>NC_139582.1:20690017-21047517 GCF_946808225.1 Silurus aristotelis | reverse complement strand
TATAATAGCTGCTAATTATGCTATACAGATGCTATTCAGATCCAAACAGTACGAAGCACAAACCTTGCATGACAGGACATTCCCAAAAACTGAAAAGAGGTCAAAAAGGGTCATGCTGTCAATCGTCGTCATGTCCAAGTTTCTGATGAACAAATTCCCGACGGCGCTCTTCCTCAAGGTGGAATCCCTCTGAGACCACATGACTCTCAAGGGCCACCCCATAAGGAGCTTACAATTAAGAGTTGCCAATGCTCGCTCAGCTGAGGGAACAAAATTAATTCCAGGTCATTCATTTAAGGAAAAAAGACTGTGTAAAGACATATTCAGAATTATTGGCTCCCTTGGTACAGATGGGTAACTAAAAACTCACTTAAAATGTATTTAAGACACAAATTCTCACCATATCCATGTAAGAAAGCAGTAAATAATACAGAAATGACTCCTGGAGTATTAAGTAGGCTATAAACTGGTATAAAATGCAGAAGTAGTGTTTGGGTTCGGGTGTGATTTGAATTACCATCGGCTTGTTTGTAAAAGTTGACGAATGCATGTTTAAGTGAAACGCCGTTATTCCATTTCCTGCAGACCCGGACAGAGTGAACATGGCCTGCAGAGCTGAACTCCTCCACCAGCATGGACTCTGTCACTTCTGGGTGCAGATCACCTACATACAGTGCTGAAAGACTGTAATTCATTTTACCTAAAAATATAAAAATCAAACACTCAGTGGTGAAGAAAATCAAAAACACTAAACTTACAGTCTTAAACAGACAAATATCAGTATAAGTGCAATACAATCACTTTTCTACTCTGAAATGTGGAAGGATAATAAACATAAGGCCTAAAGGGTCTACTATATTCTACTATCACTAATTACACTACTTACCAGCTACCTAATGTTCAATAGTAAAAAAAAAAAAAAAAAAGGTTAATAAAGCGGACTGTACGACCCCTGGAACAGTGAGTTTCCAAACTTTATGGGTTTTATTCTCTTTGAAACAGAGTTTATCATTTATCATTGTTGTTATTATTATTGTGAAACAAATCACCCATAATAGCCCCAAACAGGTGGAAAGGTGATTATCGGTACAGGAGTGAAGAGGAGAAAAGTAATCTGTTCCTAATTTTTTTGTCTAATCCTTCCTGATATTAGCATAAAGATAATGGGCTTGCAGGAGAGAATGGATAAATTTGACTGAATAAATTAAGTATGAAAGACTGATAATATGTCCAGAAATGTGAGCGGAAATGGACATTTAGACTAATGGTGTAGGACACAATTTTTAGCCTCATGCTAGCTGGGTTTGCTAGTGCTGCTTCTGTGTTAGCTAGTTTGTTAGAAATATCAAATATTCAACTAAAAGTTACCCAAAAGACAAATAAAAGTCTAATTTTATTTATTAAGATACATATAACCATTAGCTCGCTAAGAGTGAAATATTTAGACAAAGGATGAAAACTATCAAAGCTAAAATTATCTAGCCGGCTAGTTACCCATGCTAATGTCGCTAAATAATTACTTTTTATTTTTCGAGTCTTATACTATAGATAGATAGTCTACTATATTCCACTACTACTATTTAGACTACTTACCAGGCACCTGTATAAAGAAATGTTTAATAAAAGAGAAGTTTATAAATTTTGTTAGTCGCTGCTAATTGCTGCTGCTGCTGCTCCTTGCTGCTGTTTGTTTGTTTGGTGGTTGTCAAGGTGATACCTAGATATTTATGATGACGTCATAGGATCGATTCTGTACCCGTCGCTGCTAATTGCTGCTGCTGCTCCTTGCTGCTGTTTGTTTGTTTGGTGGTTGTCAAGGTGATACCTAGATATTTTATGATGACGTCATAGGATCGATTCTGTACGCATCACTCTGGTCACCTGACCAGCTGGACACGAGTCCTGTGTGTACACAAAACATGTTAATGAATCCCATTCAAAATGCTTTCAGTGATTAGACATTCTGTTAATATGAAGTGCTTCCACAGCTTGCATGTTAATTGGCTGTATGGAGCATTTATTTATTAGTTATTTATTCAGTTAGCATCTGTTAACCTGTTATTTTAACAAAACCAGAGTTTCTCCTGCTAACCAAGTTCAAGAAAATGCTAGAAGGAATTCACTCGCATGTCGTGTTTGTTGGACTTCAGAATGTAAATCTTTATCGCACTGGGGTGCTTTAGTACCTAAAGGTCTACGTTTGAACATATTTATTATTTTATTATTATTATATTAATTTTCCCCTTATGCTATATCCTAATTCCTTTTATGGTTTGTGCATATAGAATGTGTGTGGTTTTGTAAACATAAAATATTATATTCAATAAGCATATAAAACAATGCGTTAATAATAGGTTAGATTATTACATAAAATATTAATCACTATAAAGTAAATGGAAACATACACAGCAATATTGTTAACTATTTTTACAATGCGCACTATTAGGAATTTTTTTTTTTTTTTTGCTTAATTCTGTACAAATATTATTAATCCTGTTTTGTTGTCTAGTTACATGTAATGATCTGTTATAAAGCAAGATTTTTTTCTTAATAATAACCTTGAGTACAGTTACAAATTATTTGTACTTCGTTAATTCCCACATCTGGGTGAGAACCTACTTGGAAACAAGATAAACTTGATCTAACCTCAAATCAGTCTCTAAACTGTAGGTTCACAAACTCTGGCATGTGTATAAACATAAGATCCTTGGATTTGAGTTTACAGCCAGACTTTTTTCTACTTTTTTCAGTGACTGATTAATAAAAGGAGTAATGCTTCTAATGCTACTGCATTATCTAAGCACTACTGCATTTTCTATACTGTGTAATTGTCTGTGTCATGCGATTCGAAAAACAGATTCTGGCACTTAAAGGTGTCCATATTTTTTATATTTATGCCTTCTATAACACTTCAAGCACATTATTACGGCATGATACAGTTTTGTCACATAAACATGTGATGGGATTAGTGTGATCTTGTCATGGCCAATTATTATCAATAGCAACAAATCCAATAACAAAGTTAAAATAACAAGTATAAAAATATACTAAGTTCAGGTTTCAGGATGGTGGTGCCAAAGAATAAGACTTTATTCAGCAAAAATAAAGGCCGGCAGTTCTATAAAAGTTCCCAATAACACAGTCCACACACAGTTTTGATTAACTCTCTTCAGCCAAATGTGTAACACCAACATTCCTCATTATTTTCTAAAAAGCAGCATGCAATTCTTGTATGGCTACTACATGACCCTCTGTCCCGTCCTGACAAATCACCCTTCAAGAATAAGATATGTTATTCTCATTACTGCTTCATTACTGCTGTTTATAATCACACATTAAGCACTTCCTTATATATACTGACTTCATGTGTACCACAAAAATATATTTCATGCATGACAAACACCCAATAATGAAAAAGGTTAAAAGGTTAATAATGCACAAATATCTGAGCACATTTTATAATGATTTTACAGACAGAAACACTGCTAAAATCTGGAAATCCAAGTACAAAGTCAGAAGCTTCGAGAAAAACATCTGTTTAATGGAGGTACTTTCTTTTTTTTTTTTCATTTCAAATGCAGAAGAAATTGAACTTTTAGTGAGAACTGTGACTAAATGAAAATATCTAACAGGAGATAATCTTAACAGGAGAATAAAGCTAATACTGTAATCTCTCTGAGTTTCTGTATACTTTGATGTATATGGTATTTGCATTGACTCTGTCATTTATTGTTTATTGTTATTACATGAAAAGGTGTTTCTCCACCCAGACTTTGAACTAACAGAAGGCTGACAAAGTTATTTAAATGTGACATGTAAACTATTTTCTAGAGAAGATACAATTGAATCTTAGCATGTGCTAAAGCTAGTATGTACATTCCCCTCCAAAAGTATTAGAACATTTTGTATGTAATGAAAAAAGAGGCGACAATGCAAAGTTCTTCCAGCATTCAAATGGACCTAAATGTGTAAGAGTCACATATTTGTTGTTTAATTTATTGTATATATTTATATCAGGCCTTCAAAATGAAGCAAAGCTTTTGTCTCATCTGACAAACATCAGCATTCTGTCCAGTTCCCTTTTCTGTTAAGAAGTTCAGCTCCTCCCAGGCATGCCATTCGTGTTCCATCAGTCCTGCTCTCCAAGCAGGAGAGCTCTGAATGGAGGCACAAATATCAAGTATCTCAGTACATAAAACCATTACCGTCTCTGGCCGAGCTTTCACCAAGACAAAAACCCGACGGCAAAGAGAACTTCCTGTTCTGAGAGATGAAGAGAAAGCAGTCATTTCTGAGTTTTGTGTAAATGAGGTCAGTTCCTATCTTATGTTTTATTTATTGTGCATGCAATTCAAAAGACTTTATCTGTGGATTTAAGTAAAAAAAAAAATTCAAAGTCAATACATAATGTATTGATCCTAATGTTCTTATGATTTGTCATGTAAAATGTTTACTACCTAATATTTGTTTTAAATACATGATTTGAATACAGGTTTGATTTAGTTGGATGTTGGATGAACATTTTCTTCTGTCTCATTTAGTCCTTAGCAAAAAGACATTTCTCTCAGTGATTTGGACAAGTTCAAGGCAGAGAGAGAGTTTATGGCACATGATCTCCTGCTGTTTCTCTGTAGGGTTTATGTAAGCTTGTGTTAACAGAGAGGAGGCTCTCACAAAGCACATGCCCTCTCCTACAGACTCCTTAGAGGAGGTGAGATTAGATTGACATTTCATTACTTATCTACTAAAAATGGTCTGGACAATGATACAGAGAAGACAGTTGTGTATTGTTGTTGGTGATGTATTTTTTCTATACAGTGTATTTTCAGTTTGTTGTAATGTTTTGTTTACTTTGCATTCTTTCCTGATGCCCCCAAAATGGTAATGGTGACAGCATGCCAAGTGTTTTGTCCCATGACAGCTCTTTATTCCAAACCATTCACATAGTCAGCAAACTGAAAGCAAGCGGAAACATATTAGACTTGCTCAGCAAGTATTTGCACTGGGATGAGGTAAGAAGCTGATTTTTAGTGTTCCTCTCAGTTTCATTGTTTATTACTTGTAGGCCAGAAGAGTCATCGAACATCTTTTTTAAACTAAACCTTTCATGTATTTTTACTTCTACTTTAGATTGCCAAGTGTCAGTGTAATCTAGTGGGAAAAATTATTATTATAACTGTTATAAATTATGAACTGGTTATTAAAGAAAAGATGTTTTTTTTGCCAGGAGCCCCCAGATAACATCTACAATACCATTGATCCTGGACACTTGGGTGTTGCAAACAAGATCTGAGCAAACACCATTTCAGACGTCTTTAGCAAGTCCTAATTTGATGGATTTTGTTTGCAGATTTACCTTAAGAGGTGCATGGTCTATGCCACTTATGATCTGGCACCCAGCAACCCCAAAGAAACTCTAAAGACTTTAGAATCATGGTGACAACAAATCAGACAGCCCGTTACCCCAGCCGTCATCAAATACTTCAAACAAATCTGCTTCGTCTGTTGCCACAACAACTAAAATAATTTATCACTTTTTACATAAATTTTATGGATTAATTTTGTAGAAATTTATTTCTAAAACTATGTGGTAAAAGTTTGTATGCTATAGACTTCCTAATGGAAGACCTCAGTCAGTTTGGATCAGGAACAGCAGATCTGTATTTCATTAACCAGCTGTTCACACTGTAAATCATGACTGTGCTGCAATGCACAGCTTCAATCATCAAGCTTGCCAGTGACATGACTGTGGTGGGTCTCATCAGTAAGAACGATGAGGCAATTTTCAGACAGGAACTGCAGTTGATAATGGACTGGTGCTAACTCAACAATCTTGGTGTGTAACTGTTGAGAACATCACCTGGTCTCACAAATCCACCAGAATTGTGAATGATCAAACACACCCTTCATACACACTTTAATACCATCTGGCAAATGGTAGCAAAGCATTCGGGTGCTCACGACCAGACTGGGTAACAATTTCTACCCCCAACATTTCTTAGTACACAGAGACTGGCCTGATACACACACACACACACACACACACACACACACACACACACACACTGGACACCATCTTGGCAACTTTGAACATTTTGTTTTGAAACTGCTGCTAAAGATATTTGCACTTTATTCCACATGTATCATTCTGTGGAATGTTATTAGTTTTGTGTTGTTTTGTGTAATTATTTCTTGTTTTTTTTTTAGGAATATTGTTTTATTTTACTGTGTACTGTGTCGACTGTATATGGTTGTAATAACAATAAAGCCACTCTTGACTTCAGTTGCTATTTTGTTTATTCTGGTACATTTTGCCCTAAATGTATCAAATATGGAACAAATAATGTTGCATGATTGTTAGAATTAAGATGGGCCTCACACTAGTTCTTAAAACACACATTCCAATGTTGTCTGTTCAGTGTATATAGGATAAGTATGTAAGGTATACAGAATGTCTTTGTCTGGGCTCACACATCTCTGGTTAATATGTCTTTGTAACCAATTAGGAACAGTTTTAGCTCAGGTTTTGTCCAGTGTGTACAGTGTATATACCGTAATTTGTCTACACTGAAACTAATGAACTTTCCACAGGATTTAACAAAAGACACGTTACACACACTGTAACGCTTCCTTTAGGAGCATATCGGTATTTTGGGAATAGCCTGGCACTGCATTTTTCCGGTATTACTGCATGTGTGCATGACGAGGAATATGTCCTTATTATTTTCTGATGCTCATTTCTAAGTTTCTTTGACTAACTGTAACGCTGTTGCCAAGAAAAATAAAAAAGCACAAGTTTTGGAAACCTGTCTGTGCTTATATGATTTCTGTTGTAACTGGAGTTAGCGTGCTATCCAATGACCCAGACGCAACGCGTTACAATGGCTTGTATCTAAACAGTAGCCTACCAAGAAAGTCATTGTTCACTGTCTTCCTTCTTCCTTTCACAACAATTTCTCATGGGAGTTTATCTTTTGGCATCGTCGTGCGTTTAAAAAAAAAACGTTTTTTCTCCCGATGCCGTGCAGCTCAGAACACAGGTGAGGTGCGTTTTTTCGTTTCCGTTCCGAAATTTCATTGGTCTAATGTTATGGGGTTCAGTTTTTTGGCTTGAAGTTTGTGAAACCGGGAAAAACCCAGGAAAAATCCATAAATAAGCCGCTTCGTTGTTTAAGCCGCGGGGTTCAAAACGTGGGAAAAAAGTAACGGCTTATAGTCCAAAAAATACAGTACTGTTCTGTTAAAATAATAATAAAATTTAATAAAATTAAAGAACATATGCACCATTCTGTGTGCATTGTGATTCTTCTCTGATCAGAAAAGACATCGTAGACTGATGGGAAACCTCTCCAAAAATATATTTTTTGTTCACTGGATGCTGTTTTCTTTGAAAATATTTAGCTTCATATTTTCTTGTTCCTGGTATCAGTGCTTACATGCTGAGGTTAAATTTTCTTTTGCAGGTGCACAACTCTGGTGTTCTGCCTTCCCCAGTTCCCTCAAAAACCTTCAAGGGCGCCATAAATGGAGATTAAGGGCATTCCTCTCCTCCATGTCCATCTTAAACGTCACTTTTCCCCCGCTTCCAAATTATACCAATTTAAGTTTAATAGCCTCCAGCTGAGCAACACGTTCCAATAGTCGCTCTCGTTCTCTTGTCCAGCTTTCTTTCTCCTGCCCCACAGTCTTCTCCAGGTCTTCATACTGTTTTAGGGAATGCTGGAGCCTGGTGATCTCCTGGACGTATACGGTCCTCCTTACCTTCAGCTCTTCCACGTCGATCACCATATTGTCTTTCACTCTCTTAAATTCATGCATTTGTTCTGTTGCATTCTGCACCCGGTTAAACAAAGTCTTCAGTTTAGAATTATTTTGATGTTTTCTCATGGTCCTCCTTCTCTCCAAACTGATGAAAAGCTGTTCGCTCTCCTCTCCGGCTCCATCCGCCCCTGTACATTCGCCTGACAGCCGGTACATATGACTGTGACGTGCCTTTAAAAAACGAGCGCGATTTCAACCATCGCGCGCTCGCGCTTTTACTCTGCGCATGCGTAGTGCACATCTGTGCAGAGTAAAGGCGCGAGCGCGCGATGGTTGAAATCGCGCTCGGTTTTATAGACACGTCACAGTATGTCATATGTACTGGCTGTCCGGCGAATGTTCAGGGTCGGATAGAGTCGGAGAGCGAGTCGCGCGATGTGAATGACTGGGACACTGCAGGAGGGTTTCGGGAGAAAACAGTGACAGGACTGTGGTCGCACTGAGCCGAAACAACTCTAATCCTAAAACCGAGGTAGTTTAGCTGTTTAGCTTTACATGCTAATCTGAACTTTCAACGTGTTTGGGCAGGTTAGGACTAAATCTCAAGTTTTTCCACACGCATTCTCTTCTTCTGGAAGGGATGTCCTTATTTTTGTTTTTTATCCACATTATTGTGTGGCCCAATGCCTTGAATTATTTTGCAGCATAAAAAAACGATATTGCCTTCACATAAGTAGTCTGCGTTATTTCATTTTAATTTGTTTTCATTCAACGAGCAAACAATTTGTTAACATTGTTTTTATTAAAGATGTTAATATATTATTATTAATATTATTTTTATTATTATTATTATTCATGTATTGCAGCCTTGTTAAAATGAAACCCTACAATAATGGTTACTATTATTGACGAAGTGAAAAATTTCATTAATTGCCACCTGGCACCCATCTGTGCAGACATCTGCCGTGGTAATGCAAGGTTGCTGTTAACTAACATTACCACGGCAGATGTCTGCACAGATCACACAGCATTATTAGGGACTCCGCACATCCTGGAAACAAACTGTTTAACCTCTTTTCTTAAGGAAAGAGATATAGAAACATTCACGCTAGAACCAGCAGGATCAGGGCCAACTTTTACCTTAATAAACTGTCAGTAATCTCCATGCAGATCTGCTCTACACTGCACATTCTGTATCATCTTTTGATAATTATAACTGTATAGAATTGTAACTTCATAGCATATTCTACATCATCATCTACATATCTATAAAATTGTTACAGATGGTCCCCGAGTTATGATGGTTCGTCTTACGATTGTTCAATCTTACGATCACGATAGCGATCCGACAAAATACAATCACAATCTGTATCTCTGAGTAATTGTGTAAACAATCTGTAAATATTTATTCCCTTTCCTCAAGAATTCCTCAAGTCAAGAAGCATTTATTTTTTATTAAAATCATATGTAGCTGATGCAGTACACAGTGAATTGAGACAGCATTTCTCCAGACCCTGGTGCTACATAAAACATAGAGCTACATCACACCACACAACATACAGAACACAGAGCTAAGGGATAAAATAAGTCCTAGCCATATAAAATGCATTGTGTGCAACCTAATGCTAGCAGTGCAGACAAAAGACAGCGTAGGAAAGATAAACTAAACACAAAATAGTGCTGCCAGTAAACTACTCTGTGTTATACAGTACAATGTGCAAAAAGAGAACTGTGAACAAGAGTGTAAATATAAACATAAAATTTTGTGCACAACAGCAACAATCCTGATGTGCTTTAGGATGGCTGAATAGTTCTTTTTGTCCTTCATACATTTAGATGGGCTTTCAGAAATGTTGCACTCTCTGTGAAAACTTGCGACGTCTGTGGCATTGTGCTGTGTAATAAAACTGCACATTTTAGAGTGGACTTTTATTGTGGCCAGCCTAAGGCACACCTGTGCAATAATCATGCTGTCTAATCAGCATTTTGATATGCCACACCTGTGAGGTGGATGGATTATCTCGGCAAAGGAGAAGTGCTCACTAATACAGATTTACACAGATTTACACAGAGTGTAAATGGTCGGCTTCCAACTAACGAAAGAGTGGGCGCCCTTTTTCTTGACAGGAAAATGGATACAGTCCGGCTCAACTTCTTATGGGCAGGAGGCTCCGGACAACTGTGCCCACACTGCCATTGTTGCTAAACCTGGTACTTCCTGATACCACAGTTTATTTTTTGTTCAAAAGAAAAGTAAAGATGGGATGCAGATGCACAGCGTATAAATAGGAGTAACAGAGCTAGAAAACTCAGCATATTGCAGTCTGGGTATTTGATGGTAAGGATTCGGGAACAACTCGTGGTAAACAAGTCAAACACAGGAAGCTGATAAACCGCTGGTCTGCTACACGGCCCCCCTGTAGTCAGCATTGAGCAAATGATCAGTTATCGACATTTACACAAAGGCTTCTAAATTCTGAGGCAAGGTTTGGTTAGTTTGAAGTGTTTGAATGAGAAGGCACTCCCCCTAATCTGCCAACAGTGGATCAGTCCATATCCACAGACAGTCCGGTCAGTGTTCCTTTATTGATGCAAACTCTTCAGAAAATTCAAAATGATTGTCAACAGCTATCTCTAAACCATGAGTCTGCTGGAGGCCATTCCACATCAGCCAAGATAATGCCGATTTTGGTTTTCCACCAGTGACAATGGAGTGGACATCAGTGAGAGATCAATTCAGAACTTGGTTGGATATATAGGAAAACTTTACATTGTCCCATGATCCGAGACATAAATAAAGAGACACATCTCCAACAAGCTCAAATATAAATCAGTGAAAAATCAGTGATTTGGCATCATATTTACTGATGAAACAATAGTGGTTTTGGATCACTTTGACACAATGTCATATCATAAAAAAGAAAGACCCAAGCCGAAACATCCTGTAAAAGTTCATTTCTGGGAACCATTTCCAGACTTGAACCCGGAACATTTACCATCTTTGAAGGGACAACAACAGGTTTTTCTTCGAAAACACTATATAAGAGAAACCACCACCCCATACATTATAGAAATGTTTTGAGTTCATCACTGTTTATTCCAGGACAATGACCCAAAGCACACTGCTGTCAGAGTCCCCTGACATGAATTCCCTTGAGATGGTGTGGCATGCTCTAAAAGACTAAATTTTAAAAGTACTGTTGGAAAACATACTACAAAATCTGATTTATTGCTGCTATTAATAATTTCTGATTTGAGGAACTTACAGAAGTAACATGCAACAAATACATAAAATGGACACTGAAATTCACTGTAGTAGCTAAAACTGCAGTCATGCAGCATAATAAAAAAAATCTGTAGTCAATATGTATGAGCACTTTCAAAAAATAAAAGCTTTTACATCACCATTTTGTCATATTATTTTGCTCATTGGATTAAACCTTTTTATTTTTATTTCTTTTATGTTTTGCTGGAAAAATAAATATTAGGCAGAGGCTTCTGCTGTTTTAAATGCTTTGTTTGTTTTGTTTTCAAATGGAAAAGTTTGTAAACCTTATTTTTCAAACATATATGTAACTGGGGGTGGAAAAGAGGACCCTAAATATAAAGGTATAATTAACATATTCCTTATACTATATGATGTTTATGTTTATAATATACACGCTGAAAACCTGTTCCATGTAATCGTGATGTGTTTTTTGTTCATTTTATGAAAGTATTGTGCAACTAATACTGTAAGAATTTAGTGATAACTTGAGGGGTGAATGTGGCCTGATAGATTGTCAGGGATCCACCTTGGTAGCTGTCACGCTGCCCCGTTCTGCCGCTTCCGGCATTAACGAGAGACAGATTTTTCCATATAAGCCTCCGTTCCGACATCACTAGTGTTGGACCTACTCGTAAGCTTAGGTGATCGACCTGGTTCCCGACTGCCAGCATTCCCCGCTGGTGCCTGCTTCTGCTTCCGGTTCCGTGGATTACTTTCCTCCTGTGGATTACTTTCGTACTGTGGATTATACCTTTGCTGTGGATTTCCCTTTTGATATCGGATTATATGGCATTACGGACCCAACCTGCATCACGGTTCGTAAAAGCTCTCGTTTCTCTGTCTATGTACTGAGCACTCCCAATGAACATGATAGAGCTACTTCCGCTTCCGGCTCGTAGTTTCTACCCAAGATGTTTCTACAGAGATGCAATTGTGAATGTTTTATTTTCAGGGGTATAAAAGCCACTACCACCCACTACATTTTTTGGTTTTTGCTGTCCTTAAATGACACCTTGATTGCTTTATTTCTTTTCTGTTTTGTGTGAGAAATAGAAATAAGTTCCTTTTTTTTCCTTTTTTTTTTCTAAACAGTTCTGTTTTACTTAAAAAAAAAAAAAGTAATCTTTAACCACAAAAAGCCAAAGCTATTTTTTATGTTGTGTCCTTTTGGTCGCAGTTGAGAATAAAAGACCTTAAGTTTAGGTGTTTTGCCTGTGTTTTTGTCCTTATTGTCCCAAAGAAGACCTTTAACTGGCAGCACCTATTTCTGGTACCGGGAGTGGTACCAGAAGTTCGCTTTGCTAGCCTTGGGGTTTTAGTTTGGACGATGCAGGGTCTCGTTCCCTAATGGAACTAGGGTTACATACGTAACCTAGAGACGTTCCATGCCATTGCGAAGAGAGGTAACAACAGCTGGTGTGGGAGGCTAGAAAAAACAGCCTCAAGAGCTCTTTTTATATTTAAGGGGAGTGTGCTAGTGGTGTGCGAGTGGAGGGCAAAGCTGGACGGAAAAAGAAACCTCTGCAGCTGATAAAACTAATCTAAAATAAAGAAAGCTCTGCTTGGTGAACTTTTGCCTATCTCTCTTTCTTCAAGCATGGAACCAGTGAGTTTCAAGGAGCACATTTCCAAGTTGCTAAGAAAAGGGGTCATACACGAGAGCTCCAATTCCTACGCCTCCCCTATTGTGCAAGTGCTCAAAGCTAATGGGTGTCTAAGACTATGCGTAGACTATAGAAAATTAAATAGTAAGACCCAATGTGACACTTTCCAATTGCTGCACATAGACGAGAGCCTGGATGTGTTGGGGGGGGCTGAGATTTTTTTCAACAATCGACCATGCAAGTGTCTGACTGACACAAACTGCATTTACCACATTGTTTGGGCTATATATATATATATATAGGAAAATAAGTATTTGAACACCCTGCTATTTTGCAAGTTCTCCCACTTAGAAATCATGAAGGGGTCTGAAATTGTCATCGTAGGTGCATGTCCACTGTGAGAGACATAATCTAAAAAAGAAAACCCAGAAATCACAATAAATGATTTTTTAACTATTTATTTGTATGATACAGCTGCAAATAAGTATTTGAACACCTGTCTATCAGATAGAATTCTGACCCTCAAAGACCTGTTAGTCTGCCTTTAAAATGTCCACCTTCACTACATTTATTATCCTAAATATCCACCTGTTTGAGGTTGATGTCGTTAGCTGCATAAAGACACCTTTCCACCCCATACAATCAGTAAGAATCAAACTACTAACATGGCCAAGACCAAAGAGCTGTCCAAAGACAATAGAGACAAAATTGTACACCTCCACAAGGCTGGAAAGGGCTACGGGGAAATTGCCAAGCAGCTTGGTGAAAAAAGGTCCACTGTTGGAGCAATCATTAGAAAATGGAAGAAGCTAAACATGACTGTCAATCTCCCTCGGACTGGGGCTCCATGCAAGATCTCACCTCGTGGGGTCTCAATGATCCTAAGGAAGGTGAGAAATCAGCCAGAACTACACGGGAGGAGCTGGTCAATGACCTGAAAAGAGCTGGGACCACCGTTTTCAAGGTTACTGTTGGTAATACATGTCACACACATAGACGTCATGGTTTGAAATCATGCATGGCATGGAAGGTTCCCCTGCTTAAACCAGCACATGTCCAGGCACGTCTTAAGTTTGCCAATGACCATTTGGATGATCCAGAGGAGTCATGGGAGAAAGTCATGTGGTCAGATGAGACCAAAATAGAACTTTTGGGTCATAATTCCACTAAACGTGTTTGGAGGAAGAAGAATGATGAGTACCATCCCAAGAACACCATCCCTACTGTGAAGCATGGGGGTGGTAGCATCATGCTTTGGGGGTGTTTTTCTGCACATGAGACAGGGCCACTGCACTCTATTAAGGAGAGGATGACCGGGGCCATGTATTGCCAGATTTTGGGGAACAACCTCCTTCCCTCAGTTAGAGCATTGAAGATGGGTCGAGGCTGGGTTTTCCAACATGACAATGACCCGAAGCACACAGCCAGGATAACCAAGGAGTGGCTCTGTAAGAAGCATATCAAGGTTCTGGTGTGGCCTAGCCAGTCTCCAGACCTAAACCCAATAGAGAATCTTTGGAGGGAGCTCAAACTCTGTGTTTCTCAGCGACAGGCCAGAAACCTGACTGATCTAGAGAAGATCTGTGTGGAGGAGTGGGCCAAAATCCCTCCTGCAGTGTGTGCAAACCTGGTGAAAAACTACAGGAAACGTTTGACCTCTGTAATTGCAAACAAAGGCTACTGTACCAAATATTACCATTGACTTTCTCAGGTGTATATATATATATATATATATATATATATATATATATATATATAATCATATGCTGTTTGGTCTTTGTAACGCACTTGCAACCTGGTGACCTGGTGTTCCATATTGCCCTTCCTCCGCTAACTTCCCAGATATTTGGGTGAGACTGGAAACTTAAAAGGCTTAAAAGGCTGAGGGATACAAGCCTAAAAATTATGGTAGAAAAGTGTAATTTTTTTAAATCAGAGGTCAGGTTCTTTGAAAATTGAGTTTCAGTTGACCCTGACAAAGTAAGTGCGGTCAAACAGTGGCTAATACCCAGCAGCCTAAAGGAGTTTAGGTCATTCTTGGGGTTCTGCAGCTATTATTGAAGGTTTATTAAGGGTTCCTCTCAAATCGCTGGTCTGCTGCATGACGTAGTTATGCCTGTCTCAGCGAGAACAGTTCTATCAGGGTAGAACTGTTGTTTAAGTCCTCTTGGTCTCCTCTGTGCCAGTCTGTCTTTAAATAACTTAAAGAAAAGCTGACTAGTGCTCCAACACAAGTACCCAAATGTTGCCCTTTTGATTGTTTTGGAAACAGATGCTACTAAAATTGGTTTAGGTGCCATCTTATACCGATATCGGGAAAGAAAAAAGGTTGAGATCGCCTATGCAAGCAGAACGTTGTGTGGGGCAGAACGAAATGATCATAATTATAGCAGTATAAAGTTAGAGCTTTTGGCTATGAAATTGGCTGTAACAGAAAAGTTTCAAAGTTACTTGTTGTGGTCAAACTTTACCAGCTTTACTGACAATAATCCTCTCTGCCACCTTACAACTGCAAAGTTAGGGGCAATTACACAAAGGTGGGCAGCACAGCTCCCGGGCGTTGTAATACAGTGGTGGATGCACTTTTTAGAAGGCCAGGATTAGATGAGGTGGAGCCTGAAGGTGAGGAGTATATATGATGATGGCCGTGTCACCCTTTGTAATTAGCTCAGAACAGGGACAATTCTAGGGCCAAATCTGGTGCCGGCATGGATTGAATGCTGCAAGATGTGTCAGCTACAAGCATCTGGGATAAATGAAGATGACAGTGATTGTAAGAACACTCCTGCCCTGACAGGATACTTTAAAGCCAAACTTTGTCAGTTAAAGGAGGCAAATTTAGTCAGGCATTTGCAACCCATGACCAAAAGGTGGAGACGACAGCGAAGATACTGCTAAAGAAATGGATTTTGTTTTTGGTACTTCAACACCTGCATTCAGACCAGGGTAGAAATTTCGAAAGTGCTGTCATTGCTGAGCTTTTGGCAAGCTATACAGAGTAAAGAGAACACAAACACTGCATCATCCTCAAGGAAATCCCCAGTGCTAGAGGTTCAATAAGACCCTACATGACCTAATACAAATGCTCCCACCAGAGAAAAAACATATGTGGCCAGAGCACTTCGCAGACCTGGTCTATGCTTACAATGTGATGCCACACTCCTCCACAGGATTACCATACCATTTGCTTTTTGGTATTTAACCCCATCCTCCAATTGATGCCTTGCTGGGTCAAGAACCAGATGTTGACCAGGGATAAGATTGAATGCACACAAAGAAAGACTCCGGGATACACATCTATGGGCAAATAAATATGCAAAAAAAAAGCATTTGACAGAGTAGCACAACAGGAAGAGAAGGTGTATTGTTCATCAGTGGAGGTTGGACAGTATATGTATCTCTGTTATCGACCTCCAGGGAGGAACAAAATCCAAATTGCATGAACGTCCACTATTTATAAAGTGGTGGAATTCCAGGGATCAACGTATGCAGTAGAGCCGATAGAAGGGGACAAATTGAAAGGGTGCATAGAGTTAATCTCAGGCCTTGTGTAAATAATGGTTTGGTGCCAGCACTAAGGATTCAGAGAGCACCACTTTGGGAAAAACCCACCTTAGTGTTGAGGTAGGTGTCATCTCTGGATGTATAGGTCTAGGTTTTGAGGTTGATGAGGCTGCAATTTAGGTTCTGAAAACAGAGTCAGAGTCTATTAGAATAGAGTCTGAAGAGACTGACTTACCTTTTATAGTGCCAATGTGGAAACCTGTACCTATACCTAGAATGAAAAGAGAAAGTAGAACCCAGATGAATGTGCCATTCCCTGAGCTCCGAAGGACACAGAGATCCACAGCTGGGGTTCATACTAATTAATCCAAATTACAACCCAGGCGATGAAAGGGTGCTTGGTGCCCTTCAGACAGTGACGTCATTCTTCTAAAGCCAGCTTTACTGCCAGCAACCCTTAGTCTCCAATGGCATACTTCTACTCACTGAAACTAAACCAGTGGGCGAAAAAAACACACAGGTGTAGATGTTGGTCATTCGCTCCCCTCTGGGACAGGACAGCTAAGACAAGCTTGTTATTGACCTCGGCTGAAAGCCCCTAATATAAAGTCTCTTAAAATGGCATGGAATTACATCCACTATCCACAGCAGCTGTGCAGAAATGCCATAGTCAGCTACTGATCACCTGCCCTTGGTAGCCTGAAACAGAGATCTGGTGACATCCTGCCAGGGGGTGGACCAGGAGGTGTGGTTCATGGCATGGTGTGGGGACTGGAGCAGTGCTAAAATAATTCAAATAATGTGTGTAATGGAACGAGAAGTAGACACTCTCCTGAGGAAGGAGGCCATCGAGTCCCCATCTACCCTGAGACATCTATTGCCTAGAGATGCTGGCTGTACTTTTGGCTCTGAAGCTTTCCTCCCAGACCTCAGAGGCCATTATGTGTTGATCCGCTCGGACAACACCTCTGTGGTCTTGTATATCAGCCACCAGGGGGGTCTGCACTCGCAGGCATAGACTGGCATGCCAGATGCTCCTGTGGTCCCAGGGGAAGCCTCCCTGAGAGCAGCTTACATGCCAGGCCGGTTGAACGAAGCAGCGGACACCCTGTGAAGGCAGGGGTCTCATGTTGTGGAGCAGATCTGGGAGAGGTTTGGACCTGTTTGTGTCTTTAGAGACATCACACTGTCCCCTATGGTTCTTCCTATATTCCCCAGTCGCGCTGCTTCCGGGAGTTCTGGAGAGAGTTAGCCAGGACGGAGTCCATCTCCTCCTGGTAGTCCCATGGAGCCAGGCTGTCCATGGTTCGCGGACTTGGTGGCCCTCCTTGAGCAGCAATTTGGCGTATCACGCCCCCGTGTTGGGGCATCCACTTGGCAAAGACCCGCTCCTGACGTGTTTACTCCGCGGCACCCAGAGGCTGAGGCCTCCGGTGCGACCAAGAGTGCCTGGGTGGGACCTGGCTGTAGTGCTGGAGGCTCTGTCAAAGCCCCCCTTCGAGCTGTTGGCCAAAATTTCATGGAGCCACTTGTCTATTAAGACTTCATTCTTGCTGTCTATCTGCTCTCTGAGGAGAGTAGGTGATCTACAGGCCGTCTCTGTGGCCCACTCCTTTCTGGAGTTAACTCCAGGCATGGCAAGTGCCTTCCTGCACCCTAGAGTGGCCTACATCCCCAAGGTTTGAATTTAATGAACCGGCTGTGCCCAGTCCGAGCACTGGACTGTTATTTTCTCAGGACCAGTCCTTGGAGGAAGTCGGGACAATTGTTCATCTGTTACGGCCCTCCAAAGAGAGACCCCTTCTGCTCATAAGCAGATCCTCAGCAGATGGATTATTGACGCTATTGCGTCCTATTACTGGTCTTCTGGTCTCCCCCCTCCATTGGGGGTCAGAGCGCACTCGACCCGGAGTGTGGCAGCCTTTCAGGCTTGGTCCTCTGGAGTGTCACTTTAAGACCTCTGCGATTTTACAACCTTGACCTCTGTGCCACTCCTGCCACCTCGGACCTTCTACCTAGCTGTGCTCTTTCACACTAGTCAGGGACTGGTGATTGTGGTGGTATTGGACTCTCGTTCCCTATAGCGTTCCGACGCAGCTCGAGTTCCTGAAAGGGATTGTCTCTAGGTCACATATGTAACCCTAGTTCCCTGAGGAAACGAAATGCTGCATCTCTATGCCACACCTCCGGTGTCCCTTGAGCGCTTCCTTCTCGGTTACAGAAGCTGAAGCCGGCTTCACTCCATGTGCGTTTTATACTTCCTGGTTCTGACATTACCCCGCCGGTGACAGCCTGCCTCCAATTTTGACTGATTACACACATTATTCAGAGTATTCCCAAAGCGACGCAGCGTCTCCTTCGCTCACTGAACTAGGGTTACATACGTAACCTAGAGACGTTCTTTAATAGTAGAGGGTAATATTCACAAAAGCACACAAGAAAAAAGTAACCACAGTCCAAAAACAGTCTAGTAATCAAAACACTGCCGAAAGAACAATGGAGGATTAGAGCAGTTTGATTCAAAAACAGTCAAATATCCAAAGTTCAGCAAACAGAGCAATATAGGCAAAGAGTAACAGTCCAAAAGCAGTTAAACAATCTGAGTGCTGGCAAATAGTGGAATGCAGGCAGCAAGAAACAGAGTCAGAAAAAAAACAGTTCACTAATTCAAATACCGGTAAGCAGAGAAAAAAGGCAGGCAGAATCCGGTAGCGACAACAGGCTGGGTCAGCAACGGGTAGGAGAACATCTGGCGTCCTGAAATACATGGTGGCATGGGAAAATGGTGGCAACCTGGAACGGTGAGCACCAAGATGGCTGCCGACCCAAAATATAAAATAATTATTTAATATATAGTTTATTTGAATAAATAAAGAACCAAAATATAAAATATTGACAACATACAAAATAATAAGTTTGCAAAAAGTCTTTATTTATTTATCAATGTAATACTTTTGAGACATTAGAAGCATTAAAGCTGCTAGTTTCTAACAGACAGCACTTTTATAACTCAAGTACTAAAGTAGTTTAATAGCTTCACACATTTTTAAAAGCATTTTGCAGTAAAAAGGTTAATCAATTGGAAACTTTTTATTAAACAGAATAAACGTCATAAACTTGCCCAAAACCTGCCTACAGTTAAGTGGCAAGCAGACATTTGGATACTATGACTTCTTTTAGTCCATCAGCATGAGTAGTTTATACACTATTAAAGGAACAACTACTATATTTTAAACTTGCTTTACCAAAGAGAAGTTTATCCACTGAAACAAAAATTAACAAAGTACATAGTACAGTCTCTAGACTAACAGTGATTATTTTATGTTAAAAGTAATTAATATCTGTCCATTATTTTTGCAATACATGCATTAATAATTCACTGGAGGTTCAATATCATCTCATATTTATAAAGAAAGACAGTCCCCAAAACCTCAAACAAAATATTTGTGTTTATCATTAAAAAAATTATATAATTTTATGTGAAAAATAGATTTTGTACACCAGTGTTATGGAAAACCCATCCAATAAACCCATTAATAATAATAATGAAAACATGGAGTAAACGGATAGCATATATAATAATACACTCTTATACAGTAAACTAAATAGCACAAGCCAGTTTTTTTTTTTTTTACTGTACTTTTAGATGGTAGGTACACAGGCGAAATAGATTGCTTAGTTTAGATAAAGCATTTTCCTCCAACCTTGAAAAAAACGAAAAGAAGAAATAGTAAACAAAATTAGTTGCATATTAAAAAATTAAATGAATGAGTTTCAATGTACAAACCAGATATTATTATATTACTCAAAAATCTTTTGCTGAATCTTTATCCAAGGATTTTATTATAATGTTACATAATGTTACATAATGTCTATTTATGTGAAGAATGTTTTCTTTCTGGTTTTGCTCTACATATTTCCTTGATTGCATGTAATGGAAAATACAGGCAGGAATAAAAAAAAAGAAAGAAAGTAAAATATGGCCTCCTATAAGGCCTGGAAAACCAGATATTTGCTCTTTTGTAGTGACTGTAATTTGTGCTTGTGTGTTCAGCCTCTTTGCTACAAACAGCACAGAAGAATTTACAGGACTACGTTGTTCCTGTGTTTGGGCCTTTTAGAGCCAAAAATGAATAGGAAATAGAATTCATAATCCAAAATATGAAATAAAATCCTAAAAGACTTTCTATTATTTGGTGAGACAACAGAAAGGCAGCATATGGTGTCATGTTCATGCAAGAGTTTTATTGGTCTGGTGAGCTGTCATAGAACTGTGCATGTAAAAGGTGTATATGTTGTTTTCCAAAAGCTTCTTTTCTTCTGAATCAATCTTGACTGGTCCTGCCCCACCCTCTGGGAACAGGCAGAAAAATACCTGCAGGAAGCATGACAAAAATAAATAATAAACCAATAAATACACAAATATATAAATATAAATATATATATAAAACATATTTTAAATATAAACAGTGGGGGCCTTTGCAGCCTTTGCAGATCTCTAAAAATTGATAGCCTTGCTCCATTAATCCAATCCCAACGTTAATGCATGGAGTAAATGGTGAAATAATATCTGCCCACTGATGTTAGATTGACATCCTTCTGCATGTTGTACTAAGGGAAAATAACTTTATTTAAAAAAAATTATAATAAAATAAACTAAGGTTTAAAAATATTAAAATATTATTATATATTATTTATTAGTTTATCTCAGCAAATGTTTAATGTTAAATGTAGAAAGTACAGATTTTACTAAAAAAAATAGTACTTTTACAAAAAAGTAAAACGGAAAAAAAAATAATGAAGTAAAGTACTGATACTATAGAAATCTACTTAGGTACGTTAACAAAGTATATGTACTTCGTTACTTCCCACCTTTGCTGCTAACAACATCGACTGAATCGAGGCACTCAGTGAGCTTTTCCAGGGTATCAGCAAGCACATAGACTTCCATGTGTGAATGCTGTTCTTGGATTTTAGTTCCGCGTTTAACACAATCATCCCCTAGCAGCTAATATACTAACTTAAACACCTGGGACTCAATCTATTCTCTCTGTAACTGGGTGCTGGACTTCTTATCAGAGAGACCACAAAATGTACAGGTCAGCAAAAAAACATCTAAGACCATCACTCTAAGCACAGTGGCGCCACAAGGGTGCGTGCTCAGTCCGCTGCTCTTGACCCTGTTGACCCTTGATTGTGTACCTATTTACAGCACTAACCACATCCTCAAGTTTGCAGATGACATGACCGTAGTGGGCCTTAACACCAACAACAATGATGCAAACTACAGGATCGACTTGAGCTGACTGGTTCAGTGGTGTAATAACAATCTTTTCCTCAACGTGGGGAAGACCAAAGAAATTGTCATCGACTTCAGAAGAGGACCTCCACAGCACCATCAATGGTGCAGCAGTGAAGAGGGTGAGCAGCAACAAGTTCCTGTGAGTACATATCTCTGAGGAACTCTCCTGGAAGACAAACACCACATCGCTGGCCAAGAAAGCTCAGTAACACCTTTTACCAGGGCACCATTGAGAGCATTCTCACCATCTGCATCACTGTGTAGTATGGAGGCTGCACTGCCTTCTGTCGAAAGACTCTGCAATGCATAATGAATGCAGCCAGCAAGATCATTGGTGTCTCTCTGCCCTTCCTTATGGACATCTTTCTGACCCGCCTCACTAGCAGAACCATCAACATCGCTGATGATAGGTCAGACCCATCAAACCTCCACTTTAGCCTCCTGCCTTCAGGGAGAAGGTACCTTATGCCGTCAGGATGTTGAACTCTGTCCATTACCTCCTCTCTCTCCCACCTACTCCTGAATTTTGAAAATCTACAGCTCACCCCACACTCCTTCATTGCACATAAGACGCATTATACTCTCTGCAGGATTCTACACACATGAACCTGTTTACAAACACCTATTTAAAAAACTCAGACATATAGTCATTCAGATGTTTATGAGATATATTCACTCGGTTTATATGTCTATTTATTACGAGTACACTGCTGTGACCTTGTACAAAATCTGTTTTAAATTGCACTTACTGCTAATATTTCTATACAAATGTTCTATATTGCATTAATGGGCGTAAATTTAATTTAACAGTAGGGGGACAATAAAAATTTAAATTTCCCATTAGCAATTTTGAAGGGGACACAAATAATACAGTCAAATTGAACTTATAAAGATATGGTTTAGGTGCACTAAAAAAGGATCTTATGTCCATTTTCCTTTTCTCTGTCATTTTATCTAGTCTATGACACTGCAAGGCAAGTTTATTTATACTGTAGCACATTTCATACAGAATGGTAATTCAAAGTACTTTACATAAAGATAGTAAAACTATCATAAAAAAAATAATCACAACAATAAAAACAAGGAATTAAAAAAGGTTTAAAATTGTATTTAAAATGAATTAAGACACTTAAGAACAGAATAGAAATTGATTATACAAAAAAATACAGTGGGGTAAGTTCGGACGTAGAACAGTGCTCATTTAGTAAATGCACAGCTAAACAATATGCTAATTGTGGCCGTTAATGTTAAGTTAACATTATGCCAAGTCATCCCATATAAAACACTGCATGGGAAATGGCTTTGGCATGTTAGTTACAGTGCACTATGCTACAAGCTAACATTAACTAGATAA
Organism: Silurus aristotelis; assembly: GCF_946808225.1. Lineage (NCBI taxonomy): Eukaryota > Metazoa > Chordata > Actinopteri > Siluriformes > Siluridae > Silurus > Silurus aristotelis. Next base: position 21,024,724 of record NC_139582.1, on the reverse strand, counting down.
GTCATATTTTACTCGCTAATATAGCAGATTCATGGAAAATTACATCGGTAATCAGCATTTTTGCCGCAACCAATTTATGAATGAGTCTGCATCTACTACATTAAAGAAAATCGCTTTATTTAAAGTGAATAAAATACCCTAGTTAATGGAGTTCAACAATAATTGAGCCGCAGCCACACACCTGACTCGTGTGTGTAGAGTAAGTGAGATAAATTGGGAAAGCAGGCAGTGGGTCAAACCACTGTGAGGAAGGGGAGGGGGGAAACTCAACTGTTTCTAAATGCATTTTTTGCGTTTGTTTTTTTTCTTCTTACACAGTTATTTAGGTATACATACATATTTTGTATCCTCGGATGGGGGGACATATCCCCTCCGTCCCCCCCAGGATTTACGCCCATGATCACAATGACAATGTAACACTTGATAAAAGAGAAGAGAAGCTGTATTTCGATTCCACTGTATGTGTGCACATATGGTGGCATTGGCAAATTAAAACCTTCAACTTTAAATCTTAAACCTTGATATGTATAAATCTTAAACCTTGAAATGCATACAAACAATTTACAAGGCTTAACTCTTGGCACTGTTTATTCACAACAAAGGTAACCACAGCAGAGGTACTCAAGGGAGCCAGGAGTTGACTTGCATGTTGCTGGGGCATGCCCTGCATCTAGCATACCCTGCCGAGGTCTCTTCTCCACTCCCGAGCCCCACCAAGGTCCCCTCTCCGTTCCCGAGCCCCACTGAGCTCCTCTTTTTACTCCTAAACCTCGCTGAGGGTGCCGCTCCGCTCCAGAGCCCTGCCGAGTGCCCCACCTTGCTCCAGAGCCATGCTGACTACGTTGTTCTATCCCCGGGTTTTGCTGACGATGTGGTTTCCGCAGAAGGCATCGCTCCGTCTCAGACCTCTGCAGAGGGGCATCGGTCCTAGAGGCAGCAACCAGAAGGCCAGATCCACAATTCATCTGGCATTTCGTCAGCCATTCTCTTGGAATAGTAAGGTGGAACAGGCCTTTCTGTAATTTAATACCTGGTTCACCTTTGCACCTATCCTTACTCTGCCCGTCCCTTCCTGGCAATTTATTGTGGAGGTTAATGCCTCCGACAAGGGCGTGGGGGCCATCCTGTCTCAGAGATGAGCCACTTACAGCCTCCTCCATCCATTTGCCTTCTTCTCACACCGACTAATATCTAACGGAACAGAACTTCTCCATCAGAGACTGCGAGCTGCTGCCAGTCAAGCTGTCCCTTGACGGCATTGGTTGGAGGGCTCTGACCAACCATTCTTTGTGTGGACAAACCACCGCAACCTGGAGTATTTACGAGCAGCCAAGCATCTCAATCCCCGGCAGACCAGGTGGGGGCTATTTTTTGAGGTTTTTTGCTTGAAGACCCAAGTTACATCCTTGCTCTGTCCGTTTCTGTCCGAGCCCTTTGCTTGGACATTGAACGCAAGGTACACAGAGCTACTTCGGGACAGCCCACCACGGATGGCTGTCCGGAGGGGAGACTTTATGTTCCCGACCATCTATGTTCCCAGGTCCTTAAGTGATGCCACAGCTCTCAATTTTTTTTTGCAGCAATGATTTTAGTGGCCCATCAAGTAAGATTTTCAGCAGTTTGTGGCCTCCTGTCCTATTTGTGCCCAGCCCAAGAGCCCCAGAAACAATTTACTGGCAATTTTTGGAGAAAATTCTGCCGCCTCCTCTGTATCCCAAACAGCTTATCTTCCGGGTCTCACCCGCAGACCAACGGGCAGGCGGAAAGACTAAACCAAGACTTGGAGCCAGCCCTTCGCATCCTTTGCATGATGAAAATGCCTCGAGGGCTTCACAATTGATATAGGCTGAATATGCCTATTATACTCTGCCGTTCTCAGCCACCAGCCTCTGCCCCTTCTAGGCCGCTCATGGTTACCACCCACCCATTTTTTTTCCTCCCAAGAATTTGAGGCCTTGGTACCATCAGCAGAAGTCTTAGATGAGTGATAGTCAACTGCTGCCGCCATCCATGGAAGAAGACCTAGGCTACTCTCCTCAGGTCTACCGACTTATATGCCCACTGGGCCAACCGCAGGCACAGACCAGCACCTGCTTACCACCTCAACCAGAGGGTCTGGCTCTCTACTACGGACCTGCCCCTGAAAGTTGCATGTGGGAAGCTAGCCCCTTGCCCTAAAAATGAAAAAGACCTAATAATATGACAAACGTAAAATCAAATTTTCATCATTAAGGCCACTTGCAATAGTAAATTAGCAAACAAACTGATGTGGTATTTAAGGTGTTATAAAGAAATCTAAAATATTAGGATGGGTCAAGGACAAGAAAGAACTAGGAGTCCTAGAAAACGTTAAAAAATCTGTTGAGAAGTGTTTCCTCTTCAAGAAAATGGAAAAAGTACTTACTTACTTTTCCATCATTTTGTTGTCACCGTGCCAACTTTTCTGAGACCCATTGCAACCATTAAATTTAAAATTATCTTACTTTTTTCTTAAAATAGCACATCCTATGACATCCTAGTTTGAACATTTTATATATTTTTAATTTTCTATTACAAATAAATGTAGCTTTATGACATTTACAAAACATTTTAGTCAGCGTACCGAATGTTTTTGAATTGGAGTAATATAATGTGAAAAATGGTCAAAGATTTTGAACTATTAACAGTGTATAAACTCAAGGTTAACAATGCCAAAATTTTGCAGATTATACTTACATGTAATCAACTCCTGATGAAAATTTCAGCTCAGGTGTGAATAGCTCACCTTTGCTGTTTTTCAAACAAAAATAATTGTCAAATATAAATTTTGTAAAAGATGAAAAAGTAAAAGAAATAAATGCCAATGCAGATTATTAAGAAGACCTTGAATATTCTTAGTACCAGACATTTTTCACAAATATTTAGAAGATGCAAAACTCCCAAGATTTTCCCAAAAGAAGAGTTTCCCAAGACAAAGCCCAAATTTAAAAATGTATTTTCTCAATGCACATTACAGTAGACTTTGCCCCAAATAATTTAACTTGCTATGCTGTGAACCCCCAAAACATATTGCAAGAAAGTTAAGTCAAGTGGTATCAAGATAAAAAATGTATAATAGAAACAGGGCTATTTACTGTAGCATGCTAAATGCACCACACAAACACATTTATTAAAATATTTATTTAAATACAGAACAGCTCAAACATCACCTATATCTGGACTATATATCTGGACTCCATTTCTCTTTCCTTTTCATCTTAGGCACTTCTTCCTGATAAACACACACACACACACACACACACACACACACACACACACACACACACACACACACACACACACACACAAAAGACTATTTAAAAAATAATTATTTGAGAAATTAACACTTGGGAAATAACCAGTAAATATGCAAGGTTGTTTGGAAACATGCTGCAGATTATATTGGCATGATTATTTAATTATCGCCTAGTAAACAAAACTTTTTTGTTTTTGTTCAGTCTACAGAGGATGGAGTGCAGTAATGTAGAATGTAGTTAATGTTTCACTAATGGGGTAGTTGTTTTCGGATTATTTAAAACCAGGGAATATTTTTTTTTCCATCTTAATATTGAGAGGATGAAAAATGTGCAGTGAGCTTGGTAGTACTAAGCCAGGCCAGGCATGATCTATCAAAACATTAAAAACAAAGCTTTGTTTTTCTTAACCTGTTAGCCTTTGTCACCGCTTTTGGGACTCACAGCTGAAAATTCCCTACCTAGATTTTAATGTGAACAGTTTCTAAATAAAGTAGGCGACATACACAGTTTAAATATATTTGAAAAGAAGACACTTTAAACTTTACTACAAATTCAAAGTTGATATTGCTCAAAGAAATAATAATTATTACCATTACAATACAACATAGCAGGTCTCATGACAGTCCTATAAAATTTCCCTCCTACTCTTGCAAAAACCTTTCTATCAAAAATCACTTCTGCCACTCTTCTCCACCCACTCTGCCCTGCCTGCACTCTTTTCTTCACTGCTCTAACACACTCTCCATTACTTTGTACTGTGGACCCCATGTACCAGCCAATCGGTACAAATCCCCTTCTCCTTCCTTAGTGTCCAAATTCTCATACACACACAAAAAAAAAAAACACAACTGTAAAATATGTACACATGCACAGGTTGGTGTTCAAGCTTCACACTGCCGAATTTCCCCATTTTGGCCCTGGAGCAAGCATCATAACCCACACATGTACAAAATTGTTGCATTAATACCCTGTACTCTACACCCATGTCATAACAAGCTTGGATATGCATTTATAAACCCATAAAAATTAAGTAACAGACTTACACTTACTTTGTGTTCAAGGGTCTCCTTCTCTACTAATGCCTCTCTTTCGACCTCATTGAAAGATTCCCATGTTGCTGCGTTCTGGCATGGGGCATTAAAATGTTTGCCATTCTGCTCAGAATTCCGCCTGGGTGATGATTTTTTAGAGTTGTTGGAGTTCTTCTGACTAAAAAATATGCGGCAAAAATAAACTACTTTACATAAAAAAAATTTAATTGAATAATTTTATGAGATATATAACAAATATGTATATTTGTATATAAGTCTAAGATCCCAAATTAATGATTAAAGATCTTATCAAATGTAGTTTTTAATTTTTATGTGATCACTGTTTCTCTATATAACTGCTCAGTCTTGATGTTTTACTTATATTTAATGTCATGAATGACTTTTTGCTGTTTTTATACCAGTTTTCTTGCTGGTCCAGGCCCCGCCCTGCATTGGCTGGATCAGCATTGATGTTGGAGTTCTCAGCAAGCAAGCCTGTAGAGAGGGATAACACTTCTAACTCTGCATCTCTTACAATGTCCCTTTAAACCTTCACCCTATCATCACACTCTCCACTGAAGAATGTTGGTTCCTTCACTTTCTCTTCCTTTATCTCTTCTTCTTTTACTACAGAAGAAAACTTCCTCATGACCTCTGTCCAAAAAAGAGAAAAATAATGGCCTTCAACATATTCTTAGAGTGTAAGGCCATTTTCAGAACATGTTGATAATGATTGAGATTATGAAAACAATGAAAGCACAGCTTCCTGAATTTTGTATTTTTTAGGTTGTATTCTATTTTTGTCCTGATTACTTTGATGAATGGTTTGTGAGAAGTGATGGATGGCAAAAATGCATGGCAAAAGAGACACATATTTCTTCGTAGGCCAGTGCAGAATATATGTTCTCACTGGTTTCATTTATAAGATGTAATTTTACCTGTGATCACAGTATTCACATGATGTCATGTGTGTTTACTTAGAATTAAATTTCAGGGCATTGCATTGCCCTGTGATCACATTATTTACCTAATCATATATGATTTCTGAATATAAAGATTCGGTGAGGACACCAGTCAGAAAATGTTCCAAGATCCTCTATTTTTTAATGAAAAAACCACAATGCCACCTACTTGGTTTCTGTTGTCTTACATCACATAGTTAAATAATTTACATGGGCCCAAAGTGAACTACATATAATTCTTTAAAATGCATACTTTCATGCAACAGATTTAAAGTGTTTACATCCCTGCTAAAAATGTTTAATAATCAGAAGCCATTTTGGGGTAAATATGTCAAATAAAACAAGTAATCTAACTAATAAATAAATAGAGAATATGGCTCATAAAAACTTCACATTTAATTTTATATTTGAACGTTTTATATATATATATATATATATATATATATATATATATATATATATATATATATATATATATATATATATATATATAAAAAAACGTTGAAATATAAAATTAAATGTGATTTGAATGTGATGTGAAAAAAAATAAAATAATAAATATATATATATATATATATATATATATATATATATATATATATATATATATATATATATATATATATATATACACATAAACACACACTCTATATATAGCCTACACAGACAAACGTTTTGGGACACCTGACAAAGTTTGAGGCACACAATTGTACAGAATTAAATTTTGTATAAAATAGATTGTAATATTTTTTTTCTTAAACCTGTTCATGCATGACAGTGCTCCTGTGCACAAAGCAAGCTCCATAAAGATATGATTTGCATTGGTTGGAGTAAAAGAACTTGAGTGGCTTATAGAGCTCTGACCTTAACCTTATTAACATCCATTCTTCTGGGAAGGTGTTCTACTATATTCTGGTGTGTGTTTCTTGATAATTGTGCTCATTTAGTACAAGGGAGCTAGCAAATGCTAGTACTGATTTAGGGTGAGGAGGCCAGGATTGCAGTCAGCATTTCAATTCATTCCAACGGTGTTTAAGGTTTTATGATTAGATGTCTACAAACATTAGTCACTATAATGTTTATATATTAGTGGTACAATTATAACTTTTGGAATTCTGTAATTATTAATATTGGGCTAAAAAAGTTGTATCAACAAGCACATCACATGCATGAGCACAGATGTGGCAGATCATTTTTAGTCAGCAAAAACAATTAGATAAAACTTTTTTTTTTCATACAGGGTGGTCCTAGTCCAGAGTAAGTGTTGAGTACATGTTCAGTTGCACTCATACTGAGTGTTTACACATCCTTGTGGCAGAGTAGGTAAAGTTTTTGGTGGAGCCAGAATTATTATTTTTTAAATAAAAATGAAAGAGGACACATACAGTATTTCACAAAATTGACTCACATTTTAGCAACCATTTTAGTATATAATCTTAAGGGACAATACTATACAAAATTACACTCGGATATATTTTAGAGTAGTCAATATAGAGCTGGGATAGTAATAAAGATTAACTGTCCTCTAAAAATAACTCAACATGCAGCCATTATTGTCAAAATAGCTGGCAACTAAAGTGAGTACACCCTAAGAAACAACAGCTGTATGCAGAGGTGGGAAGTAACGGAGTACAAATAATTCGTTACTGTACATAAGTAGATTTTTTTGGTATCAGTACTTTACTCCACTATTTATTTTTCAGACAACTTTTGTATTTTTACTCATTACATTTTTACACAAATATCTGTACTTTTTACTTCTTACATTTTCAAAAACGGCTCGTTACTTTAGTTTTAATCCATTGATTTGGTGAAATATTTTTTTTTCATTTTCACTGTGCGCCGATTTCAGCCGAACAACCGATTTCCTGTCATTGCATGTCTTTTTCAATCCGCTGGTGTATAAAGTCCTGACTCTCACTCACCACAGATGTAGACTAGTTTACGAAGCTAAGAATCAGCGGGCAGAAGGCAGTAAGAAGTTTGGGGTTAATGTGGATGAGACAGAGGGAGTCAGTGATGTAACATCACTGAGAACAGAAACATTCCTGATCATCATCATCTTTTCTCTGCTTGTCTTCTATATGTGGATCTTCAGCCTGGATACATTCATTAGGTAACAACATTTTTAATTCGTTTTGTATTAATATATATATATATATATATATATATATATATATATATATATATATATATATATATATATATATATATATATATATATATATATATATAGTGAGGAAAATAAGTATTTGAACACCCTGCTATTTTGCAAGTTCTCCCACTTGGAAATCATGGAGGGGTCTGAAATTGTCATCGTAGGTGCATGTCCACTGTGAGAGACATAATCTAAAAAAAAATCCAGGAATCACAATGTATGATTTTTTAACTATTTATTTGTATGATACAGCTGCAAATAAGTATTTGAACACCTGAGAAAGTCAATGTTAATATTTGGTACAGTAGCCTTTGTTTGCAATTACAGAGGTCAAACGTTTCCTGTGGATTTTCACCAGGTTTGCACCACTGCAGGAGGGATTTTGGCCCACTCCTCCACACAGATCTTCTCTAGATCAGTCAGGTTTCTGGCCTGTCCCTGAGAAACACGGAGTTTGAGCTCCCTCCAAAGATTCTCTATTGGCTTTAGGTCTGAAAACTGGCTAGGCCACGCCAGAACCTTGATATGCTTCTTACAGAGCCACTCCTTGGTTATCCTGGCTGTGTGCTTCGGGTCATTGTCATGTTGGAAGACCCAGCCTCGACCCATATTCAATGCTTTAACTGAGGGAAGGAGGTTGTTCCCCAAAATCTCGCAATACATGGCCCCGGTCATCCTCTCCTTAATACAGTAGTGCAGTCGCCCTGTCCCATGTGCAGAAAAACACCCCCAAAGCATGATGCTACCACCCCCATGCATTACAGTAGGGATGGTGTTTTTGGGATGGTACTCATCATTCTTCCTCCTCCAAACACGTTTAGTGGAATTATGACCCAAAAGATCTATTTTGGTCTCATCTGACCACATGACTTTCTCCCATGACTCCTCTGGATCATCCAAATGGTCATTGGCAAACTTAATACTTGCCTGGACATGTGCTGGTTTAAGCAGGGGAACCTTCCGTGCCATGCATGATTTCAAACCTTGACGTCTTAGTGTATTACCAACAGTAACCTTGGAAACGGTGGTCTCAGCTCTTTTCAGGTCATTGACCAGCTCCTCCTGTGTAGTTCTGGGCTGATTTCTCACCTTCCTTAGGATCATTAAGACCCCATGAGGTGAGATCTTGCATGGAGCCCCAATCCGAGGGAGATTGATAGTCATGTTTAGCTTCTTCCATTTTCTAATGATTGCTCCAACAGTGGACCTTTTTTCACCAAGCTGCTTGGCAAATTCCCCGTAGCCCTTTCCAGCCTTGTGGAGGTGTACAATTTTGTCTCTAGTGTCTTTGGACAGCTCTTTGGTCTTGGTCATGTTAGTAGTTGGATTCTTACTGATTGTATGGGGCAGACAGGTGTCTTTATGCAGCTAACGACCTCAAACAGGTGCATCTAATTTGGGATAATAAATGTAGTGGAGGACATTTTAAAGGCAGACTAACAGGTCTTTGAGGGTCAGAATTCTAGCTGATAGACAGGTGTTCAAATACTTATTTGCAGCTGTATCATACAAATAAATAGTTAAAAAATCATACATTGTGATTTCTGGATTTTTTTTTGTTTTGTTTGATTATGTCTCTCACAGTGGACACGCACCTACGATGACAATTTCAGACCCCTCCATGATTTCTAAGTGGGAGAAATTGCAAAATAGCAGGGTGTTCAAATACTTATTTTCCTCACTGTATATATGTATATTTAATTTCAAAATTAAAATTATTGTAAACGGCACTAAATTTTATTAACGCGCTATCAATTCAGCGCGCATTTCGGTTTCACCATTTTTATAGAAAATGTAAATACATAAATAAATACATAAATAAAAGAGGAGCAATTAAAACCTTCGGCAAAAAATACGTTTATCCACGACGTCCTTTCTTAGATATAAAATAAATAAATAAACTCCAGATAAAAATATTTTTAAATCAGTAAACTTTTGTTTTATTTCTGCGCCAAGTCTCAAATGAAACACCAAATCCGCCATGTTTTACACAATTAACCCTCTGGGTGGCGTTTTCCCTCATAATGGTGACACAAACTTAAATTACTGTCTTTATTGATCGTACAGATAAAAACAATACATCATTCAAATCTGTAAAATGTCTATAATTTTCTATATATGAGCTTCCTGACTTGACTTGAAGAGGTGCAGTTTCTCCGGTATCACCTCATTAACTGTCCGTGTGGAAACAGAGCAAAGGCTCTAAATGATGTCCACACATCTCTGCACTGATATAGCCTTTATATTTGCTCACTGTACATATGCTTACATACATATCACATGCTGTAAATATGATACATGTTTAACACCTCCAAGCTGCCAGTTTTGGGCACCTAAGCAAGCACTTAACTCACTACTGCTCATTTAGTAAATGAGATCATTAAGAGTCGCTCTGAATAAACGCTTCCAACAGGAAGTGGCTATATCTCGCTATCTTTGTCTCTCTATTTTCTCCATATATTTGTCTCTGTGTCTCTTTTAGTAAATGTCTCTGTCTCACTGTATATGTCTCTCTCTTGCTGTCTCTCTATTTGTTTCTCACTCTTTCTAAAGCTGTGTCTGTGTCTCTTTGTCTCTGTCTCTGTCTTTCCTGCTTATTTACATGTCTAACAAAGTTTTGAGTTTTGAAAGTAATGCCATTAGCGATCTATGATGAAAGACTTTCCTGGTTCGATTCTTACCTCTAGTTTCATATTGAACATTATAAGAAGTTTTTAAAAACAGAACAATAAAAGGTCATTAAAATTGGTTGCTGGTAAATCATGGTATATCAGTGGTGCAGGTGTTGGAGATGTGGTTCTTGAGTCACTTCTCATAGACTTCGAGTAACTGAGAGAATGAACAGGAAGGAGAAGTTCTGACCCTCTACCATCATGATCTAAGAGAAAACAGTGGTCTCTTAACTATAGAAAAACCAAGAGTCCAATAAGCAAAGCCTTGTTTGCCACCCCTCTGGTAGCGTAGTGGTTAGTAATGCGGCCTCTGCTATCTGACTCACCCGGTTCAAGTCCTATCCCTTAGCTATCCTTTAAATTGTTTAAAAAGTTTTATAAAAGATTCAAAAAAGGTCCTAAAAATCAGGTTCTTGCAGGAGATCCTGTGGCTCAATTGGAAGAGCTTTGCCTCTGGGTTGAGAGGTTGCTGTTTCAAACCCCGGCCAGGGCTCAAAATTAAGAATGTGGAAGGTTCTGTTGACCAGAGGAAGGTGTCAGAAATGGTAGGATGGAAGGTTGGATGTGGACGGTTTCAGAGGGCGTATCATGTACCAGCGGGGCAATATCCAGGCATCTAAATTGTTTAAAGGGGGGCAATATCCACGCATCTGCCCCCCTGGTATCTGAGAAGCTGAAAACAGGGGATTATGAAGCAAAAATGTCCAAAAAAAGTATCAACTTAGGCTCCAGGCAAATATAAATTTTTCTTCCTGGTCTCACCTCCCCTAAATGCAAAACTATCACCCTCACTTTTTTCTGAGGCTGTAACCCAGCAGGTCTTCACAGCCTTTTTTTCTCACAGTCACCCACTCCATTGCTCACCACACACTAATTTCTACACAAGTTACCCAGTGGGGGGACAAGACAGATTTGAACCAGCAACCTCTGAGCTCAGAGGCAAGGCTTTTACCACAAAGCCATCAAGCCCCACAAAGCACCTTCTTTTTTGGGGGGGGTTTATCCTTCGTTTTATGCTTCAAAGCAAGAAATTCAGATCAGAAAAAAACACAGAAAGCAGGATTCGAACTCTGAACCCCACCAACAGCAAAATACCAGTCTTAACCCACTGAACCATCAGGAAGGACAGGCTATGCCAATTATTAGAGCAGGTCTATCTACCTTTAAACCATCAACAAAAGAATATAATGCTAAAGACAGACTTAGGAAGCAAACCCCTATCATGACTAGCAGGGACAATGCAGGATTTGAATCCTAATTCACGCCATTAGCGAGGCACCATCATTAACCCACTGAAACATCAGGAAGGACAAGCTGGGAAGCTTGTTTAGAGCAGGTCTTTCTTTTTAACCCATCAAAACAAGAATATGAAGGAATCAGGAATTTAACCTACCTCATGACTAGCAGACAAAAAGGCAGGTTTGAACCCTGACCACCAACACTAGCAAAGTACCAGCCTTAACCCACTAAGCCATCAGGAAAAAACAGGATAGGAAGCTTGATTAGAGCAGGTCTATTTTTCTTTTCAAGCCATCAACACAAGAATTTAATGCTAAAGAAAGCAAATACAGATGTAAGTAGCACAAGTTGAACCCACATTGTAAATAGCAGGATTCGAACCAAGATCCCCACCACCAGCAAGACTCCAACGTTAACCCATTGAATAATTGGTGAGGACAGGCTAGGACGCTTGTTTAGAGCAGGTCTATCTTTCTTTTCAACCCATTAAAAACAAAAATATATCGCTAAAGAAAAATGTAGGAAGTGAATCCTGATCGTGAACGGCAGGCAGAAAGCAGGATTCGAACCCTGAACCCCACCAAAAGCACGACACCTGATTTAACCCACTGGACCATCAGAGAAGACAGGCCAGGAAGTTTGTTTAGAGCAGGTCTATCTACCTTTAAACCATCAACACGCGCTAAAGAAAGATTTAGGAAGCAGGAGCATAACCGACATCGCAACTAGCAGGATTCAAACTCTGATCCTTACCATCAGGGAGGCACCAGCCTTAATCCGATGAACCATGGAAGAGATCAGACTGGGATGCATGTTTATATGAGGCACAAGCCTTAAACCACTGAGCGACCACTGCTGAAAAGCATGTGTGCTTTTTGGAGGGTTCTTACTTTGTTTCATGCCAGCGCAGTAAGAAAGAAGGCATGTAGGACTGGCTTTGAAACCTTATCACCAGCATGGACTATATTAAGGACCATGTTCAGGCACAAGCCTTAACCCACTGAGCTACCACAGAAGTGCATTTTTTTTTTTTTTTGGTGGGGTTATCTTTTATTAAAGACCAGGAAATCAAGAAATTAATCCAACACAGAAAGGACAGAATTGAAATGTTCTCAGAGTGGACAAGGTCCAGAAGTTTTATTTACCAACACAGCAACCAGCTTGACCAGGAATCAAACTCTCAAACTCATCCTCGTAGGGACCCTAACATTAACTCACTAGGCTATCACATCCATCCATCCATCTATCCATCTATCTATCTATCTATCTATCTATCTATCTATCTATCTATCTATCTATCTATCTATCTATCTATCTATCTATCTATCTATCTATCTATCTATCTATCTATCTATGATGTGAGGTCCAGTTAACAGCTAAAACATGTAGCAGTAATAACTACTTTTTACTTAAGTACATGTCTGAGCCAAAACTTCTTTACTTTCACTTGAGTAAAAAAAAGTATAATCAGTGCTTCAACTTTTACCAGAGTATTTTAAAACATGAGGAGCTGTACTTCTACTTAAGTAAAGAAAGTGTGTAACCTCTGGCTGTATGTAATGTAACCATGCAAAGCCACATATCCTATTCACTGTTGTGATATTTTTGTCTGCTTGACAGGACCATAAAAATATGTTTATCTTCTATTAGAGCAGTTAAAATTTGGTGCTTTTAGTACAATTCTCCTATACTGACCACTGGATGTTCAAGATGGCACGTCATAGTAAAGAAGTCTGAGGATTTGAGAATTAGAATTGATGGCCTAGGATATAAAAATATCGATAACACCCTGAGTTACAGTACAGTGGCCAGGGTCATACAGAGGTTTTGTTTAAGATTGGTTCCACTTGGAGCAGGCCTCACAAGGGTCGATCAAAGAAGTTGAGTCCTTGTGCTGTGCGTCAGGTGCAGAAGCTGGCTTCAAAAAACAGATGCATTGCATCATCCCAGAAGGAAGCCGCTTCTGAAGCTGGCTTACAAGAAAGCACACAAACAGTTTACTGAAGACAACCTGTCCAAGAGCATGAATTTCTGTCAAGCATGGTGAAGGTAGCATCATAGTCTGGGGCTGCATGAGTGCTGCTGGTACTGGGGAACTGAGGTTCATTGAGGGAAACATAGATTTCAACAATTACTGTGATATTCTAAAGCAGAACCTAATGCTCTTCCTTTAAAAAACTGGGCAGAACGGCAGTTTTCCAACATAATAACAACCACAAACACAACGCCAGGATGACAACTGTCTTGCTGAGGAAGCTAAGGGTGAAGATGGTGGAGTGGCCTAGTATGTCTTCAAACCTGAATCCTATTAAGCACCTGTGGGGCATCATCCAGCAGAAGGTGGAAAAGCACCATGAGTCTAACATGCAGCAGCTCAATAATGTCATTATGGAGGAGTGGAAGAGGATCCCAGCAACAGCCTGTGCACCTCTAGTGAATTCTATGCCCGGGAGGATAACAATGGTGCTAGATAACAAATGGTGCTCACACAAAATATTGACACTTTGGACACAAGTGCTCTCTGTTTGGTAAGACTAGTGGCAATGGACTGTGTGTTTACATCAACACGGAATAGTGTAAGAACTTGTTTCAATTTATTGCTCACTGTTGGTGGAGTTTATATTTTATTTACCCTGGGAATTCACCACTTTTATTGTGGTAGGAGTGTACATTCCACCTAGCGCTAATGCTAAGGAGGGACTTTGTGTACTCTACAGAACTATTAGCGAAATGCAGAACACACACTGATGGACTGTTTATTGTCGCCGGAGATTTCAATCATTCAAATCTGTGCTCCCTAAATGTAATCTGAATGTGGACTTTGCAACCAGAGGGGAAAACATGATGAATGTTGTTGTTTCACAAACATACTGGGCCAACATCGTCAGTGACCAACTACATCAGCAAGTGCATTGATGATGTGACCATCTCTAATACCATCACCACATGCTCCAACCAGAAGCCATGGATCGCAAAGGTAAGTGCACTACTAAATGCTAGACACTCTGCCTTCAAAGCAGGGGAAAAGGCCTTAAGAACAGCAAAGGGGCAACCTTTCCCAAGCAATCAAAGAGGCGAATCGCGCACACAGCAAGAGAATCTAAGGCAGGTTCCAGGACAGCTTAGACACCCGGTGGCAGGGCATCCAGGACAAATGTAAATAGAGGGTTTCAGTAGAGGCTTAGTTTCCAGCCCTAGCTGGCGGGCAAGGTCCTGAACCTTGAATTCCGAATCCGCCCCAGAGTCCACAAAGGGCGCCAGCGAAAGATTCTGATTGCTTGAAGGGATGCCTGGACCCCACAACTCTCAACAACAAGCCCCTACTTTTGCTGGACAAAATGCCACCATTTGCCCAGCCTCATACATAAATCAGCAGAATAATGCAAAACAGAAAAAGAGGAGAGACAGCAAACAAGAGAAAAATACACCAAGAGGGTTCATTGTAACAGTGATTTCTAACACATCTGAAAGTACTTTGCCTTAAAGTACAGCTGCAGATAATCCTAGAATATGCATTGCATTCTGTTGTGATACCTTGGCAACCAGTAGAAGTGTTGAGAGTGATCAGAGATTTCAAAGAAAATCTTTCATAAATAAGGAAACTAAATATTAGATAACAAAATCTTTAGAAATAGTTATTTTTGTTGTGATTTGTGAATAAATAAAACCATTGATTAAAAAAAACAAACAAAACAAAGTTAATGATAGTAAAAAGACTGAGAGAGAACAAGAGGTAATTTCTGTTTAAAAAGTCAAGAAGATTTATGGAAAAGTTTAAAAAGAGACACTTTATTTAATAATAGCATTAGCTTCACTCTGTAAAAAGTTTCATAAAATTGAAAATAATATGATATTCACTGAAACTGAACTGATTAATTCAGTTTGGGGATGATCTACAAAATAAATAAGTGGGCTAAATATATTAAAGCACAACTTAAATGTAAATGTATTTAAAGCACAATTCTGATACTACATGTGATCCAAAAAAAAAAAATTGCATGAGAAGTAAAGATCAATATATAATTATAAGGAAACAAGGTGTAGCTATACAGGTGCATGTTTTGAAAAATAGATTTAAATGCCTGATTCAGTTCCACATATCACTTTGTACATAAGAAAAATATGGGAAGCAAAAGTGGTCCTATAATAAAGTGTACAGAAAACCCTTTTAATTTTCCATGCACAGGTTAAGGCTTTTGTTTAAATATTGTTTACTACTAACATTTCCACTCCAAGTTGTGCACAGGGAGGTAATACTTATAGATAGTAAGTATTGCAAACCAGACATGTTACATTACAAGTAGCCGCTGAGCTATGGTCTCTACTACTACTACTGTAGTGTAAAGTCAGCTGGTCTGATTAGAATTAAAACTAGGCTAGTAGCCTATTTACATAATACTATAGAATCAGGGCATACAAAGGACTAGTATGCCATTAAAACATCAATCATTAAAACATCAAGTTATTGTAAGACATAGATACTGTCAATTGCAACTGTCAATTTTGTGTTTATTTGCATTGAATAGATTTAGGCATGTGTTTGAGGCTCCAATGCTTAAATCTAAAAAAAAAGGTTCTACATACTCGCAACGCTTTTCAACTGGAATCAGGATGAATGGATGATTTAAAGAGAGGCAAAATGGGGTGTTCAGTGCATGGAATGCAATATTTTTTAGATGGAATTTCAGCACAGGTAAAGAGATTTGCTTTTCATACTTTTTAAAAGCCAGATAACAAATATTTTTTGACTCATGACATGCTGGGTTCTATTCGGAAGCGCATTGCATTCACAAAGAGAAAAAAAAAAAAATCACAGAAAGGATTTCATTATGGCTTACTTACTAATTATGACTTAATATCTTATGAACATCTGTACATTTGTTTAACAACTTTTTTACTCTGTATATATTGCATTATTTAACTGTCTGGTTTACTATTCTGTTACACTATGTCTGTACTTCTTCTGCACTGGAAGCTTCTGATGCCAAGTCAAATTCCTTGTGTGTGTAAGCATACTTGGTAATAAAGCTATTTCTGATTCTGATAATTATGAGATCCTGATCTCATAATTATGACTTACTAACTCATAATTATGACTTAATATCTCATAATTATGAGATCCTGATCTCATTATTATGACTTACTATCTCATAATTATGTCAAAATATAATAATAATAATAATAGTTAATGCCCCGTATCTATTAACTGAAGCAAGACTTACCGTAACTAAATTAATTAGCAGGAGGGGCAGGTCAGCGAGGAAATGTCCAGTAGCTAATTAAACTAATATACAGTCATCAAGCTAAACCATATGATAGCTGGTACATCATTGTTGCGCAATGAGGTGCTTCCGAGCAAAGAATGCAGTATCAGGATCTCATAATTATGAGATATTAAGTCATAATTATGAGATACTAATTCATAATTATGGGTTAGTAAGTCATAATTTTGATATCAGGATCTCATAATTATGAGATAGTAAGTTATTATTATGAGATATTAAGCTATTAAGATCCTTTCTGTGATTTCTTTTCTCTTTGTGAATGCAATGTGCTGCCGTAGATCCACAATGGCAATACTAAAATAACCAAACATAGCTACAGGAATTAGGAATGTAGAAATCTATGCTACAGAAACCTGTATAAAAACTTGTTGCTTGTATCCACAAAAACACTACACATTTAAAAACAACTACACGTTTACTGTATCTCTTTTATTCCACATATGAATATGTAACAGTATTTTATTGCCAGTACAGTGTCTCCTTTTAAAAGTCATATATACAATATTCACAAGAATAGCACCACACAGCAAATGATGTGCATTGACCAAATGGAAGCATCATGCAAAAAATGTCTCATCCTCCAGACCATCATATGTAAATTTAGATCCATACCCATAAATAAAGTGGCAGTGGGATGGGTGTAACATTATAAAAACTAATTTTATAATTAAAAAAATATTGTTTCTGAGAATATTTCCATAAAAGTTTCTTGAACACAAAATAATTCCCCTTTTTTTCTTTTTTTACAGGAGTTACACGCTCTGAAGCTGATGTTTAAAAGAAGAAATCATTATATTATCTCCTATATAATACTATGAGCTTTGTGGGAAGCATTATATATATATATATATATATATATATATATATATATATATATATATATATATATATATATATATATATATATATATATATATATATATATATATATATATATATATATATATATATATATATATATATATATATATATATATATATATATATATATATATACACACATACATACATCAGTACCAATCAAATCTGAATTAAATAGTACCAGTACCTTCTCCTTCAGTGTGGTTTATTTTTATTTTTATTACTTTCAACACTGTACATAAGTAGTGAAGAAATCCAAACTATGTGATGAATGAAATTATGTAGTAAACAATTTTTTTAACAACTGAGAAGTTGTTCGATTTTATAAAAAGAAAATATGCTGTGCTGTATCAGATTACTTGACCTCCGCAATCACCTGAATTGAATCCAATTTAGATGCAACAAACAAATACGCAATACTCAATACCTCTGGGAACTCTAAAAAGATTGTTGCAAAAGCATTTTGGGAGACTACTTCAGGAGGCTGGCTGAGAGAGTTTCAAAAAGCTGTCATTATAGGACACTTTGAATATTTTAATTCTAAAAAATATATTCAGGGTATTAAACAGACACATTGCTAACTATATAATTCCAAATTTGTTTCAACATAATTAAAAATGATAAACAAAGTTGAAAACAATAAAAAAGAAAAAACATTGAATAAGAAGGTGTTTCCAAAACTTTGGCTGGTACTATGTGTGTGTGTATATATATATATATATATATATATATATATATATATATATATATATATATATATATATATATATATATATATATGGGTTTAGTTCGGTACGTACCTTGGTAACGGTTAAGTTCAATTACAGTATGGTTAGGGGGAGGAAATGCAAAACATATAGTTTTTTATTAACGAAGTTTATTATTATTAACATTTGTGATCATCCACATGTGATTTTAAAATTTTAAATAAAATACGTGCTTGGTTATTATTTTAATATTTTGATTAATATAATACTTTATAAAGAAATTTAATAAAATTAATGCAATACACTTATTATATTGATTAAATTAAGTAATCAATTAAATTGGCATAAATAAAACTGATTAAATAAAATTAAATACATGAAAGTATTAAATCTGTATTAAATCGTTTTCATTTGTTAGACCCCATTTGGGAATACAGATATGTGTGTGTGTGTGTGTGTGTGTGTGTGTGTGTGTGTGTGTGTGTGTGCGCATTGTGGTGTATATTGTCAAGTTCAAGAATAATAATAAAATGCACTCAAAGTGCGAGGCAGAGACTAAACAAACTTGCAGTCCACCACTTAATACGTTCCTGAGGGAACTCATGTTTTAAGTATGTTCCGCTTGTAAAAAAGGATTTCATGTGTACTGAACCGAGGGCCCTGTACCAAAAAATTTCTGCACCGTTTCACCCCTAAAAATAGATTTTATATATATATATATATATATATATATATATATATATATATATATATATATATATATATATATATATATATAAATAAAATTAAATTATAAATGAAGAATGGAAGAATGGTGTGGGGTGGAATCTAAACTTTACCATCTGCTTTCTCCACAGCGCTATCATCTGCAAAACTTCTGGTGCCTGAAATGTTACCATAGTCAAATATGGGCCCTTCCAGAAGAGTCACAATATCCATCCGGTTCACTTTGGTCAACACTGTAGTCAGAGCATCCGCTGGGGAAAAATGCACACAAATATTCTGATGTACTGCACATATTTAATGCAGATTACATTGGCAGCATTTGCCTAAAACCTATGAAGAACATGTATAGAATTACAGTATGTAGTAAACAAAAAAGTGTTCAACAACCCAGTATTTGTTTTATATTTTAGACTGTCCAAAGTAGCTACACTTAGCTTTGATTACAGCTTGGCAAACTTTAATAACCAAGAACTAGGATAAGTTACAATTTAGATGGTAATTCAGTTAAAACTGAGGGCACACTTGACAGTATGTCTACAACATTTTGAAGCAACATCCTGTCTGGTTTGCACTTAGCGGGGCCATCATTTGTTTCCCAACAAGACACTGAACTCAAACACACCTCTAAGTTAAGTAAGAGTTAAATGAGTATTAGAGTTGCATCAGATGACCTGACCTCTTCAATCACCCAATCTAAATCCTCCTGAGATGGTTTTGAGATGAGTTAAAGAAAGAAAAAGCACCAAATAGTCACACAACACCTCTGAAAACAAGATTGTTGAAAAGATTATTGGAAAACCATTCCAGAGTACTGCCTCTTGAGGCTGACTGTGATAATGCCTAGAGTGTGTCAAGCTGTCATTAAGGCAAAAAAATCGCTACTATAAAGAACTGAAAATATATCAGCATATTCTGTGTTATTTAATACATATCTTCTTTTCATGCATGTTCTTTCATAGTTTGGATGTCTTTAGTAGTAAATGTACAATATTTAAGATAATAAGAATGAAAAAAAACTTTTGACTGACACTGTAGTATGGGAAACACAACCACTTGCTAAAGATTTGGGTGGAAAAAGTGTATTCCTAAAACAGAGAAGAATAAAGAAAGACTTACTGGTTGCATTTTTTCCATCCCTGCTCACCCATTTCTTCATTAGCATGAAACTCTGGGCAGTGAGGGAGTTTGGGTTCTCTGTGCGAATGTGATTGATCTCATCCACTGAGAAGTTCATTTCTCGTGCAAGCTCTATATCAGATCAGATCAGAACAAATCATATTAATACATACCACACCAAAGTTGCAAAATACGTCTTCCTAATCAAACAAATTTAGGAGATGTACAACCCCAATTCCACAAAAGAGTGGACACTGTGTAAAATTTCAATAAAAACATAATGCAATGATTTGCAGATCTCATAAATCCATATTCTATTCACAATAAAACAAACAAAAACATCACATGTTTAGACTGAGAATTTATAACATTTTAAGGAAAAATTGTATTGTTGCATTTGATGGCTGCAACAGGTCAAAAAAAAATTTGGGACAGGACCATGTTTACCACTGTCTAACATTACATTTTCTGTCCGTATACATCTGGGAACTGAGGAGCGCAGTTGCTGAAGATTTGGCAAAGGAATGTTGTCAACACAAAGATGCTCAACATTTCTGGGTGCCCTTTGTTGTATTTTTCGTTGATGCACCAAGAGTTTTCAAATGGTAAAAGGTCTACACTGCAGGCAGGCCAGTTTAGCACTGAGTCTCTTCTACTATGCTATTGTAATGGATGCAGTATGCAGTTGGCATTGTCCTGCTTAAATATGCAGGGCTCCTTCTGTAAAGGACGTTTTTTTTCTTTAAAACCTGTAAATACCATTTACTATTGATGGAGCCTATTTAAATATGCAAGCTGCTCATTCCACAGGCAAAAATATACCAGATCAGAGATGTGGCTTTTTTTTTTAACTGAGCACTGATAACAAGCCAGATGGTCCCTCTCCTCTTTAATCCATTGAATGTGGTGTCTATGGTTTCCAAAAAGATAGAACAGAACAGTTTTCCAACTTGCCTCAGCACATTTTAAATAAGCTTTGGTCTAGAGAGGATATGGTTGTTTCTGGATTATGTTTACTTTTGCCTTCTTCTTTGCATGACAGAGATTTAACCTGCATTTGTAGGTGACATGGCAAACTGTGTTTGCAGACAATAATTTCTGCAGATGTTAATAAGCCTATGCAGTGATTTCCATTACTTAATCATGTAAAAATGCAATATTTTTGACTCTGCCTCTCTAAGATACACTATTTATACTGAATCATCTTACTGGCCTGTTGTCAATTAACCTAATTAGTTGCAATGTTTCTGCAACTGTTTAATTATAAAGACACTTAGTTTAGCCAGACATTTGTTGCCACGTCCCAACCTTTTTGAGATGTGTTGCAGCCATGAAATACAATATTACTTTAGATTTTCCCTACAATTATTTTAAGTTTAAACATTTAATATGATTCTATGTTCTATTATGAATAAAATATGGGTTTGTGAATTTTGCAAACTATTTAATTGTGTTTTTGCTACATTATACTCAGTGTCCCAACATTTTTGGAATTGGGATTGTATAGAGCGCCCTTACATTTTTTTTTCTTTTTCATTAAGAAATTTCCTGATGCATAAATCTGCAAAGAAAATAGCCCTCTTCAATTTCTCATCAGATGCATTTCTATGTAGAATGTGTGCTGGTTTCAGTTATACCACGTAATTTTCAAAACTTTTAGAATCTAAATGTTCTAATCCCCTGTAAATTATAAATACATTACAGACTTGGGGAAAAAATGGACATGCCCTCTATCCTGTTTATATAGCTCTGTCCATTGTAATTCAATGTCTATCTGGTCATTGAATTCAGCAACACCTACGAGACATACACAACAAAAGCATAAGAACATACTGTTAAATTTTAGATCACTATCATTGCTTACACATTTCTAAAAATAGCTGCAAAGTTACATGTATTCAGAAATTTATGCAAAATACATGGTAAAGATAAACATTCCATTAAGCCTCACCAGTCCAGCTAAGTCCCAGATGATCAGCCACAATAGCCATTCGAAGGTCTGTTCTCTCACATGGGCTTTGTGGACCTAGGAAAGAGAAACATAAATTTGCTCATAAAATCAAGAATTATTCAGAACTGATTAGCTAAATAATTGAAACCTATAGAAATACATTTAGTGGCAGCCTTTTGTGGCCAAATGCGTAATTCTGAGATACATTAAAATAGAATTCAAGCTATAGAACTAGATTTATTTGTCAACATAGTATTTCTTATGTTTGCATATAATTAAGGTTATTGCTGTTCCTGCAACAGGTTAGCCAGCATTGAGTACATTATGCAGTACATAAGAAAATTAGGAAACATTTAATCATTATATTTTTAAAGCTTCTGTGGTCTTGTAAGCACCAACCACTAAAATATATTGTGCATAATTACAAAAAGAAACATTTTGTGCTTTATTGCTGTCAGAAAAGGGGTGCAAGTTTCTGGTGTATATATTAGGACAATCACATGTTAGATGTTGTAATGTTGTAAAGTATGTTGAGAAATCTATTTCAAATTAGTGTAGGTGGTGCAGGAACATCATATTGAGGCTCAAAAAGTAAACCCACTGGGGGTTGCCCAACAAAAAAAACACACAAAATATAGCTAACCCATCTGTCTAAATATGCCAGGCTACTTCTGTGTGTGTGTATATATATATATATATATATATATATATATATATATATATATATATATATATATATATATATATATATATTGTTAAGAATGTTTGACTATATATGCATAATATAAGCTGAAACACAGGTATGTAATCTTTCACACATTAAGATGGTGACTCGATATGAGAAAGTAAGCATGCAGAAGATCTAGCATTCTACTAAAATACTCTAATTTCTCATAGAAATCTTTGTACAGACAGGCTGCCAAGTGGACCCCCCCATTTAAACATGCTATACCAATGTTAATTTTGAAAAAGAGACATCTGTCAAGTACAGTACACGCAAACATTACAGGAATAAGAAAATGAAAAGAATGGTAGCTACTATTCACGCAGGCAATTTGATCAATCACAATGGGTCATGCAACTAAAGTTCAAGTAAAGTTTTTAATAAAGTTTTACAAACTAGGCTTGATCTCCGCGATGGGGGGCAACCCGCAAACCCCAGTGCCCCTATTGCCCTCCTTCCCTCCTCCTGTCCTTCTAGATCTCCTCTCACTGCCCGAAGACCTTGTGACCTTTGACCTTATGGGTGTGACCCCCTGGAAGGACCCATCAGAGAGGGAGGGCTGGGACTGGGAGTGGTCCGATATGGAGGTACATCGTGATGTGTTGTTGTCCTCCTCCGACTGCTCTGCCTGCGTCTGTTTCTCCTTGTCTGAAAGATGGTCCATCACATTTGCTGTTTCCATACTAAAGCTCTGTAAGAACTTAATGGATTGCCCACTTAGCTTGATTTTGTCTGCCTCATCTGTACAAATGTTTTTAGTCGCTGATGACCCATCTCTCTTTGGCACCTGGTATGAAACTACTTTTCTCGTTTTCCTTTTAAACTTCCTTTCCTGCCTTAGTAAATTATGCCCTACAACAGAGCTGACTGCAACATTACTTTTGATACGTTTGACAGGAATTCTAGATTTGGGCTCCATACTAACATCATCAATTTTTCTGGTCTCAGGTTTAACAACATGCTGTGAGCTTTGTTTCACTGAATTAGGTTTTTGAAAAATAAATCCTGCAGTCTTAACAGGAAGCCTAGACTTAGGCTGACATTTTAGCTGTAAATCTTTTTTAAAGTGAAGAGTCCCAATATTGGATTTGTCCTCTACTAACTCCAAGGATGTCGTACAGAAATGAGCTTCTATCTTATTGGCTTGTTGCAGGATGGGTTCTGGGGATGGCTGGAGATTAAACACTATGCTACCACCATGGTTGTAATTGGCCTGGACACTGGAAGCTTCTAAGTTATTGTTGTTATTGGAGTTCTCTGAATCGTTCCTGTCAGATGGAGAATCAGAGCATGTGCTACCAAACTGACTGTAGTCTACGTGGGTCTCCAGATCATCATTCACCAGCACTTGACTTGCTGTGGAATCTCGTCTAAAATTAGTCCATTCAGCAGAATCTTTCTTAATGCTTATGGATGCTGCAATTCCCATCTTTATTGGGATGTGAAATTTAGAATTGACCTTGGAGGTGGTAATAGTGCAAGAGGTGGTTTCATCTACAATATCAGTGCATGATGATGCATCCTGGCAGGCACTGTTGCTCTGACTAAAATGGTTTCTGGATGGTGTAATGTTTGTGGTAGCATCTATCCTCCCCACTACAGATCTTCCCCTAGACTTTCCCACTATTCCCTTGTCCCATGACTTCCTATTTTCAGTATGCTCACCAATCTGAAAAAATTGGAGCCTCTCTTCAACAAAGTCCCGCTTGCTCATGTCAATAGCACCACTTCGGGTCATCTCAAACATCTTGCCCTCATGGAAGGGAAAGGGGTTAGGTTCACTAGTTGGGGTGCTGTCATCGGTTGGTGTTCGAGCTGGAGTTGTGTCTGGTGTAGTAGCTTGGGATTTGTCCTCCACCACTAAACCAAAAGGTTTTGGATCTTCTTCTTTGCTTTTAAACTCAAACACCTCTTCTTCTCCTCCTTTGTTTGACCATGGATCAAAGTCCAAGCCTTTTGTGGCAACAGTTTTAAATGTAGAAGGCAGTTCTTCCTCAAGTTTGTAGCTGAAATAGCTATCTGCAAACTCTTGTCTATCGGGGTGTCTTCCCTCCAAAGAATAGATCTTGTCTGGATCTTTAACATTTTCAGATTCTTTGCAAAAATGTATTTTAGGTGTTGTCTTTTCACTTTCCTCATTTGGGGTACTCTCTTTTCTACCCTCTGTTTTGTTTTGGTTAGTGGGAGAGTGATTGAGTGCCTTTACCTCATTTAAAAGGCTTAATGTATCAACCAACCCATCATCCTCATCCTGCAGGTCATATCCATCCAGAGAGTCTATCTCTGTGGCATCAGTGTCATGGGAAAACTCAGCTGTTGTTGCTATAGAGCAGTCAGAAACTGAATGGTCATTTGCATTTTGCTCATCCTCATCATCTCCCTTAATATTTATACTTTGTGACTCTTTGTGAGGGCAATCATCTTTCTCTGGGTCACTAAGCTTGACAATCTTTTTATTATTCGGATGCATTTTTAAGCTGCTCTTCTTGAGAGGAATAGGATCAATGACAGATTCATCATCACTAGAATCAGTGTTGTCTGCCCCAGGTGGAAGAGGAGATGGTGGATGGATTTGAATTACAGGCTCTGAAAATAGATGCCTGTCATGCTCCTCTTGAAGATTCACCTCTATCATCTCTGTGTCTGGTTTAGAAGGTGGTGAGCCCTTTTTAAATTCCATCTGCTCAGATTGTTGTGCGTCTTGGGGTGGAAGTGGTGGAAACTCAAAGTGCACTAACTGTTTGCCTTTAGCTCTTTTTCCAGGTGACTCATAGTTTCCTTTGGAGAATTCTGATGGGGTAGTAGCTTTGGCTTTCTCTGCTGATACTTCCCTGAAAGTGAAAGTCACAGGTTGGTCCTCTTTATCCTCTTTAATTTGGCAAGGCACCTCTGCCACAGAATCAATTGCAGAGTTGGACTTTAAGCCAAAGTTAGCCTCTGGATTTTTTCCAGAACTGTCAATAAAGATGATGTGCTCTAGTGTGTCATCCTTTGTGCTCCCCTGGGCTAAAGGTTGCTGTCTGACCGTATAAAAGACTTGACTTGCCTCATGCATTGTTTTGCTTGAATGGCTAACAACGTTTTTGCATGTGCTAGGTTGTTCATTGGCTGTCTCTTTCTCATACTGCTTGCCCACTGGAATGCTGACATATACTGGTAAAGGTTTAATTTCTGCTGTCACACTTGAAGTAATTCTCTCTGTATTTCCAGTTTGTTTACTGCCAACACCATTGCAAACTAAGTTAATTCTTCCAAGTGACAATTCACTAAATGAATTTTTTGCATCATTACTACAATACTTGCTTCTAGCTGATGGTGATATTTGTGACTCTGTGCCATCAGGTTTAACAGATAAATCTAGCTTTAATGTACTTGTATTATGGTCTACAAAACTAGATGAAATCCTAATAGGAGTATGTAATTCTGATTTTCTATTTAGAGAACCACTATATTTTTCAGTACTCAAAGGGCCTTCCTGAATCTGGAGCTCTGTATATATGATCTTTTTGGTTGATTGTTCTTTGGTTAACTTATCTCTTCCTTCACTGTCAGCCAAATTGTTTGTTTCAACTATATTTGATATCTGGGATAAATCATGTCCATTGCCATGACTTTCCCAAGTTTTCTCAACCTTATCTTCACTGTATAATATTTTTTGGTGATTGGATGTGGTGTTGTCACACACCTTAAATGAGTGACCCTTTTGAACATTAGATCTTTGCCCTTCACTTTCAAGAATTTCCTTTGAACATTTTGGATTTTGAAAATTTCCTCCATCAAACACCTGGCAGATGGGTAATTTAGTTTCCTGCAGCTTGTTGACTACTACACTAGATGTTTGACCACATTTAGGCACTTTGTCTTGCTTTTTCGCCTCAGCTTCAAATTTCATTCGAACTGAGCTGACCTTAGATGTTGATGGCTGGAAACATTTAGAGGATTTACTTGTAATACTTGCTAAGGAGTAGTTCTCTTGTTTTCTGTTGTCATCACTGTACTGAAGTAAAACACACTCCTCTGGGCTACTTGGAAGGCTGGTACACTTCCTATCATAAGGACCATATTTGTCTCTAAGCCTCTCTCTGCTCCAATGTTCTCCACCACCATTCTTTAATACTGTTTTCTCTGGGCTGCTGCAGGGAGAACTGGGCATAGACTGAGATTCTCTAATATTTAGCCTATTAATTGTCTTCTCAGGGATCTGAAGCTCATCCTTTAGTTTCTCAGATTTATCCCGGAAAAATAATGAGACTTCCGTAAGCTTTTCCTCAGCTTCCTTGACAGTTTTATCTATTTTGTCCTCAAATCTATATTTCTCTGTACTTATCTGCCTGTCGTCAGCTGAGGCATACTTAAGTAGTGATATATTATCACAGGTTTTATTGTCTTCTAGGGCACTATCTGATTTATCTGGGTTAAGCATGACATATCTCACTGAGTCACCATGGGTTTTAATGTCATAATAATGAGATCTTTCAGTCAAAGGTTCATCTAAATCAGAATAAGGAGAATCAAATTTCTCAGAGAATCGCTTTTTATCTGTAATTTTATTTGACTCTTTTCTCATAACTGATGAATCTTCTTCATGGTACTCCATTGAGTGTGGTCTTTGTAATTTTAGAGTCTTGTAGAAGTCTTTTGTGATTAATTGGACAGTGGTGGTGACATCATCCTCCTGTAAAAAAGGGTTGACCACTTTCTCCACTTCCTCTCTGTTTTGAAACTCGTTTTTGCTGTTGCTACTTTGATAAATGTAAATTTCTTTTTCAGGGTGGTTTTTGGTTTCCATTATGATGACCTCTCTAGGTTCAGTTGTATTTCCTTTTTCAATGCGAACCTTAATAATGTGTTCCACTTTGGGCATCGAGTCTTTGCTCAGAGGTTTATGTGTTTCTTTCCATCTTTCATTGCTGCTGTGATGTTCAAATAGGCCTTTAGATGGATCTCGGCTAGACTGATAGGATTTCGTAATGGTCTCTTCAAACCTCTCTGAGGTTGTCTCCTTACTTGCCGGTTTATACAACATTCGGGTGGTGGTTTTTATGTGAGTTTCCTCTTTAAGTCGCATGGCATTACAAATTATGTGTTCCTCAGGACTGGATCTGGTTTGAAAGATTTTTACTTTATCTTTTTTGGAGCCACTAGGTAATCTGAAGCCTGTGTTAGTGCATTTGGGTGGAAAATTTGCTATTTTAACCTCATCCACTACAGGCTCATTGGTGGTCTCTCGTGGTTTGTAACTCCGTATGACATGTACAGTTTCAGTAAAGGTTTCAGCAATAACAGGTGAGATTTCCTGAAATGGAGCTGTGGGGCCAAAGCTGTCAGAACTCTGTAGGGCTGAGGGTGTTTTCTCACTCCGTGTTTCAAATCCACTGTCTGATATGGGACTTTTTTTTTTATCACAGGCATCATTTGAGTCTTGAATGACTTCTGTAGTAAACAATGAATCTGCTAACTTAGATAGCTCTTTCTCTGATGTTGAAGAGCACATTGTCAGTGGGGACATTTTGAGCTTGCGTTCTTGAACTGCCATAGCAGGTTTTAAGACACGTTTAACTTTTTCCTTCTTCTCTCTCCTGGTCTCTTCATTTCTCTGTGTTGTAGTAACAGTTTTGGATAAAGGATATGTTCCTGTGTCATTGGTTAAATAGTCAACCACTTTTGCCAAGTTAAAGTCTCTGTCAGTCATAACTTTGTTTTTGACCTGAGGTGCAACTGTCTCATATCGAGGGGGACACCTCCATCCATTATGTTGGTTATCAATGTCATCCTCAAAATCTTCAGTCTTGCTACATTTTTTGTATTTTTTACCCTCCTTCAGAAAGTCATTGGTTAGTATCTTACTAACCTTAACTAAGTCTTGTTTGACCTTTTCCATAATCTTGTATGGTTCCTCATTTTCTATCACATGTTTCTTATGTGAGTTAGACTGGAAACCTTTGGAAATCGAACATGGATCATTTTGCAAAATTGCAGAGATTCGAATTAAATCTTCCTTCATTTCATGCACATCCTTCAGTATCTCCTGTCTGTTTGACAGAGTTTTATCAGAAGAGAGAATTCTGGCAGAGGCAGACTGTGTTTGGGCATTAAACTTTGAGTCCATAACTTTTTTGGGGGACAAGAAGGCTGCTGTTGATTTGGATATGTCAGGAAGCTTTTTAAATTGCTGTTCTGGCATAACATTTCTTGATGAATAAACAGGCATTGCCACTGTAGTATAGTTGACAGAAGTTGTGGATTTGGGGGGAAATCTAAGAGAGTCATACATGGAACCCGAAGATCGGCTAGACTGATATGTGGAGGGTGAAAAGGACGAGACAGCCTTGAGTTTTTCATGGTCTGCCGAGCAGGAAGTTAGTGTCCTCTCTACTTCATCAAAAGCAGCATTGACACTGGTTGTGGCAGCAATTGTTGTAGCCTGTATCCTCTCTTGAAGGCTGCCAGACAGGACAAAAATGGTTGTGGGGGAGTGATATTTAGTTGGAGAGGTTTGAGAGCTGGATGTATCAGTTACATTTTTAATTGTGGTGTGCCCTGGGAATGTTTTACTGGGGGAAGCAGTCACTGAAGCATTTGAAGTATTAACAGATTTATTGGAAACATTTGAGGTATGAATGTAAAGAGAAGACTTAGGTGAGGCGGGTGGAGTCAGTGTAGTGGAGGATTTCTCCTGTATTGAGCCCCCAACTGAAAGGGAAGTTGTTCTGCCTGAAAGGGATGGTGTGGATTTTACAGTGAGAGATTCTGGGACATTTTTCACTGAAGATGACAAAAAGGTCAGAGGTGCCTGAACTGGGAACTCGGTCGGTTGCTCCACTGTCTTTTGTGGGGAAACAACTTTGTAGGATTGTAGTGGTAATGCAACTTCACTGACAGCATTGACAGAAGGGGTAAACGAGCCTGTAATGACTGATCTGATGGGAGATTGAGAGTTTTCTGACAACATAGATCTCAGTGGTGAGGCAGATGGAGTGTTGGAGGATGAGCTAGAGAGAGAGGCAAATCCTGACTTCACTTGGCCATTGGCACTACTAGTAGCTGGACTGGTTACCCAACCCTGGTACTGGTGTTTTAATAAAGCAGGTTTGTAGGCGTAGCCAAAAGTCTGTGATGTGGTTTTCACAGCAGTGTTTCCTCTTTTGTTCTTTTCTATCATGAGTATATTAATAAAGTTAAAATAAAAACAGAAAACAAAACAAAGAAGACAGAGAATTTAAAAAAGTTTAGTTATCATGTCAGTACTGTTAATTTCATTATTGATAATGGAAGTATTGTGATTTGTTTGTAGATGAATGTGACAAAACATAAATTTTTATTATAAACAAATAATTTAACAAAAAAAAGTGAATGAACACAAATGAAGCAAAATATTTTAAAGACAGGACAATTGAAGCATGCAGTTAAGGTAATGTAACAAATGTAATATAATGTAATTTTTGATCCAGTGACTGAAAAATATATATTTACTAAATAGGAACACATATATATCTTCTCATTCATACAATTATCCAATCCACACTGCAACACAAAAAGATCTTGCAATAACATCAAACATCAGAATGGAAAAAAATATATGTACAGTACACAGAATGGGGCAACACCCAAAAATGCAAACAGTGATGGCAGTTCTGTAGACAGTTTTTTAGACATAGAATGGTGCAACAACTAAAAACAAACAGTGAAAATTTGTTCTGTAAATATTTCTATAGACAGGTTATTTGAAGATTGCATATGTTCTTAATTTTGGATTGGCTTGAAAAAGCATGTCGCCATTCATTTAAACATAAAAAATATTCAAAATGATATGCAAAAATAAATTAGAATGCTGTCTTAAGAAACATTCAAGACATAAATCTTTGAACAGAAAATAGATGATATGGAATAATAAAAACTCATCCAAACCAACATAACCAAATGACAACATATGTAAAGAAACCTAAATATTTTGTTGTATAACTCACTTTACACCTTATTAGGAACACATGAACACCTCTTAATTTATGCACACCAACTTTATTAAACCACTTTTTATCTAAGAATTTGACAAGCAGCAGTATCTACAGTTTACTAAAAATGATGTGTATCTAGTGAGCAGCAGATATGAAGATAGAAATGTCTTGAGAAAACAATGGAGAATGGCCAGACTGTTGTAAGCTGACAGAAAGGCTACAGAAACTCAGATAATCACGCTTTGTAATTGTGGTAAGCTGAAAAGCATCCTACAGTGCAAAAGATATCTAATCTTGGCTAATGGGCTACAATAGCAAAATCTGGCCAGTAGGCAGTCGTAATGTCATTGGCGGGCGACGTCGCACAAACCAGGAAGCTACAAAATGGGAGCACGATGGGAGCAACATCAGCTTCTGAAAAAGCAAAAGGTAAGCGCTGTAGGGATGCAGGGAGTATGGCCCATTGACGCAGCTCTCGTTCCCTCAGGGAAATAGGGTTACATACATAACCTAGTGAGTTACTTGTGGCTCTGATGTTGAGGTCATAAAACCTGACAAAGGTCAGCGAGGTGGACCTGCCCGCAGCATTACAAATGTCTTGGAGCGACACTCCAGCCGTAGAGGCCGCCATACCCCAGGTGGAATGAGCCTTAACTCCGAAAGGAGTGGAAAGACCAAAGGACTCATAACACAGGCATTCACAATCCATCTACTGTGCGTCTGCTTATTAGCTGGGAAACCTTTCCTGTGAGGGCCATAGCAGAGGAACAGCTGCTCCGACTTCCTCCACGG
The DNA here is from genome assembly GCF_946808225.1 of Silurus aristotelis. Lineage (NCBI taxonomy): Eukaryota > Metazoa > Chordata > Actinopteri > Siluriformes > Siluridae > Silurus > Silurus aristotelis. Next base: position 20,993,270 of record NC_139582.1, on the reverse strand, counting down.
ACTCATCCTGTGGAGGTATGTGTCCAGTGCTCACATTGGACACAGGCAATATTGCTTTTCCTGTTTAGGAGCTAGGTAAGGAGGAGGGCAGAATGCCTGCAAAACGACCTTAGGCACATACCCTGTTTTGGGGTAAAGAATAGCACTGGCCATGCCAGGGGCAAACTTTAGGAGAGACGGGGCCACAAAAAGAGCCTGTTGGTCACCGACCCTTTTAAGGGAGGAGACTGCTAGTAGAAAAGTGGTCTTAACCGACAAATACCTAAGGGCCAACTCGGCTAAGGGCTCAAAGGGGGGCTCAGATAGAGCCGCCAGCACCAGGGCCAAGTCCCACACAGGCACTCTGGGTTGTGTCCCGGGCCTCAGCCTCCGGGTGCTGTGTAGGACTCCTGTCACGAGGGGGTGCTTCCCTGGCGACTGCCACACTGGCGGGGTACAATAAGCCGCGATAGCGGACACGTAAACCTTCATCCATTTTGTTGGGAACGTGTTGCTTCCCCCTTCTCATCGGGCCAATCTTTCTCTAGCTTAGCGATGGCCCGCGTCACTACCTCCAGGAGCTCCTTGAACAGCACAGGCTGTGAGAGGTCTGTGGGCACGCTAGCATCCCAAAACTTTCCCTCCACGGAGTAAGAGGTCCAGAGCTTTACGTCACACGCGCCAGAAGAAAGGACCCCCAAAGCAAGTGTTTTCCCGGGGAATGGAAGCTCGGCCCAGCAGGAGAGGCTGAAGAGGACTCATCCTTCTCCATGCCTTTTGCTAGGTCGGGCTGCGAGCCCCACAATCGCTTCTATTTTGTAGCTTCCTGGTTTGTGTGACATCGCCCGCCAATGACATCACGACTGCCTGTTGGCCAGATTTTACAGTTGATTCGGAGCGTGAACAAAAGCATAGTTTGAGTTCCTAAAAGGGAACTCCAAACAGAAATTTGTTGCAGTGGTCACAGAACTGCCAACACTTTATAGGAATAACTGAAACCTATGTATCCTGGTCTGATATATAATGGTATAGGGAATATTTAACTAGGCCTGTTAATACAATGGACACAACTTATTTATGCATCTAAAAAATAATAATAATAATAATTGTATGTCTACTTCCAGCATGGAGACGGATGATCCGCTGTGGCGACCCCTAATGGGAGCAGCCGAAAGAAGAAGAAGATGTCTACTTCCAGCAGATAATACACCATATCTTAAAGGAAATATTTTCTCATTCTGGTTGTATAAACATGGCAATGAGCTATACTTTCCTAACTGCCTTCTCAGTCACCAGATGTGAATCCAAATGTATAACCTTTGGATGTCATAGATTCACAGGGGGCTTACAAATTAAAGTAAACCTGAAGAATCCTGTCAACAAAGACTAGCTCTCTACAGAATATTTTTAGCATATTTTGGAATCCCTCCCAATAATTATTAAGGCTGTTCTGAAAGCAAAGTGAAGCCCTGAAGAATACGAATAGTGTTCCTAATAAACTGCTTAGTAAGTGTATACTGAAACTATTTAACTAAATATATATTACATGTCATCAAATCATTTTTAACTAAATGGCAAAATAGCAAAGACATCATCTTTCAAAGTTATCCACAGAAAATTTAGACTCACTGGATGTGGGATCAGATAAACAGCTGAAACGCTGTCGTAATGCTAATGAAGCAGTGATATGACGTTCTCTGTCATTCTGTAAAAAGAATGCAAAAAAATATATAATTATAATGAAAGTTAATGAAACTTTAATGATTTTTACCCTAATATTTCTAATTATCTACTAATATGCATGTTATATATACAGTATATATATATATAAAATTGACTTAAACAAATAAAACTGATTGGACCAAAAGGAATAAATAAAAAATAAATAAGTAAATAAACAAAACTCTGAAAATAACTAATCAACTTTACAAATGTAACATACAGTGAGGAAAATAAGTATTTGAACACCCTGCTATTTTGCAAGTTCTCCCACTTAGAAATCATGGAGGGGTCTGAAATTGTCATCGTAGGTGCATGTCTACTGTGAGAGACATAATCTAAAAAAAAAATCCAGAAATCACAATATATGATTTTTAAACTATTTATTTGTATGATACAGCTGCAAATAAGTATTTGAACACCTGTCTAACAGCTAGAATTCTGACCCTCAAAGACCTGTTAGTCTGCCTTTAAAATGTCCACCTAAACTACATTTATTATCCTAAATTAGATGCACCTGTTTGAGCTCGTTATCTGCATAAAGACACCTGTCCATGACATACAATCAGTAAGAATCCAACTACTAACATGACCAAGACCAAAGAGCTGTCCAAAGACACTAGAGACAAAATTTTACACCTCCACAAGGCTGGAAAGGGCTACGGGGAAATTGCCAAGCAGCTTGGTGAAAAAAGGTCCACTGTTGGAGCAATCATTAGAAAATGGAAGAAGTTAAACATGACTGTCAATCTCCCTCGGACTGGGGCACCATGCAAGATCTCACCTCGTGGGGTCTCAATGATCCTAAGGAAGGTGAAAAATCAGCCCAGAACTACACAGAAGGAGCTGGTCAATGACCTGAAAAGAGCTGGGACCACCGTTTCCAAGGTTACTGTTGGTAATACACTAAGACGTCATGGTTTGAAATCATGCATGGCACGGAAGGTTCCCCTGCTTAAACCAGCACATGTCCAGGCACGTCTTAAGTTTGCCAATGACCATTTGGATGATCCAGAGGAGTCATGGGAGAAAGTCATGTGGTCAGATGAGACCAAAATAGAACTTTTGAGTCATAATTCCACTAAACGTGTTTGGAGGAAGAAGAATGATGAGTACCATCCCAAGAACACCATTCCTACTGTGAAGCATGGGGGTGGTAGCATCATGCTTTGGGGTTGTTTTTCTGCACATGGGACAGGGCGACTGCACTGTATTAAGGAGAGGATGACCGGGGCCATGTATTGCGAAATTTTGGGGAACAACCTTCCATCAGTTAGAGCATTGAAGATGGGTCGAGGCTGGGTCTTCCAACATGACAATGACCCGAAGCACACAGCCAGGATAACCAAGGAGTGGCTCTGTAAAAAGCATATCAAGATTCTGGCGTGACCTAGCCAGTCTCCAGACCTATACCCAATAGAGAATCTTTGGAGGGAGCTCAAACTCTGTGTTTCTCAGCGACAGGCCAGAAACCTGACTGATCTAGAGAAGATCTGTGTGGAGGAGTGGGCCAAAATCCCTCCTGCAGTGTGTGCAAACCAGGTGAAAAACTACAGGAAACGTTTGACCTCTGTAATTGCAAACAAAGGCTACTGTACCAAATATTAACATTGACTTTCTCAGGTGTTCAAATACTTATTTGCAGCTGTATCATACAAATAAATAGTTAAAAAATAATACATTGTGATTTCTGGATTTTTTTTTTAGATTTTGTCTCTCACAGTGGACATGCACCGACGATGACAATTTCAGACCCTCCATGATTTCTAAGTGGGAGAACTTGCAAAATAGCAGGGTGTTCAAATACTTATTTTCCTCACTGTACATTAAATACTAACATATTACGTTCAAGCATAATAATTGATTAAAATCACTTATTTATGGAATTAGTGTTGATGGCATGTCTATGATCTATAAAAACAAGTGACAAGTAAAAAAGTTCCAAAGAAAACTACCAGCAAATGACCACAGAAAAGCAAGGCAAAAAAGGTGCTCAAGGAAAGTTCATATTTACCACATTATCAGGTTCCGTCACCATCTTCTATTTTCCCATGATGCACAGAAAAAAAGGGAAGCATTAAATCAGAGTGATAATAGTAGAATAGTGAAAAAATAAACAACAGGGGAAAGAATATATTCAAAGGCAAGAGAAGAGAGGATTTAACAAAAAAAGCACAAAGAAAGAACTGCAACTGCTACAAGATTAGAAGAAACAATGATTTTCTGTATCGATCACTCAATGCAGTAACACAATACCATGTTCTAGAAATGTGTATGTACAATTCTGCCTTTTGAAACAATTTACCTACTCCTTCTTTTTGAAAATGATCATTATAATAAAATACAATTTACAATTAAAAGCATGTGTTTAATGCAAATAAACATTTTAGTTTTGTTGTTATATATCATAAACAGTTCAAGCTTGATCTACACATTGTTTGCATCAATTCAACTAGAAGGATAGCCAATGCTTACATTGATATTAAGTTATTAATTAATGTTCTACAAGTGTTCCAATCAATTCTGTAAGAAGACTTTAGGCTCTTTAACATTAGCCATACTATTCTGCTCATTTTGAGTTTTGCTTTAAATATTTTAGTACCCACAAAATTAAGTGCACTGCTTGTAAAGTAAATGTTACATGTCATTTTTATTTTAGATTACTTTTGCATGATTCATACAAAGCTGCCATTTAAAGCATTTAGTACCACCACTGTGACAGTGTATAAATTTGACTCAGGTGATATTCAGACTAGGGTCTAAATTATCTAAAGGTTTTTTTGTTTGTTTGTTTGTTTGCTATTTACTCTAAAATGCTCTGAAACTTAAATTCATAATTAAAAAAAAATTATTTCTTAATTATTTACCTTTAAGGTAATCGATACAAAGATAATCCTGATTTCATGTTAAACAAGTAAATTAAAGTATAATTCATACTTCAGTCATGATGCTGAGATATCCATATCCATCCTGGCAGACACCTCAAGAATGACTTAAGAGATCCTATAAAGTTTTATCTTAAAATGGGGTAATCTGTAATGAGTGCCAAAAGATTGTTTTGGTCAGGGTTTTGTCTTAAAATTGTATAAAAAGCTTATTTTGCTTAATAAATTATCAAAATGTATTTCATTTATATTCTTAAATATTAATTAATTTAAAACAAATATCGATTATTACCTAATGCATATATTTCAATGCTAACTGCAAAAAACACTGCTATGCTACATTCTAAAAAGTTTCCTTGGTACATACAACAAATAAAAATGTCACCACCTTTAATATTACATTTACATACTTTGTGCAAATAAATTACATTTGATCATAAATGCATTTGAATGATCAAGTCCAGGCCTTGTTGCAATGTTGCTTCTCGCCTGAACCCACATATATTTCTTTCTCATAATTTTCTCTTACTACTAAGTAACATTTCTAAAACCATTGGTTAATAAAATTTTTTATACAATTGTTAAATTTACTAAAAAAAATGTCAGTTGACTAATTGAGGTAATGTGCATTGTTTTATCTTCAATAAAGCTGATTGACTATATGCACCAGGGGTGTCCAATCCAATGATTGGAATAAAAGCCTGCACACTGATGACACCCTGAATGATTTACAAAACTGTCTGGTTTTTTTTTTTTGTTTGTTTTTTTTGTAGGTAAGGTTAAAATTTGTGATTTCTATTGCTACAGGGTGTAAAGCTGACAGAACATATTAAAGGGTTAAACTCACCATATGCATATTTCTCAAAACTGCCTGGAAATCTTTACATGCTCAACATGAAATCAAGTTTCTCTCTGTATTGCTTCCAACTAGCAACTTTGACTTAGACATTAGAACTCATAAATCTCATCTAAATGGTTGGTTGTTAATGAAACAATAAACTAAACTATAAAATACACTATGAATAAATGAAATTAATTATTTTGGATGCAGTTATATACATCAGCCTCAATTAACTGGCAGAGGAGGATGTGTCAGTTAATTAGAATAAGAATCTCTTGTAGGTGGCAACAAAATACATTCAATGCATTAGAATTTTTAATAATGGCAAAACATGTAGCCACAAAAATAAGTTTTTTGCTACATCGCGCAAACCGGAAGCTACAAAATGGGAGCACGATGGGAGCGAGGGTCCTACTGTGGTGGGACACAAGCAGGTTCTGGTGCACATCCTCTTAAGAAAAGGGACCATCGAGATCTGCACTCTTTAAACCGCTCACCCAAGAGGCTCAGGTTCAAGATACTTACTCTCAAGGAGATCGTGTCTCATATCAAGTCCAAGGACTGGTTTGTCAGGATAGATCTAAATAACGCCTATTTCCACATAGCCATCCTTTCTTCTCAGAAAGGTTCCTTAGGTTTGCTTTCACATGGTGGGGAGCGGTCATGAGTGGGACAAGTCACATCTTTCATGGCAAATAAACTGCCTGGAGATTATGGCCGTGTTCTTGGCACTGGAACACTTCCACCGAGACCTAAAAGGTTAGCACATGCTGGTCCTCATACATCAACCACCAGGGGCATCTCCGGTCTTGACCCCTGTACAGGCTGGCATAGCAGATCCTCCTATGGTCCCAGGGTAAACTCCTCTCATTAGGAGCAGCTTATTGCAATGGTTTATTGTACCCCGCCAGCAGGGCAGTCGCTGGGGAAGCACCCCCTCATGACATGATTCCTACGCGGCCCCCGAGTTACCTGGCAATCTCCTCCCTTAAGAGGGTCGGGGACATACAGGCTCTTTCTGTGGCCCAGTCTCTTCTGAAATTTGCCCCTGGCATGGCCAGTGCTATACTTTACCCCAAACTGCGGTATGTGCCTAAGGTGCCTGCGGCTCCCTCACAACCTGTCGTTTTGCAGGCATTCTGCCCCCCTCCTTTTCTAGCCCCCAACCAGGAAAAGCAAAATTGACTGTGTCGACAGTGCGAGCACTGGACACATACCTCCACAGGAGGAGTCCATGGAGGACGTCGGAGCAGCTGTTCGTCTGCTATGGCCCTCAAAGAAAAGATTTTACAGCTAATAAGCAGATGCTCAGTAGATGGATTGTGAATGCCATTTGTTTCTGTTATGAGTCTTCAGTGTCGCTCCAGGATATTTGTAACGCTGCAGGCTGGTCCACCCCACTGACCTTTGTCAGGTTTCTATGACCTCAACATGTCCTGCATGCAGGTTGTGCTCAGACTAGACACTAGGCATGGACTGGACAGTATGGCGTGATTGTACACTCGTTCCCAAAGCATTTTCGTTGCAGCTCAATTTCCTGAAAGGGAACGTAATTAGGTTACGTATGTAACCCTAGTTCCCTGAGGGAATGAGAGCTGCGTCAACCAGCCATACTCCCTGCATCCCTTGCAGCGCTTAACTTCTACTTTTTCAGAAGCTGATGTCGCTCCCATTGTGCTCCAATTTTGTAGCTTCCTGATTTGCTTGACGTCGCCCGCCAATGACATCACAACTGCCTATTGGCCAGATTTTACACGTGATTCAGAGCATGAACAACGCGAGGCATTCACAAAGTGCTTTCGATGCAGCTCTCATTCTCTTAGGAAAGTAGGGTTACATACGTATCCTAGTGACGTTATCAACTATGATTGGATCACCATCTAACCCACAGAGCTTGATCTGAGGACTGAATGGTTAGGGTCAATGTTCTTCTATACTCTATATAATGTACCTCCACTTAAAAAAGTTTGAGAAAAAATCTCTCACACTGTTTAAAACAGACCACTCAAAACTTATTATAAATAATAATAGATTATAAATGTTATAAAATTAAGTTGGTGGTATGTCAAGCGGCAAAGAGAGAAAGTGCTGCTAGATCTACATAATGTGTCACTTCACTCTTACAGAGGATAACATAAATAATTATTATTATTTTATTTTTTTTTAGTTTAATACTGTTGTAAAAAATAACTAGGAATAAATACTAGAGTAACTAAGCAACATCCTCAGCAACGAAAGAGCGACATTTTTAGTGAAGCATGGAAGTAGATTTTTGCTCTTGAAGTCTTGTGGAGGAAATGTTTCAGGTTTTTACTTTACATCTTTTACAATGTTTCTGTCATTAGCTGGTGTTGTGTGCCTTGGCCAGCTTGTTCAATGTACAGATTAAAGTGTACAAAAAAGTGTATATTTTTTTCTCTTTTCAAAACATTCATAATTGTTTTGGCTATTTTTGATTGTGTATAGATTCAAATAAATCTTATTCTTTAAATTGACTCATCTTTCACCCTTTTCATCTCATTTGGGTTTTTTTCCCTGTCTAAACAACAAATACTTTCTTAACATGTGAATCCTAGGGTTTAACCAATAGTAGATTTTTAGGGATATTATCTGTTTAAAAAACACCTGGATATTCCAGAACTTATGATGACTTATGTGCCATATTATACATTTGTTAGAAAGTACACACATCCTTCACTCAAGTAAAAGTACAGATACTCATATTTTAAAAGATATAGGTAAAAATGTAAGTACTGACTTCAATTTTGCACTCAAGTAAAAGTAAAGAAGTATGTTACTTAAGTAACAAGTAGCCATTACTACTACCTGTTTAAGTGTAACGCTGGTAACTGGACCTCACATCATATTAATATATTAATACAAAAACGAATTTCAAATTTTGTTACCTAATGAATGTATCCCGGCTGAACATCCACCATATAGAACACAAGCAGAGAAAAGATGATGATGATCATGTGATCACGAATGTCTTTGTTCTCAGTCATGTTTACATCGCTGTCTCATCCACGTTAGCCATTCTACTTGTTGCCATCTGCCGTGCTTGTTGTTAGCTTCGTAAGCTAGCCTACATATGTGGTGCGTGATAGCCAGGAAATGATATACTAGTGGTAGTTTGAAAAAACGCGCAAAAACAGAAAATAGATTGATGGGCTGAAAACGGCGTGCAATGAGAAAATAAAATAGTGACATTTGACCAAATAAATTACAACTAAAGTAATAAAACTGGTTTGAAAATGTAAGAAGTAGAAAGTACAAATATTTGTGTAAAAAGATTTAATCAGTAAAAGTAAAAAGTTGTCCAAAAAATAAATAGTGAAGTAAAGTACTAATACTAAAAAAAATCTATTCAACAGTAACAAAGTATTTGTACTTTCGTTACTTCCCACCCCTGGCACTAACACATAGGAAACTGTGAGTCTGTGCCATCAAACAACAACTGCAGAGGTTCTTGTGGTGCCCCTCAGCACCACAAGTAGATTCACTTGTAGCCAAGAGAAGACTCCAACTCAACAAATGCTCAACAGCCCATTGATGAATTAACATTGATGGGGAACTCTTTCGCCAGGATAATGCAACAACAGAAATCCCCACACAAAGTCAATACTATCTACAGTAAGTACAAAAGATCAAAATACGGAAACTTCGGACTTCTGTCACTGAAGCTGAAAAAAATTCTTATGTGTTTGTGTGTTAGATTAGATTACATTTGTGTATTAGTTTATATAAATAATATTTTGTCTGCTCTTAAAGATACACACTGCTTGTGTGTAGCTTGTTTAGGAGAGGGGCATGCTCAGTCGGCTCTTGAGGGAGGGTGAGCGCTCTTTTAGGAGGGTGATCTCCCTCATGGCTCTGGCCCCGCTGTTGCTGAGGCAAAGCATTGTCAGATGTCGTGGGGCTCACAGGAGAATCTGGCATAGGCTTGGAGACGGGCTTGTCCCTTTCTTCCTCCTCACCTGCCAGATCCAGCGCTCTCTCTCTTTGGGTTTGGAAGCATGCCGTTTGACGGTTTCTTCCGCAGTAAAGGCAGGGCTGTGCTCCACCTCGCTTCCTCTGAGGAGGGGGAGGGCATGGAGACTAGCGAGCTCACTGACTCCTCCCAGCTAGTGCTGTATGAGGAGCTTCTGGAGGTGGTCACTCGTCCTGTGTCCATGCTTCCAAGATTTGGCTTAGCCAGATGAGAAGCAGAAGCTGCACACACCTAGTAGGCTGGATTAATGCTTTCTGCACCCTTCCGCTCTACCTCCACACCAGGGTATGCCCTTTTTTCCTGATCTGCAAACTGAGGTGTCCAGATCCTGGAACAGCCCATACTCGGCCCACCTCTTCACCACTCTTAATATCTCTCTCAACGTTAAAGTAGTGGGGTTTAAAGAGCGTTTATGGGGTGATGCACTTGGTTGAAGAGATGCTAGCTGGCTATCTCTGCCCGGGTTCAGCATCGTTGGTCAAAGCCCCGGTTCTGCCCACCAAGCCCTTGAGATCGACTTCAGCCTTTTTTGGCAAGGCTTAAGCAGCAGTGGGTCAGGTCGCTGGTTGCCTCCACACAAAGGCTGTGTTGCAGGCTTACCAGACCTGCTGCAGGAGTTGGATGAGGGTGTAAGCTCTGGGGCTGACTATATTCAGGAGCTATGTTGTGCAGCAACATAGCTGCTCTTAGGACAACCTAGCTCTGAGGGCCACCAAGGAAATGGCTAAGGCCGTAGGTTGGTCGATGTCAGCCTTAGTAACCACAGAAAGACATCTTGTGGCTTACCATGTCTGACATTCCAGACAGGGTCCCTTCTTGTTCAGCGACGTTGTGGGTGCGGTCGTCGACAAGTTTCAGAAAGCTTAAAAGCAGTCGGTGGCATTCCAGTGCTACCTGCTTGTCGCTCCCAGGGGGCTGCTCGGCGTCAGCACCGTAAAGCCCAGAGACTCCCCTGGCTTTTCGGGCGACGCTCAAACACCCTGACAGTTGGGGGGGTCTTAGCTGGAGGGAGGGGTGGCGTACACCTCACTATATGGTGCCTGTCCCTCCTCAGCGTCATCAGGAGCTCAGTCTGTTAACGCTGCCATGACGTGTGATTAGGGCACAGCAACCTCAAGCGGGTGCATCCCTCCACCTTTGGTCCCATAGCAGCTGGGGAGGCCCACTGCCTGTTAGGAAGCCCCGATGGCTGCAGGGCATTGCTCGAGAGACTGGTTCCCTTAAAAGACTACCTGGCAGCCTGGAAATGCCTTCCATACGTGTCTCAGTGGGTCCTTTGCACTGTAGAAAATGGCTAGTTGATTCAGTTCAACGGGGTGTGTCCAACTCTTGTGGGACCCCAGCAGGGTCTGGTCTTGGAACAAGAGGTACTTACTCTCTTAAGGAAGGAGGCAATCGAAGTGGTCCCTCCTTTAGACAGAGAGTCTGGGTTTTACAGCCGGTACTTTATGGTTCCCAAGAAGGATGAGGGGTTGCATAATATTCTATATCTGCGCTCCATGAACTGTTTGCTAATGAGGCTCAGGTTCAGGATGCTTACCTTCAAGCAGGGCATGTCTCAAATCAGGTCCGAGGACTATTTTGTCACGTTAGATCTAAGGGATGCTTACTTCCACATATCCATTCTCCCACCTCACAGGAAGTTCCTGAGGTTTGCTTTTTGGGGCAAAGCATCAAAAGAGGTGGGACAAGGCCAGTCACTTACTGTGAAGCAGTTCCAGAGACTGCTGGGGTTGATAGCAGCAACATCCAATGTGATTCCACTTGGCCTCCTGCACATGAAACACCCTTCGAGCCTTAGATGTGTGGAGAGAACCTGCATTCCTGTCTTAAGGCCCTGTGCTGAGAGCTCCATGTCATCATGTAACGCATCATGTAATGCTTCCTCACGGGGTGGGGAGTGGCCATGAGACTTGCTGGCCGTGCTTCTGGCTCTTAACCACTTTCCCTGACCTGAGGAACCGCCATGTGCTGGTCCGTATGGACAAATACATCATTGGTCTCCTATATCAACCAACAGAGGGGTCTGCGATCTCGCACCCTATACAGGCTGGCACAGCAGATCCTTCTGTGGACCCAGAAAAGGCTGCTCTCCTTGAGGGGAGCTTACATCCCGGGGTACATAAATCAAAAAACGAAAACCCTCGCGAGGTAAGGGCAGAGGCCCAGGCAATGGAGGCTTCACTCTAAAGTGGTGTAGCAAATATGGGGGAAGTTTTACAGAGCACAAGTTGATCTGTTTGCAACTCAAGAGACATTGCATAGTCCCCTCTGGTTTTCCCTTACTCACCCAGCCCCTCTTAAGCTGGACGCCATTATACTTTTAGAGGAACCTTTATGGCTCTTCTGTTAATTGCCCGGTTGGTTCAGTGCTGGAGTTCCTGCAGGAGCAGTTTGCCTCAGGGTTATCTCCTACTACCCTGAAAGGTTATGTGTTTGCTATCGTGGCTTCTTGTGCTCTGCTTGCTGAGCAGTGGCTGAGTAAGCACCATTAAGTGACACGGTTTTTGCATGGCGTCTGGAGGCCGAGGACAGGGAAACAACCCAGAGTGCCTGTGTGGGACTTGCCAGTTGTGCTGGAGGCTTTGTCTAAGCCCCCCTATCGAGCCATTTGCCGAGGTCGCACTTAGGTTTCTGTCAGCCAAGACTCCCTTTCTTTAGGCTATCTCCTCCTTGAATAGTGTCGGGGACCTACAGGCTCTCTCCATGGCCCCGTCCCTCCTGGAGTTCACCCCAGGCATGGCCAGTGCCTTTCTTTACCCCAGACTGGGATATGTACCTAAGGTGCCCTCGGTTTGTCTACTACCTGTTGTGCTGCAGGCATTCTATCCTCCTCCTTTCCAGGCCCCTGACCAGGAGAAGCTGAACCAACTGTGTCCGCTGCGAAAACTGGACACATACTGTTTGTCTGCTACACCTGCCAACAAGCAGACCGTCATCAGGTGGATAGTGGATGCCATTTTATTCTCCTTTGAGTCCTCTGGTCTCCCTGCTCCTTTCGGTGTTAAGGCTCACTCTACCCAGAGTGTGGCTGCCTCTACGGCCTGGTCCTCCGGAGTCCCACTCCAAGACATTTGCAATGCTGCGCGCTGGTCCACCTTACTGACCTTAATCAGGTTTTATAACCGTGACCTTAAAGCCACTCCTGGCTCCTCTGTCTTGCAGTCTAGCTGAGGCCATCCACACTAGGCAGGGACTGGTCAGTTTGGTGAGATTGGACTTTCTTTTCCAAAGTGTTGAACATCTGTGCCTCCAAGCCACACTCCCAGCATCCCTGTGGCACTTCCTTCCCTTTTCAGAAGCTAGTGTCAGCTCCACCACATGCAAGTTTTATAGCTTTCTGGTCATGACTTCACCCCGCCGTTGACTTCACGCCTCTTCATTAGACAGATTGCACATGATTGAACCAACTGTGTCCGCTGCGAGCCCTGGACACATACGTCCACAGGACAGAACTGTGGAGGAAGTTCCGACTTCCTCCACAGTTCTGTCCTGTGGACAGCTGTTTGTCTGCTACAGTCCCTATATGAAAGGGCTCCCTGCCAACAAGCAGACCATCAGCAGGTGGATAGTAGATGCCATTTTATCCTCCTTTGAGTCCTCTGGTCTCCCTGCTCCTTTCGTTGTCAAGGCTCACTGTACCAAAATTGTGGCTGCCTCTACGGCCTGGTCCTCCGGAGTCCCACTCCAAGACATTTGCAACGCTGCGGGCTGGTCCACCTCACTGACCTTAATCAGGTTTTATAACCGTGACCTTAAAGCCACTCCTGGCTCCTCTGTCTTGCAGTTTAGCTGTGGCCATCCACACTAGGCAGGGACTGGTCAGTTTGGTGTGATTGGACTCTCTTTTCCAATGTATTGAATGTCTGTGCCTCCAAGCCACACTCCCAGCATCCCTGTGGCACTTCCTTCCCTTTTCAGAAGCTAGTGTCGGCTCCACCACATGCAAGTTTTATAGCTTTCTGGTCAAGACTTCACCCCGTCTGTGACTTCACGTCTTTTCATTGGACAGATTGCACACGTGATTCAGGGCGTGGACAACATGGAAAGTCCCGAAAAGCATTGTTGATGCAGCGTCTTATTCCCTCAGGGAACCAGGGTTACATATGTAACTTAAAAAAAAATCCTCCAGCACTGCTTGATTGGACCCACCTTCTCTCAGGGTAAGAGACAAGTATACCTCAAGGCTCTGCTCTGTTCTGGCATCGAGGTGTTATGTTATGAATAAACTTCCCCTAGATGTTCAAACAACAGAGTTGTAGGCTGATTTATCTTAAGTTTGTAATCTATCATACCAGTGTATATTTATTCATTTATAGAGACTCAAAGTACTTTTATATGTCGCCTTGGACAAGGGCGTCTGCTAAATGCCATAAATGTAAATATAATTGCAAAGATGGTGATGATCAGGTGATCAGGAATGTTTCTGTTCTCAGTTATGTTTACATTGCTGACTTCCTCTCTCTCATCCACGTAAGCCATACTTCTTGTTGCCTTCTGCCATGCTTGTTGTTAGCTTCACAGACTAGCCTACATCTGTGGTGTGTGATACCCAGGAAATTATACACTAGTGGTAAATTGAAAAAGCCACACAATGACAAGAAATAGGTTGATGGGCTGAACAGTTCACAATGAGAAGAAAAAATATTGATCATGTAACGAGCCTGGTTTGAAAATCTAAGAAGTAAAAAGTACAGATATTTGTGTAAAAAATTTAATAAGTGAGAAAGTAAAAAGTTATTTAAAAAATAAATAGTGAAGTAAAGTAGTGATACCAGAAAAATCTACTTAAGTACAGTAACAAAGTATTTTTACTTCTTTTCTTCCCCTCTCTGGAAATAATAAAATACAAAATATTCTTCACTGTATAAATAATTGGTCAGCTGTTAAAATATTATGTTTGCATATTTATATAAGCCAATATACTGATTTATGAAATATTCTGGCAGTTCAATTACTTAAATTGTTTATTAAATCATTCTTTACATTATAAAACATTTTTATATTAAAAAATATTTAGCTGCATGAACAAAAATATTAACTTGGGAAGGCTCATAATAACAGGAAGTGATCTTATCAACAGCTTGATGTTAGCATGCAAATTATATCTCCTTGGGTGTATTATATTGCACCTTCTTGTGTGCTGGCAGTATGAATTTAAGGTTGCAGATAACACTCTGTGGAAGGCTTTTAGTAGTCTTCAGCTCCTTCATAAATGAGAGTCTTCCATATGGCTCCTGATCCATGTCCCACACCTAAGCAAACACCAGGAAGTATACAAAGATACAAAAACAGTGACCATAAGTGTACAAAGAGTACAGACTTGGTGATGATGCAGTTGCAGATAATACTATCATAACATCAGTTCAAAATAACCTGTAGACATAATAGTATACAAATAAATTCTATTCCTTTTGCAAACATTAGTCAGAATCCGACGTCACAACGTCTCTAGGTTACATATGTAACCCTAGTTCCCTGAGGGAACGAGATTGCTTTGTCCATGCTCTAAATAATTACTCTAATCAGTCAAAATTGAAGGCAGGCTGTCACCGGCAGGGTGACGTCACGACCAGGAAGTACAAAACGCACATGGAGAGAAGCCGGCTTCAGCTTCTGTAACTGAGAAGAAAGCGTTAAATGGAAGCCAGAGGTGTGGCATAGAGACACAGCATCTCATTCCCTCAGGGAACTAGGGTTAAATACATAACCAAGAGACGTTCCCTTTCAGGAACTCGAGCTGCGTCGGAACGCTTTGGGAACGAGAATCCAATACCACCACACCGACCAGTCCCTGACTAGTATGAACCTAGCACAGCTAGGTTGAAGGACAGAGGTGCCAGGAGTGGCACAGTGGTCAAGGTTGTAAAACCTGGCAAAGGAGAGCAGGGTGGACCAGCCCGCAGCGTCGCAGAGGTCTTGGAGGGACACTCCAGAGGACCAAGCCTTGGAGGCTGCCACACTCCGGGTCAGGAAGACCAGAGGACCTGTAAGAGGATGCTATAGCATCAATAATCCATTTGCTAAATGCCTGCTTATGAGCAGAAAGGCCTCTCCTTGGAGGGCCATAGCAGATGAACAATTGTTCCGACTTCCTCCAGGGACTTGTCCAGAGGACATAGCAGTTCAGTGCTCAGAAAGGGCACAGCTGGTTCAATCTCTCCTGGTCTGGAGTCTGGAATGGAGGAGGATTGAATGCCTGGAGCCTGACAGGTCGTGCGATGACCGAGAGCATCCTTGGGGGACATAACCCACTCTATAGTGCAAGATGGCACTGGACATGCCTGGAGTGAACTCCAGGAAAGAGGGGGCCACAGAAAGGGCCTATAAATCACCTACTCTCCTCAGAGAGCAGATAACGGACAAATGCCTCCATGAAATCTCGGCCAAAGGCTCGAAGGATGGCTCAGACAGAGCCTCCAAAACTATGGCCAAGTCCCACCTAGGCACTCTTGGACGCAGCAGATGCCTCAGCCGGGTGCCGTGAAGAAAACGCATCAGGAGTGGGTCTCTGCCCAGTGAATGCCCGGACACAGGTGTGTGATACACCGAAATGGCAAACGCTTAGACTTTTACGGTGGACAGAGCCAACCCTTTTGCAAACTGCTTCTGCAGAAACTCCAGCACTGAACCAACTGGGCAATGGACTGAATCTAATCGGTACAGAGAGCACCACACAGTGAACAGGTGCCATCTCACAGCATACAACCTTCTCAGGGAGGGCGCTCTAGATTGAAGAATGGACTCTAGAACCTCATCAACACACTTCGTGAAGGTGCGGGGTGACAAAGCAAAGCCAAGCGGAATGACCCGATATTGGTACGCTTTGACCCCAAAAACGAACCTCAGGAATTACCTGTGAGAAGGTAGGATGGGTACATGGAAGTACACATCCTTGAGATCTACCGTGACAAACCAGTTCTCGGATCTAATCTGAGACACAACCTGCTTGAGGGTCAGAATTTTGAACTGGAGCCTCATCAAAGAGCTGACATAGATCTAGGATAGAATGCAACACACCATCCTTTTTGGGAACTATGAAGTACCGGCTGTAGAACCCGGACGCTCTGTCTGACAGAGGGACCACCTTGATGGCCTCCTTCCTCAGGAGAGTGTATACTATACTCATGTTCCAAGACCAGAGCCTGCTCCCTCACCAGAGTGGGAGAGAGCCCGTTAAACCAGGGCGGGCGAGACCCAAACTGAATGTCTGGGACATTTCTGGCCTAGCCATCTAGGTTGCTAGGTGCTTCCTTAAGGGTTTAAGTCTTTCGAGACTGACCTCCGGTGTGTTAAGAGCCGGGGCAGTGCGCTGACGTGGCTCTAGAGACAAGACCTTCTGGTCAGCAACGATGCTGGGCGAAACTCAAGGAGGAAGGAAGCTGGAGCTGGCCGTGCCCTGAAACATTTCATGGCAGGGTTAACTATCCAGGTCCCTGAAGGGGTCAGAGGAAAATGGGTACAAAGAGAAGCAGTGCTACACCCCCTCCAGTCATCCCACCACAGGTCGAGTCAGGGCCTTTCTGTCCTCAGACCTGTCACCTCACGGGGCTTTGAGTCAGGGTGCCACACGGGATACCGCACAGGGGGAGAGCGCATCACTATGAAGTGCTGGGCTGGGGTTGGGGCTGCGCCCGCCAAGCAGCCCCATGAGAGCGGTGTGGGAGATACCGCTGGAACCGATTGTCTCTTGGATGTCTGGAACCTGTTGACTACTGAATCAACGGCTTCGCCAAACAGACCCGAAAAAGAGAGTGGGGTGTCCAGCAGCACGACCTTGTCCCTGTAAGGTATTTCAGACAGGGTAAGCCACAGATGTCTCTCAGTAGCTATTAAGGTGGCCATAGACTAGCCAATGGCCTTAACGGTCTCTTTTGCGCCCCATAGGGCCAGATCCGCCATATGTAGGGTATCTCCATCCAAGGGGTCTCCCAGATGCAGCTCCCCCAGCAGGTCAGCTTGGTATGCCTTTTTTTGACTGATTAGACATATTATTCAGAGCCTGTCTAACGCAGCTCGAGTTCCTGAAAGGGAATGTTATTATATACATTATACACAAATACACACCTTAACACTAAAAGGTAGACGGTTCTCTTTGAAGGCATAGAAGGTAAAAACAAGCTGCTGGCTGGTCTTGCTGACAGGAGACAGATTGCCATAGCAATGCACATAGATGGGTTTTCCTTCTGAAACCTGAAGCCAGTGTAACAGAACCACTTTTGTAATCAAAGTTTGGAATATTTTGTTTTAAAAAAATTTTACATTACATGCAATGTAATTTGCTAAATATGCTGTATGTGAAGTGGTGACAAATGTTTCTTGGTAAGCATGTATATATCTATATATAAAGAGACGTTTAAATGTATAATTTTTTCCATAGCCTGTGTACAACTTGAAAGTATGCATTATGGTCCACACCTCAATATCTTTGCTTCTAGCCACTTCTTCAAAGTTTTCCTGCTGCTCGAGTGTTTTGTCCACCTTATCGTCAGTAATACAGAAGCAACGCAGTTGTGCCTCTGCTTTGTCAATGGGCTTCGCAAACACCACAAATTTGGCAAGGTATGGCACACAAATCAATTCTTTGTAAACCGGGGTTGCCAGTGCAACTGTCTCACTCACTTGCTGACAGTCTACAATCCAGAATCTGCAAAGAAAAATAGGAGGGAGGGGGAAATTGGTAAAAACAAAAAAATATATAAAGAAAAGAAAGAAAAGAAGAAAAAGTTAAAATTATAGGATGTTTAGAAAATTTCAAACCTGTAATTCTTACTGAAAAGGATTAAGGACCAAGCCAGGTTAACTCATGAGCACCCCAATGCCCAATAAGGACAAAGAAACTGTGGAATGCATTTTTTTTTATAGAGAATTTAACATACTTTGATAAGTCAATCTAGATCAAATAGAAAAAAAATCTGCTAAATCACATAAATGTTCATTTTAAATTGGTGCTGCAGTTGCAGATTTTGTTAAAATGCAAATAAGGATTTAGCACAAACTTTGACACAGAAAACATACTGTACTCACATCGCCCACATTTGTGCACTTCAGAAAAAAAACTGCAAACATTTATATGTTAAAAAATTTGCTCACTAATATAGGGAAAATGTAGAGGTTTTTTTGGCACCACCACAAGTAAAGATCCATCAATAACAAAGTCTCTCTAGAGACAACCTTGCATTCCTTCTTCTGAGCAAAAAAAAAAAAGTGTTGATAATGCTATCAATGAATACCCCCTGGACCAATGTTCCCAAACATCAGTAATCAAGCATCTTTCTTTTAGCATCAGTAATCTCGACTTTTCTTTATATGGAGGCCCATTTTTTTCAAACATTCTGACCTGCTCAATTTACAATTAATAAAGAAGTTTCAATAGCAGATGGCAAACTTTAGTAACACTTTATTTGAATGGTACCTACATTTGGCAGTATACATTCTTAAACAAAACATGAAATAATGTGGTAAGATTTGGCCAAAATGTTTTTTTCTTTTTTATTAACTACACATCGACGTACAGCAGCTTTGACACATTCACTAAGTGTTACTTATTTAAGTAGGCCATGTATTTGTTTTTTCATCAAGTAGTAACCAGATTTGCATTTAGAAAACTGATATTAAGCACTGTATATACCTTTATAATTGTTCTTATTTAGGAGCCTCAAATCATATCAACTAAATAAGTAGTTACTGAAGGTGCTGTTAGTAAAAACAAACAAACAAAGGTTTAGAGGTGGATTGCAGAAGGTAAAAAACCCCCCAAAATATAGTTTACTTGTAAGGCATGGTGAGAAGCAGAACACATGTATGTAAACTCTGTGTGTTCTTTATTGGGGTAGTTCCAAAACAGGTATATTCCTAGACACAATCCATAGTGGGGCGCATAACAAAGTCAGGCAGAAACAAGCTGGAATAATCTACAAAAACTAGAAAAGAAGGCTTAGAACTTAAGTAGTCTAAACATAAGATCAGCCAATGTACTGACACAATGAAACAACATGGCTAAGATGCACAAATTAATCAAGAGCTAAAATGAAAAGAAAAAAAAAAGAAAAAACCAGTGGGACCAAACATGACACAACGAGATGGTAAATCAGTGGATGGAAATAATGAATTAAAATAACCCACACATAATATAAACAAAATATTTGCTAATGCAATCACATAACGGAAACAAACATGAAACACAGAAGCAGGAACTGTTCACACTGCAAACCTCTTTGTAAATCTGGAAGAAGGGCACTGGACAGCCAGACAGAATAAGCCTCAGCGGAGAAGGGTGATGAACTGATCCCCTCTGCAATGCTCAGAGATGAAGCAACGCCTTCTGTGAAGCCTACTGAATGAGCAACACCTTCTCTTAAGCCTGGAGGCAGACACAAGACAGCCGGGCAGGGCGACGATCAGGTTGCTTGACAGCCCACCTTCCACAATCCCGAAAGGGACTGAGTACATTTGTTTTCAAGAGAACTGAAAACTCCACTGTGTTCTCTAATCCTCGCGATATGACAGCTCTCAGACCATTCTCAAGCTTTGCTTGTAAGGATAGCATAAATAAAATTATAGGGTGTGTTGCATAAATAAACCTTTTGGCAGGGAATCCTCCCAACAAAAACGATCAAGTATAAACAACATGAGAGACAGAAAAAAAATCAGCCAGCATTCTGCAGATATGTCTTGTACTTTATACACCAAGCCGCTGCATTGGAGGTGAAGTCTTCTGTAACGCATGTTGAGAAGCAGGGCTTTTAGGCATAAATGTATCATGTACTATATTGTGGTTAATTCAAAAATTATCATGGTCACGGTGAGAGTGGAAAAACAGGCTGGCAGAAACAAACTATGATTATCAATATTTAAAAGCATGAAAATGAGTACTGGGTCTAAACCTGGAAATAATATAATGGAAAACACAGAAAGTGTAAAGTTGAACCAAACAAAATGAACCTTAAAACTTAACACCAGGAATTAAATACACAAACAAATGGAGAACTTAAAAATTGTAACACAATGAAATTATTTAAGACAAAATATAGACAATGTATTCAAATGAAGATGTGCAAAATGTTCCCACACAATCACATGACAAAATCAATAAAGAAAAAATTATGATGCCCATGAATAATTCTTTATTATTACATTAAAAACTAAAATTACACATTAGAAATAAATCAACCACCAACAATAAGCAATGCAAAACAAAGAAAATGTATTTATTAAGGCACAATGTAGTTACCCTCAAATAAAGTGTTAACTGTTTTTCCTTCTTTCTTTTTGTCTAATCAATGGCCAGTGTTGTGCTAGTTACTAAGAAATAGTAACTAGTTACAGTTACTAGTTACTTCATTCAAAAACTCAATTACTTTGTTGATTACTTACACCAAAAAGTAATGCGTTACTGTTAAAAGTAACCTTTTAGTGACTTTTTTGTACCCATGAATGCCCTTTTATGCGTTATGGTCTATACAAACACAAAACTGACTTAAACACAAAGTAATTTTAAACACTATTTTATTTAAGTCAGACCTGCACAAAATGAATATATCACAAGGATGAAAAACAAGCTGAATAATATATTCAGAATCAAAAACTAAAGTGGCTTCTGCATCATAAAAGCTGTTGTGTTGTGCCCTTACAAATGTTCCTTTCACATCAACAATGTACAACATAACAACAGGTTAGCTTCTAGCTTCGTCGAGGCATGGAGTTTCTGGAGGTGCTTCGACAGACTGGAGTTGCTACTATCGCAGTAGATACGACCTTCGAACCAGAAAGACACAGCTTACATTTGACTAAAAAGTTTTTGTTTTTATGCTCAACTAAAGTGAAATAATGAGCATATTTCCACTTTAAGAAACTCTTCTTGCTTTCGCCTTGACTCGCCACACAGACTTTAATAAACGGGAACACGCCCACAGTGCATCTTCTTCGTGTTTACAGTGGTAATCAGTCATCCACCAATCCTACAATGCGTCCCTGCTGTAAACAGGTTAGGCTGTAGGCTACACTTACACCTACACTTACGTTACAGTAACGTGCTATTGCCCAAAAGAAAATGTTGCAGCACAGTACTAAGGTTCACATTTACAGAGGTAATGAACTGTATGGTCAGGATTTAGGCCTCATCATAGCATAAAGACAGTGCTGGTTAAGGTGGTAATTTATCTTCTACTGGCCTTTATATGGATTTGTGTCTATTTGCTTGTAATGTTTGATCTTAGGGCAGCTTTTGATAACATATCTTGATCATGATCATACTATTCTCCTTGTGTATTTTTTGGTATGTTTGTGTTTATCTAATAATGTATTAAAAATAGAAAGCCAGGAAATCCATGTAAAATATTGAATTTTCAATGTTTTGTACCAAAGGTGTTATCCACTGTTCAGAAAATTGTGCCAAAGAGGTGTTAATGTACCATTGGGGTAATGTCTTTACAAATGTAATGTACAAATTTAAGTGAAATAGAAAAAAAAATTCATGCATTTGCAGATTGACAAATAATAAGCATTAATAAAAACTATAAAGACACAAATCTGAAAAAAATAAAATCACAATTATTAAGATCACAAACAAAATCTTGATTTCTCCAAAAATTTTTGCAGTAGTTCTGTGCTTATGCTTAAAAATTTAGCAGTTAAAGTTATATGTAAATCAAGGGTCGGGCTTAAGCATAATCATTGGTCCACAAGATCTAGAGGTGAGATACAAGATATATATTTATTCTAAGAGTACAATTTATTTTACTTAAAAATATAGCCATCTGCCAAATGCAGTTAAGGTAAATGTACAGTCAGAACATAAGGATAGCAAATGCTGCACAATAATAGTTTATGGAATGTAATAATATACAATAAACACAATAATATTGGACATGATATGTCTGTTTTGTGAATTAAGCCAGTTTGGTGGATTTTGGCTTAAGTGTATTTTTTTATTTTAATTTCATAACATGGTATATGTATATTCACAGCATCTGCCAAACACTAACAATATATGTGCAACATTTACGAGCTGATGCTGGTTAGTCATCTTTATACCTGTACAAGTTAAAAAAGCAGCTGTTAATCTAGAACTAGTGGACCAATGATGATGCTTATGTCCACCCTCTGATTTACATAAAACTCTAACTACAACATTTGGAAATGTAGACACAGAACATTACTAGGTTACTTATGTCAAGTCAAGTCAAGTTTATTTTTATAGTGCTTTTCGACATTGTCTTAAAGCAGCTTTACAGAATTTAAGAGTTAAGTTATCCTGGTTCTCTGAGGGAACGAGACGCTGCATGCAATGCTTTGGGAACACTTCTACATGTCCAAACATGTGCTATCTGTCCAACGAAAGTGTTTTTTTCAGTGTTCCCTAAGTGTCCTAGTCGTTCTCCACAACCAGGAAGCCTAGAGACATTCCTTTTCAGGAACTCGAGCTGCATCAACAACGCTTTGCGAACGAGAATACAATACCGCCAGACTGGCCAGCCTAGTGTGGATGGGCACAGCTAGGCCGAAGGACGGCAGAGCCAGGAGTGACCCTGCGGTCAAGGCTATAGAACCTGACAAAGGTCAGCAGGGTGCAAATGTCTTGGAGAAATGCTCCAGAGGACCAGGCTTTAGAGGTCACCTCTGACCCCTAAAGGTGCAGGGAGACCAGAGGAATCATAAGAGGATGAGATAGCACTGGACATAGCCGGTAAAGGTTTTCCTGGTCAGGGGCCTGAAAGGGAGGAGAATAGAATGCATGCAGCATGATGGGTCAGGGGTCACCAATGGCACCTTAGGGACACACCCTGGTTTGGGTTAGAGAAAGGCACTGGCTATGCCTGGGGTAAACTCTAGGTGAGATAGGGCCATGAAAAGGGTCTGATGGTCCCTGACTTTCTTTAGGGAGGAAATAGCCAGAAGAAATACAGTCTTGACTTTAAGAAACTTCAAGGGGACCTCGGGCATTGTCGATATAGTTCAGAATGCGTATGCCCTTAAGTTTCAGCAGGGACAGAGTCGCATTCATACACTTTGTGAAGGTGAAAGGAAGAATGGAAGGACCCGATATTGGTAAGCTTTGGCCCCAAAAAGCAAACCTCAGGAACCTCCGTGAAGGAAGGATGCATATGTGGAAGTAAGTGTCCTTGAGATCTATCGTGACAAACCAGTCCTCGGATCTGATTTAAGACACGACCTGCTTGAGGGTGAGCATCTTGAACCAGCTGACGCAGGTCCAGAATGTGATGCAACCCCCATCCTTTTTGAGAACTATGAAGTACCGGCTGTAGAACCCGGACTCTCTGTCTAGCAGAGATACCACCTTAATGGCCTCCTTCCTTAAGAGAGTGTGTACTTCTTGTTCCATGACCAGAGCCACAGGGACACATCTCATTGAACCGGTGTGAACAAAACTGAATCGAGTAGTCCCTCACTACAGTGCGCAGGACCCACAGAAACACCTGGCATTACCAGGCTGCCAGATAGTCTCTTAAGGGAACCAAGACTGACCTAGAGCGCCCGGAGCGGTGCCTTTGTGTAAGCCCCTGTCATGTCAGGTTCTTAAATACGTCAGCTCCTTGGACTTCAGCCTAGAGTGTTGACCAGGTTTTGGGGTTTACAGCGCCTGCTTGTGCTGGGCTGGGGCTGCACCCACTGATCAGCCTCATGGGAACAGCAAGGGAGGTAGCGTTTAAATGCAGCTGACTGCTTTTTTTGTCTTTTGAAACCTGTTGACGACCGTATTCACGTTCAGTTGGTATAACTGGGCATCCAGGAGGATAACTTTGTGACTGGCTGAAAGGTAGTGTCAGCAGGTTCACTGGTTGTTCCCTCCACAGGGGGAAGAAACTGCTGAATGGTATGCTTCTAAACCCTGGGAGAAGGTGCTGGATCTGGTTGGTGAAGCCAAAGAAAGGGACAAGCCTGTCTCCAAGCCCTCTGCCAGATCCATCTGCAATCCCATGGCCAGAACCGTGAGGAGTGAGAGAGCCCATATAGAAAAGCACTATGCAGGAGCACAGGGCCCACATGGACATGCAGCCACAATGAGAGCAGTCAGCTACCTTGAGAACTGACTGAGCATGCTCCGCTCCCAGGCTAGCTACACACAAGCTCTGTTTATTTCCCCCATTTAATAAAGCGGGGGCAAGGAGAAACACACAGCTGGTACCCATGATTACTTTCTTTTTTATATATATATTTCTTAATCTTTTTTTTATTTTATATCTTTTTTTTATTTTACCACTTTCTATTGACACAGACACAGACACAGACACACACACACACACACACACACACACACACACACACACACACACACACACACAGATTCCTGAACAAGCAGAAGCTAGCATAGTCTCCACTGCATGGGCTTTTTTATAGTTAACTGGTTATGACTTCACCCCACCAGTGACTCGAGTTCCTAAAATAAACTTGGAGATAAGTGGTGAAAAAAGGGAAAAAATAGGCATAAAATCTTTAATATGCAGAGAATGCATGATTTTGTGGGTGATTCTGGTCACATTGAATTCATCTTTCAGTTTTGTGCAATATATTTTAAAGATTTTTGGACACAGGTCAAGAAATTCTGACAAGAATTTCAAAATTATTTTTCGATCTGCAACCACCATGCTTTTGGCAAATAAATTCATCACATAGTAATACCCTGATGTGCCTATATGGATCCATATCTCATATTTTTATTCAAGCAGGTGCATATTTTAATGGGAAATTATTAGTGTTATTATTAGTGCATAATTTATAAATATTTAAAAGCCGGTTGCTGGTATGAACCAACATTAGCAATATCATTGGCGCATTCTCTTTTGGGTTAATGCAAGCCTAATGCAAGGTTAATGCAAAACTGAACTTTACATGCTGATGGTTTGATTTGGAGTTGTTTTGGTCTCTGGACAAACACAGCTTACACTGCAAAATAATTCTACTGCCTTTTGTTCATTTGAAGCTGAATTTCAATTTATGCAAGGGTTCACTTAATTTCCTTTGAGTTTAATTTCAGCAGAAAGTAATTGGGGTTTCGCTTTTAGCTGGGTCTGCACCACTGCTATCTGACTTATCTCTATTTTTCTTGTGATTGTAGCACAATAGTTTCTGGGGCAAGAATTTCTTCTTCTTTTTTTCATTTTTTTTTAATTCAGTTACAGATGTGATTTCAAATATAATAGAGTACTATACTTATAGGAAAATATTATAATAAAGTAAAGAAAATTTATGTTACAGAATTCAAAAACTACTTTAAAAAGTACACCAAAAATTACTTAAATACAGTAACGCATGTAAATGTAATTTGTTTATTTTCACCTCTGGTTTACATTAACTGTAAAACTGTTAAAGTGTTTACATTTGGGTTAATGCTAATAGCAGTGGCCAGAAGGATTAGCAGTTAGCAGCTAGCACTCACTTATCTCTCACTTACTTGTCAGCGAGTAAGTAACTTGTTGGAACATAAGCATTTAAAAAAAAATTTGGTTTGTTTGTTTTTGTGGCTCTCATTACTTGTGAATAGTAATGGAATAGTTCCTGCCTCATTAAATGAAGCTCTACACAGGGTACCAGAAGCTGATCTGCAAACACGCTACTTCAATTTAAATTAAAAGGTGCCTGGGTTCCAACTATCATGGAAAACACACAGCTGTCCTCTTGAGGAGCAAAACCCCGAAACAAGATTAACATACAACAAACCAACCATGTAAACTAATCATATGTTGAACAGTATTGAGTATAATTTGTTTTTAAATCTGGGTTCTTCCTTTCTTCTGTCAGTAATTGCTGTCACTATTTTTGCTCTGTCACCTGCCTTTCTTTTCCACTTGTAGGTAAAACCTAGAACAATTGCAAACTTAGATACCCCTACAAAACAATTATTATTATTATAATTTTTTATTATTTTTTTTTTAATTATTATTATTATTATTATTATTATTATTATTATTATTATTATTATTATTATTATTATTATTATTACTAGACATCTTGTGGGTTGTTGCCTTAATTTTCAATTTTCTTGCGCTGATCAAAAGAGGGGATGTAGGATTTAAAGGCAACAATTAGCAAGATGTCTAATAGTTTTATGGGTGGCCTTTCTGTTTAATCAAGTGCTGCTATAACAGACCTTGGTGTTTTTATGGACCTCACTCTTTCATTTGAACCTCATGTAGATAAAAATAACTAATATTGCATTTTTTGTGCAGAAATAATGCTAAAATATACTAATTAATTTCAATGCAGCTACAAACAGACTAGTTCATGTTTTTGTTACCTGTAGGTTGGATTGTTGTAATGCCTTTGTCTGAATGTTCCAAAAGGATCATAATTGCTCCAGGTTAATGATGGTTTCAGTTGTTCCAAAATGACGCATGAGAGTCCTTACTGGAATCTTATTCATACTTCATTGGCTCCCAAAGTTTTTTACATTGATTATGAAATAAAAGTATTGGCTTTTAACACACTGGTCTTACGTCACAGTATCCACTACTCAGTCCACTGATAGCCTATTCAATCACAAAGTGCAAAAGGTTTGTACCTCAAAGTTTGTACCTCAAATAGTGAAGGCTACAGCAGATGGTAGAACTACAAAAAACTGGCAGTCCCAAGGTTATGGAACATATAAAAGTATATTTCTTAACAGAAAGACCTTGGGGCTTTAAAGGCATGTAGTGTTTTGGTGTATTAATGCTGTTGCCATACCGACACCTTTACAATTTTTAAATGTGTATTTGAAAAAGGACAATAAATTATTAAAAGACACAATGTCTTACATAGACAGATTTTAGCGCATGGGCAAAATTCCTGCGTAGTTGTCTGAATCTGGAATTATTCCAGATAAAATTTTTGTGTAAATATACAAATTTATACAAAACTTTAGAGTCTCCAATAAAATTAGACAAAAAATTTGAAAAAAAAATACTTTTTAAAATTTCCTTTTTCAAGGAGCACCAATAATATTGTAAATTAAGTTTATCGGTGTATTACCTGGCTGAAACATTTGTGGTGAATGAGACGCAGTCAGTGACAAAGGAGAGTGGAGTAGAGCCAGTGATATCCTCCCACTGAGCTGGAGAAGTGCCACCTACATGTGCACACAAATTATGTTTTAGAACCAAATGCATACATAAAAAATATATAAAGCACAAATTCTCACATAGAAAGCCTTGTTATTTTTTTTTTTACACAAATAAGCCAGAATATCCAAAACATATTTTAGAATTATTTGAAATTTTACAATTTATCATGGTGGGGAACAATACAGTACTCAGGCATATAATAGATTGTGTCGATTTTGACAGGTTCCCCTTCAGGAACTCGAGCTGCGTCAACAACACTTTGGGAAAGCTTCCGTGTTGTCCACACTCTGAATCACGTGTGCAATCAGTCCAATGGAAAGTGCGGCATCACCGGCAGGGTGATGTCATGACAAGGAAGCTAAAAAAGGCACATGGAGTAAAACCAGCGATTGCTACTGTTTGTTTAGGAAGTGCTCTGTGTATGTGTTGATTTACAATCCTTATGGTAAATACCAAAAAAAATGATGAATGAAGTGATTAAGAAACAAAGCATTCTTTTTGTTCATGCATTCCTCCCTGGTACGCACAATTCCGTGTCACTTGTCCCGGAGCAGAGCATGCTGGGTTGGTTCCCGAGAGAAGCGACTGCACAGATTGCGCTCACATGTTGATGCACTGAGGCAAAGCTGCGTTCGAGGACCTGGAGCTTGCTAATTGGTCCAGCATTTTGTCGCAACACTTTCGGCGGTTTCTTTCTTTTGCACTCAGCTACACCTCTCTCCTCTGAGGAGGGGGGAAATGGAGCTCTGTGAGTCCACAGAGACAACTCGTCAGCCAGTCCTTTCGAGAAGCTATTAGAGGTAGTAACCCATGCCGTAGCCATGCTTGAGATAGATTGGCTGGCCAATCAGCAGACGCTCACCCGTGCTTTGTTTAATGTTTAACTCGAACGAGAGAGAGAGAGAGAGAGAGAGAGAGAGAGAGAGAGAGAGAGAGAGAGTGACAGGAAGAGAAGGATATGGATTTTTATATGTCCTTATTGTTGTATGATAGTTAAGGACACAGTGTAGTTGAAACTCCAGCAAGCTTGTTATGGCAGCATAACTAAAAGGGAGAACTACAAGGTAACACAGACATAAGGGATCTCTGGGATAAGAGACGACCCATCACACCACTGTCAAAAACCTGAGTGAACGTGTGAGAGTGAGGGGACGACAGCATACAAATATTTCAGTTTACCAAACACTCTATGATCCCTCCAGATCTGCTCCTTTACCTAAGAAAAATCTACTAATAAAATACTTGACTAAATAAATGTTTTCAGCCTTGACTTGAACACTGAGACTGTGTCTGAGTCCCGAACACTGATTGGAAGGCTGTCCCAAAACTGTGGGGCTTTATAAGAGAAAGATCTGCCCCCTACTGTAGTCTTCATTATTTGAGGGACCAACAAATAGCCTGCATCTTTTCATCTTAGTGGGCATGGAGGATCATATTGGTACAGATGTTCGCTCACATACTGTGGCGCTTTATACATCAGTAGTAGTATTTTATAATCAATGCGAGATTTAATTGGGAGCCAGTGTAGGCTGGTGTAGGCTGGTGAAAGAAGGCGATCCTGGTAATATTATTTATATGGGCCTTAAAGGAAAGAAACAGTTAATAATCACACCAAGGTTTTTGACTGCTGTACACAATGAGACAGAAACACCATCCAGAGATGCTACGTAATTGGAAAGTTTACTTCTAGCTGCATGTGGTCCTAGTAAAAGTATTTCCGTCTTATCCGAGTAAAGCAGGGAGGAAGCATCCTCTGCCTATCCACTGTCTAATGTCCTTTATACACTCATCAACATTTTTAAGCTGATCTCTCTCATCTGGCTTTGCTGAAATATACAGCTGTGTATCATCAGCATAGCAATGGAGGCAAATGCTTTAGCAGGTCAAGCCACAGGCTGTCTGCACACACCATCTGTGCTGCAGGCCTATCAGGCTGAACTTATGGTTGATCAGATCCAAGGGCTCCAGACAGACTTAGCTCTCAGGGCAACTAAAGAGACCGCTAGGGCCATTGGCCAGTCCATGGCCGCTCTTGTGTCTAGTTCTTGTGGGGCTGCTCAGGAGGCCCCTAGAGCTGCACCAGGGTTTAAGCTCCGGCTCCAGCACATCAGAGGTCAGTCTCGAGAGACTGATTCTCTTAGAGACTATATAGCAACCTGGCAGGGCATCCGCATTCTAATTTATATTGACGTTATATTGGCTCAATCAGAGCAACTGGTGGTCTGGCATCAAGATGTCATTCTTGCCAACATGAAGGAGCTGGGGTTGATGCTGAACACCAAGAAGAGTGAGCCTTCTCCATCACAGGGAACCACCTATTTGGGCGTACTATGGGATTCAAATTCATCCTCGCAGCCATCAAGAAAGTGAGGGAAGCCCAATGAAGCAGTTTCAACTGCTGGGTCTGATGTCGGCACCATCCATTGCGCTTCCACTTGGCCTTCTGCACATGAGGCCCAGTGGTGGCTCAGGGCCCTAGGGTACTCTCAGAGGAGCAATCCACTCCATACGATCGAGGTCACGCAGCGAGCCCTGCTTGCCTTACATGTTTAGAGAGATCCCGGTTTCCTGTTTCAGGGCCACATGCTAGGTTCCTGAGTTCCTGGTCAGTCTGGCAATGACTCAGCTCGAGTTCCTGAAGGGGAACCTCTCCAGGTTACGTATGTAGCTATGGTTTTCAGAAGGAACCAGATGCTGCGTCTCCATGCGACACTGTCTGCATCCCTGAAGCGCTTCCTTTATTTTTCAGAAGCTAGCGCCGGTTTCACTCCATGTGCTTTTTGTAGCTTCCTGGTGGTGGTGTCACCCCGCCGGTAATGCCGCGCTTTCTATTGGACTGCACATGTGATTCAGAGCATAGACATGAAAGCCGTGAAAGGACGTGAAAGCGTTCCCAAAGCGTTGTTAATGCAACGCCTCATTCCCAAAGCAAACCATGGTTACATACATAACCTGGAGACAAGTCTATCTGTCTTTCTTTTTCTGTACTTGTCTTTCTTTCATTTCCCCACCAGATGATGGCTGTGTGTTATCTTGTCCCTCAATAATTACCAATCATCTACACTAGTTTTCATTTACCCCAGTATATTTAAGGTACCCTCTGGCCTCAGTTCCTTGCTTTGAGTTTATAGCCAGTCACTGTATGCTCTCCTTTTTTTCACTCTTGTGTCTCTTCAAACTGTTGGCCTTTTACCCATGCAAGTTTTTGTTTTTTCTATTCTTTAGGACTTTTCTGTAGCTTGGGTTTTCTGCCAAAAAGACTTTTTGAACTTTTTTCCTTTTTTATTTCTTGTTTCTTGGTTAAATCTCCAGTCCTGACAGATTAAAGACATCAAAATTATGTCCATTTCAGTTCTTGACTATAACACTGCATAATGTAGGGGAAAAAATTTCTTGTTTGAATGCTTATGAAATGCAATGGTATTTGTAATCTCAGAATAATCTCAAACACTGTCAGTTAATAGTCAAGCCTATTTCTTTAATGCCACATTAAGAATAAATTCTAAATAATAAAAAAAAAGTAATTAAAATATATTGTTTATTTGGCACTCTATATCAACTGTGTCTTTCATCTAGGTACCTGTAATGCTGCAGAGCAGTCTCAAGCAGGGAACAGGATCTCCTTTGCGTCTTTTAGCTGTAACCTCCCTAGCTCTGGGTGGGACAGGAATTGTTATGGTAATAGGCTTATGAAACTTCCTCCTCCTGGGTTCTACGATTACAATGGGACTGAATGAGGCTTGGTTATCTATCACACTATGCACAATTTCCTCTGCCACTGGCTGAGCCTGTAAAAAAAAAAAAAAAGAACGATTAATAATTGTTAACCATATCAAATTTAAATATCGATTTGTGTGTTTTATTCGGTGCAACAATGTTTACAGATATTATGACATGGTTTAACATTTAAATCTGTACGAAATAAAGATAAGATTTCCTTTAAACATTATGCTATGTTTAGTCAAATAAGATATTAATGCTATTTGAAAATTTGTTAACAAAATAAATATTTCAGAACAGTACAGTTAATTTTCTTGTCACAGTTTCTCTTTATGTCAGTACTGTCATAGTAGCACAGCTATCACAGTGATACCCACAAGCAATATCATGACACATGACCACACAAACCTGTATCATGTTTTTATGAGTATTTAAGTAACACATTCAAACACATTCTCTTTCTCTCTCAGCTCTCTTCTCTCTTCCTTTTAATCTTCTCCCTCACTCACTGCAGCAGAGAACATTTATTAGTTAAATCACGCAAGGTGTGTTATCCTTACTGCTTGCTTCCTCATGCTTTGCTCTTTATTTGCAAACTGGCACTCTGTCATGCACATGCTGCCAGATGCCCCCACTGCCTGACTCGTGGTGGGCAGTATTTCCACCCTCCCAATGTCACACTTTTTTGTGTTTACTGTGAGTCTCACCCACCACATGGTTCTAAGGACCACCTTCTAGTGCTGTAAATGGCACTGCAGTCAGTAGTATAAATTTTGTAAGCTAAGCTTCAAAAGTCCACACAGAACTGGACCAACCCATTGATTCTAAGCAGCAAGAATACTGGGCTTCTACAATGACTGTGGGACCAGTGCTGGTTTTAGCCAATAATATTACAGTGGGCTGGTGCAAAGTATAGATGGTTAATCAGTGATAGAGACCCTAACACCAAATCGAGTTCTCCCCATAACTTATAATCACAAAATTGGAAAAAAAATTTCTCAAGGCCACACTCCCTGCATGCCTGCAGCGCTTCCTTCACTTTCTAAGCTAGCGCCGTCTCCATGGCATGTGCTTTTAAAGCTTTTTGGTTGTGACGTCACTCCGCCAATGACGTCACGTCTTTTCGTTGGACAGATTACACAAGATTCAGAACGTGAAAACGCAGAAGCATTCCCAAAGCGTTGTCGACGCAGCATCTCATTCCCTTAGGAACCAGGATTGCATACGTAACCTAGAGATGGTTGGGCGGGGGTTGGGGGGTAAAACAGTAAAACACAATAAGTGTTCTCTGTTGTAGTGAGCAAAGGAGAGGATAAAAGTGGGGTGTGTGTGTGTGTGTGTGTGTGTGTGTGTGTGTGTGTGTGTGTGTGTGTGTGTGTGTGTGTGTGTGTGTGTATTTGCTTGTTCTTTGGACTGTGTTGATTTGTACTGTACATTTTACTACCAATATTTATTATTTTGCAATTATTGTCTATTGATTCACACTCATACTGGGTAAACATTATAATAAAGTATGTTTCATAATATGATCTCCATCTGAAGAACAAAAATAATTTTATGTAACCTCCAGCTTTATCCTTTACCTTTTGCCCCTGTCTAAAGCAATAATTAGGAATGAAAGTGAACACATCAACTTAATACATGAATTTAAACTTTGTGCACATTTCTGTGACTTTTTTTGAGTCCATGATTATCAAGAATTCATTAAAAATCTCAAACAACAAAGTGTATGCATATGCACAATGTAGAATTTGTACCTGTAAGCCGACACGTATCTTCTTGGTGAGTGCCCCAGGAGGAAAGGCTGCCCTCACCATTGGAACAGATTCACTGATTAACACTCCACCTTCAGGACCAATGTATTCTCTCTCTTGTTTAATTCGAGACACAACTGCAAAGTATTGTGGGAAGTCCTTAGTAATAATGCGGCAAATATTCTTCTTTTCCAGCTCAGCAGGGCTATCCAGCTCTGGAAAATGACAAACATTAATAAAAATTAACAACAAATTTAAACCTTTTATATTCTTCTTTTGACTGCTCCTGATAGGGGTACCTACAGTGAACATCTGTCTCCATATTACTCTGTCTTCTGCATCTGCCTCTTTCAACTCATCCACCTGCATGTATTCCCTCACCACATCTATAAACCTCCTCCTTTGTCTTTCTCTTTTACTCCTGCCTTTCCCTTTCACTCCTGCATCATCAGCATTCTTCTACTGATATATTTTAACTCCTCCATCTTCGACACCTTCACTCCCTTACCTCTCATACATTCATTGTTTGTTTAGTTTTATTCCCCCTTCTCTCCAGCATGTAGCTCCATCTCACCAGGCTTGTATCAACCTGCTCCCTACTTTCACCACTAATCACAATATCCTCCACGAACATCATAGTCCATGGAGACTTTTGTCTGATCTTGTCCGTCAACCTGTCCATCACCACTGCAAACAGGAAAGGGCTTAGATCTTCGATTCAATCCCACCTCCACCTTTAACCAGTCTATCATTCCTACTGCACATTTCATTGCTGTCACACTGTCCTCATACATGTCCTGCACCACCTTTACATACTTCTGTCATACTTGACTTTCTCATACAATACCACATCTCCTTTCCGGGCACCCTGTCAAATGCTTTCTCTAGATCCACAAACACACAGTGCAACTCCTTCTAATATTCTCTATACTTTATCAGCATTCTCCAAGCAAATATTGCATCTGTAGTGCTCTTTCTTAGCATGAAACAATACTGTTACTCACAAATGGTTACCTCTTCTCTTAGCCTGTCTTCCACTACTCCATCCCATAACTTTATGGTGTGAATGATCTTTAAAAATCGGTTGTCTATTCATCAAGAATCCTCTCACCTTCCAAAATTTTGGTAAAACAAAATCTGGACATTTCCACTCTTCTTCCTCTTAATAGCTGCTCTCACTTCCCCTATACTAATCATGTGCACTTCCTGCTTTAGCATCTCCACATCATCCATTCTTCTCTCTCTCATTTTCTTCATTCATCAGCTTCTCAAAAAACTCTCTTCACCTTCTCAACACACTCTCCTCACTTGTCAACACATTTCCATCGTCATACTTTATTGAACTTACTATCGGCACATCCTTCCCAGCTCGATTCCTCTGTCTGGCCACTCGGTACATATCTTTTTACACTTTCCTTAGTGTCCAACTTCTCATACAGCTCCTCATATGCCTTTTTTTTGGCTCTTGCTACATCCCTCTTCACCTGCGGTGGCATGTTCTTGAACTCCTGCCTACTTTTCTGATCTCTCTGCTATTACCAATCCTGTTTTGCCAACGTCTTTCTCTTTATGCTTTCCTGCACTTCCACCACCATGTCTCTTTGTCTTCCTTTCTCGGATTTAGTTTTTTCCAGAAAAGCTAGACATCGTGTGCTTGTCTCAGCCTGGAAAAGGGTTTGTTGGGGTTTGTTTACCACTTCCAGACTAGTGAATACGAGTGGTACCACTGGCTTACAGCCTCTTAGGAGCAGCACAAATTATGAGTATGCATCTCTGTGAGCAGGTTGTATTTTATTTACATTTTTGTCATGTTATTAGACAAAGTAACATGACAAAAATGTAAAGATATTGGTTTTGAACTGCTCCAGAAGATGTAGGTGCACATTTGGGGTTTGGCGCTTTCTTTAGTAAAATGGTATTCACCCTCCATATGCAAAATGCCTCTCTCTCTGTAATACCACGTGTTGTTATATTGCTTTTTGTATAGTATAGATGGTTTCTATAATTGCGACATGATAGTGGTGGTATTAAGAGGTGGATAAAGTCGGGTAAGTCCCCACTGAAGGCCCAGGTAACAAATGCATGACATGCCACTGATAATACCATGTGTTTAACCTCTCCCTGCACCTATTACCCGTTGGTTTTAAAATAGAAGAAGACCAATGTAACTCCTACAATCTTAAGTACACCACACTAATTTATAACATTTCAGGTTCGGTTCAATTTCGGTACGGTTAGGGGAAAGAAATGCAAGACATATAATATGTTGTCATTTTTTTATTAATGCAGTTTATTGTTATTATTAATATTTTTGATCAACATTTGAAAAGTTTACATTTATAAAACAATTTTTAATAAAATGCCTTCTTCGTTAAATTAATATATTTTATAATATTTTACAAAAATACAAATTTAATTAAATAATTTATTTATTTATTAACTTTCTATCATATTGATTAGATGAAATTTTTTTTAGCATAAGTTAACAAATGTCTTTATTCCTTCCATTCATTTATTCCATCATTTATTCGTCCGCTCCACTCGATATTTTCTTCTTTTAAGAGCAATTCTTGAAGCTGAGCATAAAACACTAAATAATCCATACCGCTAGCATTAATTGCTAGCCACTTTCTGGTTAGCGGCTAAAGCTAGCGCTATGGAGTCTTTAGCTTTTTCATGCATGCACAAATAAAAACTTATTTCTGGAATTGAGTAAGTAGCCACAGTGACACTGCACTGCTTAACTCTAGTTTATTTTTTATACCCCTGAGATTATTTTGTATGTCTTTAAATGAATAATAATAATAATAAAAGTACACAAAGTGCGAGGCGGAGACTAAACAAACTTGCGGTCCACCACTTAATATGTTCCTGATGGATCTCGGATTTTAACTGTGTTCCGCACGTAAAAAGGATTGCATAATTATTGCACCGAAAGCCCTGTACTGTAAAATTTTGGGACGAGTACATGTACCATTATTAAATATATATATATACATTAGCATGACTGTAGCACTGGAGACTGCTACTGTCATACACTTTGTACAAAACACATAGCAAGGTCAAGCGTTATGTAATATCAATTTTCACAATTCTTCTTAATTTAATTTACCTTCATCCATGCCATTCAGCAGAGCAAAGATATCTTCTGGACGGCAGTCATAGTGATGCTCTTTCCATGTTTCACCATTATCACTGCGTAGTACAATTAACTCACGTTCCTTTTCACGCATTGAGCCAAAATGTGGGATCTCCACAATGACTGACCTGAAAACCATTAAAAATATATATATTTATAAACATAATTGTTAGTTTTGTACTGCAATATAATACTTATTTTGTTTAAACAATGTCAATCATTTTTTTATCAGTTTTGTCATCTGTACTATAGGCTAAAATTAAGCTTTCCTTTTATCAATAAAAAGCCTAGAAAAGGATTTTTCAAACAAATACAGTATGCTCACCTGTACAGAAATAACATTTAACAAATTTCTCATTTTGGCTTTGTACCTCATTGTATAACAGAAGCAGCATTGAATAAAAAAGTAAAAAATGGCCTGCTATTAGCCTCTGTTCATGGATGTAGCTCCTTGCATTTCTGGAACTGTTCCACAAGGCTATGTTAAACTGTTCTATTATAAATGCTCTAAGTAAAAATGGTTCTTAAATGTAGTAACTTCCACTATTATGCTGATGACACAGTTGTCTGTTTCAGCAAATCTATATGCTGGAAACCATGGAACCATGGAAAGTTGAGAAGGCTATTAACAAGTTGATAAACTTTAACCAAAATGTTGTGTTCTGTTTTAGAAATAATTATAAATTTGGAGTGTTAAGGAAACCTAATAAATGAAAATGACTAGGAAAGCATTATTTTAGAGATTTGATTTTATAATATAGCTAAACAAGACCATTGGCCTTTATAATACCTTATTTGAATCAAGATTTTTAGGGTCAGTCTTACCCCAAAAAATGGGCTCCAACTGGTCCCACTTCTACTAGCCTGCTAACAAGCCCCTCACCCTCCAACATGGGGGATGGATATGGCAGGCATTGGCGCTTTGACAAACGGCATGTGACTCGTGTTGGTGCTGGACACCTCCTGGGTGGGATGATAATGCGCATGCCATTATGACGACTTCCTCT
This sequence comes from Silurus aristotelis, assembly GCF_946808225.1. Lineage (NCBI taxonomy): Eukaryota > Metazoa > Chordata > Actinopteri > Siluriformes > Siluridae > Silurus > Silurus aristotelis. The sequence continues at coordinate 20,956,173 of NC_139582.1, read as the reverse complement.
CATAGATCCACCTCTGGCATCCACCATAAAGCTCACCAGGAACCTGTCAAGCAAGGTGAGTAAGGAGAGAAAGAGAGAGAGAAGAGAGAGAGAGAGAGAGAGAGAGAGAGAGAGAGAGAGAGAGAGAGAGAGAGAGAGAGAGAGAGAGAGAGAGAGAGTATAACACTGCTGTGTGTGTTAACTAATGATAAAAATAAAAAAGAATAAATAAAGAAAAAAAATGAAAGATGGAAAGCAAGCAAGAAAGAAAAAAAAAGAAACAAACAAATAAATAAATTGAGGAAAATTTTTACATAAGAAACTAAAAAAAAAAAAAAAAAAAAAAAAAAAAAAGCAAATATGGCTGGGAAAAAAAGGTACAAATGCAAACAAAGAACGTTTGGTGATATCAGGTCAAGACTTCCAGAACGCATTATGGTCTCAAATATGGCCACCAAGGCCACTTCTCAACAATCGGTATTGAATTCACTTTCACCTAATTTCTGATTACACGCTTGTGCACAATCAACTGAAACAACACAATCAACAGATATAGTTTTCTTCAACAGTTTCTTCAGTTTTGTTATGCATCTGATTTGTAATTTATTTTACCAAAGTATTGATGTAAGCCATTGGCCAATAGCTGTTTGATGTTAGCCATTGGATGTGACAAATCGTTTGCTTTTTTTTTGCCAGCATTTTAACATTTCACTTTTGGAAGACCACTTTTTTTTCCTGTTTAAAAACAGAAAGTAAAGACCATTCCTGGTAGAACTGTGAACAAACAAGCTAAACAAACCTAATATCTATATTACAAACATCCAGCTTTTTCAGTGTGTGGAGTATGGAATGTTTAGTCTATCTTTCTTTGTTGCTAGTAATAGTTCTGTTAGTGAGAAAGGTAAGGTAGTTTGCTCTCTGACAGAGAAGATCCTAGTATTAGAGGAGCATGTCCAGATTCTAAAGAGGGTTAGTGAGAGCAGTAAAGATTTATTAGGCAGAGTTAGGAATCCCACCATTCAGAGTGGGTAATGACTCATGGCATACTCGCATTACCAAAGCTAACACTTAGGCTCTCCCATGGGAGCACTATTTGCTTAGCATGTCTAACAGGTTTGCTCTCTTCAGGGAAACATGGACTGAGAAACCTGAAAGAGCTCTGGTTATAGAACTCTATTCTAAGGCACATGAAATTAGCTAGGCCCTTCGAGGCACCAGCAGCACAGGTTAGATGTATACTGGGAGCCAGAGCACCAGATGTAACAGATCATCTTAGGTTTCCAGGCAAGCATAAGTTCTTTAAGATTTTAGGTTTTTATGTAGGTTCTACTTATATTTATGGTCTGATGAGTCCAAATTAAAACATTTTGGTTCTGACTCTCATGCCTTTGTTAAAAGGTGAATGGATGATTTTTGAATGTGTGGTTGCCACTGTGAAGCATGGACGAGGAAATGTTGTTAAGGTGCTTTGCTGGTGGCACTGTTGGTGACTTAAAAATTAAGGGCACACTTAACCAGCATGGCTACCAAAGCATTTTGCAGTGACATGTCATCCCATCTGGTTTGCACTGAAAGGGCCATCACTTGTTTTCCAACAGGACAATGACCCCAAACACATCTCTGTGTAAGAGCTTTTTTTCTTTTTTTTTTCTTTTTCTGTCCAGTGGAAAAGAATTATAGTTCCGTCATTGTGAGGTGTTCAACAGTTGGTGTCACCGAGAAGAGGCTGGGTTACCTTGTGAGTCTGGTTCCTCTATGCATATATATTTAATAATAATCTTTAATAATTTAACAATAAAAAAAAAAAAAATATATATATATATATATATATATATATATATATATATATATATATATATATATATAGCCCAGCCATTAGGGGGGCACAAGCCAGTGTACTCTTAGTGCCGGTCCCAAGCCCAGGTAAATGGGGAGGGTTGCGTTAGGAAGGGCATCCAGCGTAAAACATGTGCCAAATCAAATATGCGGATCACAAATGAGAATTTCATACCGGATCGGTCGAGGCCCGGGTTAACAACGACCGCCACAGGTATCGTTAGCCGACAGGGTACCGGTGGAAATTGGGCTACTGTTGGCCGAAGGAGGAGAAGGAGAGGAGGAAGACGTCTACAGAGACGGCGGGAAAAGGAGCAGTGTAGGAGAGTAGAGGTTCGGGTTGGTACTTTAAATGTTGGTACTATGACGGGTAAAGGGAGAGAGGTAGCTGATATGATGGAGAGGAGAAAGGTAGATATGCTGTGTGTTCAGGAGACCAAGTGGAAAGGGAGTAAGGCCAGGAACATTGGAGGTGGGTTTAAACTGTTTTATCATGGTGTGGATGGAAAGAGAAATGGTGTAGGGGTGATTCTGAAGGAAGAGTACAGTAAGAGTGTAGTGGAGGTGAAGAGAGTTTCTGATAGGGTGATGATCGTGAAGGTGGAGGTTGAAGGGATGATGATAAATGTCATCAGTGCCTATGCTCCACAAGTTGGCTGTGAGATGGAGGAGAAGGAAAGATTCTGGAGTGAATTAGATGAAGTGGTAGATGGTGTACCTAGGAAAGAACGATTGGTGATTGGGGCAGACTTTAATGGGCATGTAGGTGAAGGGAACAGAGGTGATGAGGAGGTGATGGGTAGGTATGGTTTCAAGGAGAGGAATGTGGAAGGGCAGATGGTGGTAGATTTTGCTAAAAGGATGGAAATGGCAGTGGTGAACACGTATTTTAAGAAGAAGGAGGATCATAGGGTGACGTATAAGAGTGGAGGAAGGTGCACACAGGTGGATTATGTTCTGTGTAGGAGATGCAACCTGAAGGAGATTGGAGACTGTAAGGTGTTGGCGGGGGACAGTGTAGCTAGACAGCATCGGATGGTGGTCTGTAGGATGGTTTTGGAGGCGAAGAAGAAGAGGAGGAAAGTAAGGATTGAAAGAAGAATAAGATGGTGGAAACTGAAGGAGGAAGAGTGTAGTGTGAGGTTCAGGGAAGAGGTCAGACAGGGGCTTGGTGGTGGTGAAGAGGTGCAGGATGATTGGGCAACTACTGCAGGAGCGATGAGGGAGGCAGCTAGAAAAGTACTTGGTGTGACATCTGGAAATAGAAAGCAAGACAAGGAGACGTGGTGGTGGAATGAGGAAGTGCAGGAGAGCATTAGGGGAAAGAGGTTGGCAAAACAGAAGTGGGATCAACAGAGTGATGAGAAAAGTAGGCAGGAGTACAAGGAGATGCGGCAGCAGGTAAAAAGAGATGTGGCGAAAGCCAAGGAAAAGGCATATGAGGAGCTGTATAAGAGGTTGGACACTAAGGAAGGAGAAAAGGATTTGTACCGATTGGCCAGGCAGAGGGACCGAGCTGGGAAGGATGTACTGCAAGTTAGAGCAATAAAGGATGGAGAGGGAAATGTGTTGACTAATGAGGAGAGTGTGTTGAGAAGATGGAGGGAGTATTTTGAGCAGCTGATGAATAAGGAAAATCAGAGAGAGAGAAGGTTGGAGGATGTTGGTGAAGCAGGATGTAGATAGGATTAGTAAGGAGGAAGTGAGAGCAGCGATTAAGAGGATGAAGAATGGAAAGTCGGTTGGACCAGATGACATACCAGTAGAAGCGTGGAGATGTTTAGGAGAGATGGCAGTGGAGTTTTTAACCAGATTGTTTAACAGGATTCTGGAAGGGGAGAGGATGCCTGAGGAATGGAGAAGGAGTGTGCTGGTACCGATCTTTAAACATAAGGGAGATGTGCAGACCTGCAGTAACTACAGGGGAATTAAGCTGATCAGTCACACCATGAAGTTATGGGAAAGAGTAGTGGAAGCCAGGCTAAGAGAAGAGGTGACCATCTGTGAGCAACAGTATGGTTTCATGCCGAGGAAGAGCACCACAGATGCCTTATTTGCTTTGAGGATGTTGATGGAGAAGTATAGAGAAGGACAGAAGGAGCTGCATTGTGTATTTGTGGATTTAGAGAAAGCGTACGACAGGGTGCCGAGAGAGGAGTTGTGGTATTGTATGAGGAAGTCAGGTGTGTCAGAGAAGTATGTGAGGGTGGTGCAGGACATGTATGAGGACAGTGTGACGGCAGTGAAGTGTGCAGTAGGTACGACAGACTGGTTCAGGGTGAAGGTTGGACTGCATCAAGGATCGGCCCTGAGCCCTTTCCTGTTTGCAGTGGTGATGGACAGGTTGACGGACGAGGGCAGACAGGAGTCTCCCTGGACTATGATGTTTGCAAATGATATTGTGATTTGTGGTGAGAGTAGAGAGCAGGTTGAGAAGAGCCTGGAGAGGTGGAGATATGCGCTTGAGAGAAGGGGAATGAAAGTCAGTAGGAGTAAGACAGAGTACATGTGTGTGAATGAGAGGGAGGGCAGTGGAGTGATGCGGTTGCAGGGAGAAGAGGTGGAGAAGGTGGAGGAGTTCAGGTACCTGGGGTCAACAGTGCAAAGTAATGGAGAGTGTGTTAGAGAGGTAAAGAAAAGAGTGCAGGCAGGGTGGAGTGGGTGGAGAAGAGTGACAGGAGTGATTTGTGATAGTAGGGTATCTGCAAGAATGAAAGGGAAAGTTTATAGGACTGTGGTGAGACCTGCGATGTTGTATGGATTAGAGACAGTGGCATTGAGTAAAAGACAGAAGATGGAGCTGGAGGTAGCAGAGCTGAAGATGTTAAGGTTTTCGTTGGGAGTGACGAGGATGGACAAGATTAGAAATGAGTTTATTAGAGGGACAGCACATGTAGGATGTTTTGGTGACAAGGTGAGGGAGGCGAGATTGAGATGGTTTGGACATGTGCAGAGAAGGGACACGAATTATATTGGTAGAAAAATGCTGAAGATATATATATATATATATATATATATATATATATATATATATATATATATATATATATATATATATTTTTTTTTTTTTTTTTTTTTTTTTATTGTTAAATTATTAAAGATTATTATTAAATATATATATATATATATATATATATATATATATATATATATATATATATATATATATATATATATATATATATACACTGACACACACGCACATATATTTATTTATTTTTATTTTATTTTTATTTATTTATTCCCAATAGTTTATTCTCTTAATGTCATGCAATTTTTACTAGTGTGCTTTGCTCAAGGAGCAGTGCCAAGTATAATTTTATATTGGAGTTTCTATCAGATTTTACCCGTCATTCATTTTGCTTGGGAGATTTTCTGCCATTCTTCATTGCAAATCTCAAGATTGGTCGGGTTGAATGGGGATTGTTGGGGAACAGCTACTTGCAGCTATTTCCAGAAATGTTTACTAGGGTTCAAGTCAGGGCTCTGACTGGGCTACTCTATAACGTTCACAGAGTTTTCCTGCAGGAAAGTGAACTTTTGGCCCAGTCTGAGGTTGTGGGCACTGTGAAACAGGTTTTTATTGAGGATATTTCTGAACCCTGACCAGTTGCTCAGTCTATGCTGCCGAAAAACACCCTCACAGCATGATGTGGCCACCATCATGCTCCACTGTTGGGAAAGTATTGTACAGGTGATGAGCAGTGAATGATTTCCTCCATACATATCATTTAGATATAACTGAGTATTCATCAGACCAGAGTTTCTCGTTTCTTACTGTCTAAGTGTGCTTCAGGTGGTTATTGGCAAACTCCAAGCAGGCTTCCATCTACAGTAGTTACCTTGCCATAAAGCCCAGATCAGTGGAAGGCTGCAGTGATGATTGTCCTTTTGAAACTTTGTCCGATCTCCAAACAGGATCTCCAGATCTCAGATAAGGTGACATTCGGGTTCTCTTACTAAGGCCTTCTCCCCTGATTGCTCAGTTTGGCCAGGTGACCAGCTCTTGGAATAGTCCTGGTTGTGCCAAACGATTTGAGAATTATGTAGGCCATTGTGCTCTTGGGAATCTCCGGAGCAAAAGCAATTTTTTTATAGTCTGCTCCAGATTTGTGCCTTATGACAATCTTGCCTTTAAGCTGTGCATGCAGTTCCTCTGACCTCTTGGCTTGGTTTTTGCTGTGATGCATTGTCAGTATTGAGAGGTGTGTTTCAGCAATAAGCAAAAGAATTGGGAGGCACCTTAAGGCAACTTAATTATTATTATATATTTTATTATATATATTTTTCATAATAAACTAAATACTTTAGACTTATACAATCACAATGAGAATACTTTATAATGATACTGTTTCACTTACCCTGAGTGGATGGGACTGGACAGGGTGTTCTGTGCATGGTTTACTGTGTCTGGAGTCCAGCTATAATGCCTGAAATGTTCGTTCTGTTCCCGAGTGACTGAGAGGTGCTGGAAATATGTCACACACACACACACACACACACACACACACACACACACACACACACACACACATAAAGATATGTACAGTGAGAGATCTTGTAAAAAGCACCGACTTACACACTGGGCAGTAAAATAATGGTAATGTGTTTCAGCTATGGCCATAGTTGTATAAAAAATTTGATTTTTTTATTTTTTTATAAAGAAACCTAAAATTACCTTTGGTGGCTCATCGCTGAAGTGGTGTTGTACTGTGGCCCCCATCAGAGTTTTGGTTTAATGGTTTTTTTTAATCCCTGACCCACTGAACTACAGTATAAGGAGGTTATAGTGATTATAAAGTAATTATAGGGTCTACAAATTTAAGGCTAAGTCCTACAAATGCATTTAATGGGAAGCATTTCATTATTTTAAGATACTAACCACCTCAGTTTACATTTAGCAGGCTCATTATTTGCCATTATTTTTGCTTCATTTCCACCTCAGAACCAAATTTGTACAACTGCTACATCATACATTTCTGTGCTGTTATTAAACAGTTCTATTGCATTATTTATATGCTTTAAGATTTAAATGTAATTTATACTAACTGTGTAAGTGTGTAAAGTCTTAAACACTTAAAAATTGAAAATGATTCATACAAGCATGATTTTGTCTGAATAAAGCCAGTTTGTTTTTGGAGAATTCATAACCTCTTCCCTCCACCCAAGCCAGTGAGCTCTCCACACTGGTGCAAAACCTGAGAAATAAGGAAGAGTTGTTCATTTATGCCACCATGGAGTCTTCACCACTAAGTGAGCTGGTTAAAGCCCTTGCAGAGCTCCAGCAGACACAACACCAAGCCCTTCTCCAAGTGCACACAGAGCAGTATCAACACCTTCAGGCAATGCTTCAAAGGGGAGGACTAGAAGGCATTTTGTAGTATGCTCAAGAAACAGAGTGCTCCAACTGCAGCCACAACAGCTGCCACCTACATCCTGCTCAACAAAATGGGGCTCTAAGATGATGCCTGGGCTTTCCTTGAGTTGTATGAGCAAGTGGCCACCATGCAAGGCCGACCAGCATCAGAACAGGCACTCCACTTGCTGCCACTTCTCCCTGGTAAAGCCCAGCAGCTCCTGGGGCACCTGCCTACAGTATTACCCCTGAAATGGTCAATTATCCAGCGGGTCAGCAGTACCCCTGAGCAGCACAGACAGCGCTTCCACTTCCTAACACTCCATGAGGTTAGCTGGCCATTTGCGTTCATGCAGCTGGATGGTAGTGGCTGCTGGAGAAGGAGGGTGACACCAAAAAAAAAATAAAAATCAACCTGTTGACTCTGGAGCAGTATTTCACCTGACTCCTAATAAGCATGGTAAAGTGGGTCCAGTGCCAGCATCTTTCATTGTTGGATTAGGCAGTCCAGCTGTCTGAAGACCATTTGGCGGTGTACCCAGGAACAGGCAACTTTTCTCATGTTCTCTCTCTCCCTCTCATTCTGCCTCTTCCTTACCCTGCTCTCCCACATACACATTTCTCAGAAATGAGGATCCCCCAAGGCCGGTGCCCCACACTTACACATCTCTCCCTCTACCTCCTTATGGACACATCTGTCTGTTTTTGTCCCCACAGGTAGGTAATTCTGATATCATAATGTGTTGGAGAGAAGCATGGGTTGGCCTGCTGGCACTTCGGGAAGCCCAGCCATTTCCAGGACCAATGTACCGTGAGGAATGTATAGGTGGTGGTTCAGATGCTCAATGCAGTAGAAACGTAGTGGAGTAAAGCTACATGTAAAAGCTGCAATCTGTGGAGAACCACTGAACATTTACCTGCCTTCTATCTCCTTTTTGTTTTACAGATGAATGCCTCAGAACTGGGAGCTGGGGAATGTGTTGTCCCTGGTTGGTGAAGGGGGAGGAGTGCCCTCAGCTATAAGCTCTCAATGCAATCCAGACTGTACAACACTATAAAAAGGAGTGCCTGGAATTCGGATTATGGGTCCTCACCTTCCAAGACTATCAGCTGGGACAGCCCTTTACTCTCTATTTAGACTACTTCCTGCGCCAATGGCTCTATTGCATGAGAAATACTAACTCGCAGATTACTCTGTTATATCTGGCACATCAGATTTTAAACTTTGAGGTGGTCACAAAACAGGGGGCAAAGTTGACTCTGGCCAATTTCTTCTTTCAGTTGGCAGGGGGGTATGTTTTAGTGGGCTTTTGGCCAGGCGTTTGTGTATAGGCTTAAACATTAAAAAGTGAAAATGTCTTCCAAGGGCATGATTATAGCCATATAAAGCCAGTATTTTGTCAGTAGTTAAGCCTTTTGTCAGTAGTTTATACAAGTTTATAAACTCTTTATCTCTGTAAAGCTGCCTTGAGACAAAATCAATTGTGAAAAGTGCAATACAAATTAAGTAAATAAACTTGCTTAAATGTAAATCATGACAAAAAGCATACAAAATGAACATTTTATAGTCAAGATGCACACATTATATTTTAACTATTCAATGTGGACTCTCAGGGTTGGGCAACAAACTAAAGAGAATAAAAGTAGCAGGAAATGTTTTCATAGGTCTCACCGTGCTTTTGGTTGGAACAAGGATGTCCTCAATTATGCTGTCTCTTGCAACTGATGCACGCTTCACAGTGTTGGATCTGTCCGAGCTACGGGAACGCATTCTGTGGTGTCTAATTGAATTATATACAAACAAACACACACACACACAAACACACAGAATTGAAGGGGGAGAAAAACAGAGAGAGAGAGTGAGAGCGAGAGATGAGATATACATAGAGGGACAAACAAAACACAAATATTACTGCATGTAAGAAACAGTCCTTCATGTCCAGAAAATGGCAGAGAGACTGTCTTTCTGAGCTTTCTGAGGGCAGAAAAAACAGCAGATGCTCAAAGAGGTGGATGGCAATACAATAAATGCGCATGCGCATTACCATATGTGCTTATGCTGCAGTTCTGTTAAGACTGCAAGCCTGCACTGTACTACATGTGTGAGTTCTGAATTAGTAAGCAAAACTGCATCTGAAATGCTGCATTGTTCAGCACAGGAGCTATAATAAAGTAGAACTTCATTAAGCACCTCACAAATGGATGAACAATATGCCTAAATCTGTATTCTCAATTTGCATAGGTCAGTATTTTCAATCAATCTGTTTGTGTGCTATTTTAAATTAAAGCAATTTTTAGGGGGTTTTTTGTACACGTAAAGAGAGTTTCAGGAGTTTTGCCTTATATTATGTATAATCTGTCATGGTGCAACTTTGCAGTATTCTCTTTCCTATCTCGGCATTGATCATAAGAATATATATTTCGAGAAAAAAAATCTATTATTTGTGTGATCTATTATCTACTATAGACTCCAAAGAGAGTTGGTAGTTTGTGCAGTGTAGTATGTGGTAGGAGTATGTTAAAGTTGAGTTCATCAGACAAACCTTGAACATTTAAGAGATTTTTCACTAAAGATATTGCTACAACAAAAATTACGCAGATGTTGCTTATATAAGGTTATAAGACTAGCTCTGTTTTCAAAAAAGAAATGCTCCCAGCATTACTCCCACTTCTGAAATATGTCCTGGACATCTCCTTTTTAAAGCATGTCAAGAACCTTCTGGATTTCCACAGTGGTGTCAAAACTGCAACCTTTGAGCTGGATCTTCATCTTTGGGAAGAGGGCAAAGTCCGCAGGAGCCAAATCTGGTGAGAAGGGTGTGTGCGGAAGTAAGATCATGTGGATCGTTCTCGGACGGTCATCATGCACAAGTTGCCAAATTGTTTAGACATTTTCGTTTGTTGAGCTCTTGAAGATGCTCCTGACCTCCCAACATCTTCCACTGCTGTTCTCCTCTTGAAGCAAACAGGGCACTTAAAACACCTCAAAAGTCTCATTGCAGTATCGCCCGTATCGCAAACGTATGTCATGTCAAACAGCTCTGTGGCAGATTTGCCCAGTTTTATGCTCTTTCTTCTAACCTACGGTCCATGATGAATTTGCAGATGTGGTAAAGCACGTGGTCAGAATAGCACCAGTTAGCACCATTAGTCTTAAAACTTTTTGGTACCGGTTCGTAGTAACTAGCTTATAGTTTGCTGGGGGGTTTGCCCATAGTTTCGAAAACACTTAAATCTTTTCCAAAAATTACACCATAGGAAAGTATTTTGGTCACCAAAAAGAATGCAAAATATCTGTTTTTACTATTAAGGTGGCCTTGAAGAATTTCAGAAAAAAAATAAAGCAGACAAGCATACTAAATCCTATGGATACCATTGTGTTGTGCTAAGAAAGCGTATTGGCAGAGGTATGAACTGGTAGGCATAAATCCTGTTTACCATGTCAAAGAAGTAAATTGGGAAAAGGGCTAAATTTGGCAGGTCACTTCATGACGAGTGTAGAGAAGAAAACAAATGTGAAACTGAGAGCATCTGTGCTGAGTATGCAAAAGAAAAACTCAATCAGATTTTAAATCAAAATAGTTGATCCATTGTTTTAATGTATTACATGCACAGTGCATGTAATACATTACAAAATGGTAATGGTTGTAGGTTGTAGTGCAAACACACATTTTATAAACAGTTTATAAACAGATGCCAAAAATAACCATGGTAACCTCACAGTAGAAATTGATGTCTAGGCATACTTTCAGCAAACTCACAAAGAAATGGGGATAAAAGACATGAGCACAGAATGTCAAGAAGAAGGAAGATTTGATGTGGTGTTGTGAGGGAAAATGGAAACATGAAAAGTTAAAGATAAAAAAAAGCAATTCAAACGATAAAGAAATAGCATTCGGTACTTTCAATGTTCAGATGCCTAAGAAAGAAGACCCTTTTCCATATGTTTTACCAAAGGTTCAGTAGTAAACATAAGGAACAGGGAGAGTGGAAGAACAAATGGAAAGAACAAAAGCATGCAAGGCACAGAAGTAAAGTGAAAAGGGCATATAATAAAGGAAAAAGAGCAACATTATCTGATTTAATATCAAGAGCAAACCTATATGAACTTATTTAAAAGAGATGTGTGATGTGATAGGAAAACCTTCGTTGGTGCCGTCATGATTGATTTAATAAAAGTGTCAAGTGAATCAAAAGGAAAATAGTAGAAACGGAATCAAATGCTAACATGTACTGGCGAGAGGCAATAAAAGGGGATGTGTGTAGAAGTGTTGCTAAGTGGGTAAAAATTATTGAGGCTCTGATCCCTGGGGTGCAACCATTTACATCTGAATTTCATTGTACAATAATATATGACCCAAAGCAAGATTTATTAATTGATAATAAAATAAACTGGCAGAAAAGTATTTAAAATACTCCTGTTATCTTAACTCATGGTGATAAGCCAACATGGAGTGAATTTGTTACAAGTTTGTTCCAGATCCTAATACCAACTATCGAACACAGTGTTTGAGGGGAAGTGGTAATAATTTGGACTTGCAGCCAGAGAACCTGGGCAACTTGCAGTCATTGATTTGGCTATGAGCTTCTCTGTCTATCAAAGTATGAAACAAATATGAGGCCAGCTGCACAGGTGGGAAGTAACGGAGTACAAATACTTCGTTACTGTACTTAAGTAGAATTTTCTGGTATGAGTACTTTACTCCACTATTTATTTTTCCGACAACTTTTTACTTTTACTCATTACATTTTTACACAAATATCTGTACTTTTTACTTCTTACATTTTCAAAACCGGCTCGTTACTTTAGTTTGAATCCATTGATTTGGTGAAATATAATTTTTTATTTTCACTGCGCGCCGATTTCAGCCGAACAACCGATTATTTTCAATTTAGCATTTTTGTTTTTACCATTTTTATTAAAAAAATATACATACATAAATAAATAACTAAATATAAAAGAGGCAAAATTAAAACCTCCAGCAAAACATACACTTATTCACGACGTCCTTTCTTTACTTAGATATAAAATAAATAAATAAATTCCACTGAAAAATAATTTTAATCAGTAAACACAAAATTCGCCATGTTTTACACAATTTACCCTCTAGGTGGCGTTTTGTGGGTTTTTCCCTCATAATGGCGACACAAACTTAAATGACTTTCGTTATTGATCGTACAGATAAAAACAAAACATCGTTCAAATCTGTAAAATGTCTATGATTATATATATATATATATATATATATATCCGGTATCACCTCATTAACTGTCCGTGTGGAAACATAGCAAAAGCTCTTAATGATGTCCACACGTCTCTGCACTGTTATAGCCTTTATATGTAATCACTGTACATATGCTTACATACATATCACATGCTGTACATATGATACATATTTATCAGCACTATTTGCACGATTGCTACTTTTTGCACTTCTGGTAGATGCCAAACTGCATTTCGTTGCTGTGTACCTGCACTATGCAATGACAATGTTCTATCTATCTATCTATCTATCTATCTATCTATCTATCTATCTATCTATCTATCTGTCTGTCTGTCTGTCTGTCTGTCTGTCTGTCTGTCTGTCTGTCTGTCTGTCTGTCTGTCTGTCTGTCTAATATTAATATGATGTGAGGTCCAGTTAACAGCTAAAACAGGTAGAAGTAATAACTACTTTTTACTTAAGTACATGTCAGAGCCAAGACTTCTTTACTTTCACTTAAGTAAAAAGCTATAATCAGTACTTCAACTTTTACCCGAGTATTTTAAAACATGAGTATCTGTACTTCTACTTAAGTAAAGGATGTGTGTACTTTTGCCACCTCTGGCCAGCTGTCCAACAGCTGAAACTTTGCCAAAACTGAGTAATGCAACAGGACAATTCTACAACAGAACGCAGAAAAATAACATAATCAAGGTGTTGCAATGGCCCACTTCAAAGTCCAGACCTTAACCCGAACTTAACCTTACTGAAACAGTGTGGCAGGACTTTAAGAAATCTGTACATAAACAAATTCCTGCAAACCTCAATAAACTCAATGAACTTCACTATAAGAGTAATAAAGTCATACAGAACACGATTACTCTAACACCTGCTAAAGGTGGTTCTCCAAGCTATTGCATCACAAGCTGTAGTTCACACATGGTTTCTGCATTTTGACTTACTTTTAAAAAATAACTAATATGGTGTAATATGTTGTGTTGTTAATTTGAAGTTGTATTTTCCTAAATCTAAGATCCGATGTGGACCAGATGATTTTTATTATCTCTCATCTTTAAACTAGAGGTCAACTGATCATGGATTCAAAAATTAAAAACTAAAAAGAAACATTACTGAATCATGAAAATGTGCAAAAAGCAATAAATATGAATATCTTAATTAAAAAACAAACAGCACGTGGCATCAGTGATTCACCTCTAGAGGCCGGTCTCCCAATGATAGCAGATTGTAAGCTGGAAAAACTATTGGTATGGACTTTTGCTGATAGCTGACAGTTCCAACTATCAGTGCCAATTAATCAGCAAAAACAATGAATTGGTCGACCTCCGAATAAAACCAAGGAATTCAAAGAGGGTGTACTTTCATTTTCACAACTGTATGTGGCTTTAGGGCGGTCTAATGATTGCACTGCCCTATGCATATGTGGAAGCATTTACACTCAGAACAAAGTCATAGCACTAAACAAACAGAGATTAATTTTTTTATGACTGTCCAACATCTATATATGAAAATAGAAATAGAATATTAAAAGAAAACCTAAACTAAATAAATAAAAAAGTATATTAAAGTATTATGTATAACTATAGAGTATATATATATATATATATATATATATATATATATATATTACAGTATATATATATATATATAGTTAGGCAGGTCATACATTTTATTTAAAAACCGAGAGAATAGGCAGGACCAATCCTAAAAGGGCTTTATGACTTATCATTATGGCAGCTTGGAAAGCAAATTGTGTTCTTTCAAACAGATTATATACAACAAGGACCAAATTGCAATTTGAGCTTGTCTTGCAGCCACACAACCTGAGAAAGTCCAGAACATAAGCCCACTGAGATTTGGTGGTAAGATCTTAGGAGAGTTGTGTCTCACTGTTTGGATTTAAATAAGCATATACCTATGATTGGATGTAATTATGCAGTGATTAATATTTTAGCTGCCAACAATCCAGTGAACTCTTAACTAATGCAGTGAGTAGCTTCCATTTCATAAACATCTTTGTTAGATGGTGTTTCCAGTGCTTGTGAAAGCGATGCCGTTGTGTTTCATAAGGGGCAAATGACTGGCCTTTAAAAAGCAAAGAAAAAAATTATCCAAGGAAACTGCTGAAAAAGGAAAATGCGATCACACAAATCTGGCAGCTATGCCATATGCTATATAATGTCTGCTGAGCCGAGACCTGACCGAGTGAAGCATCGCCTCATGTGCTTCCCTCTTTGATGAAATTATCATTGCTCAGCAGATAATATCAGTCCTTTTGAGTCATGAAAAATACCTTAGGTTTAAATAAAAGAAAAAACAGAAAAAGAGGCCGATTTAGAGGACAAGGGGGATTAGAAACGGATGATCCGCTGTGGCAACCCCTAATAGGAGAAGCAGAAAGAAGAAGAAGAAGACACTTCTAGTACTGAAAACAGAATTTTCAGTAATGCCAGTCAGAGTTGGCTTGGTTTTATGCATAATTTGAGGTTTCTTAAATCTATCATAAATCATTAGAGTGATTGGTTTTGCCTGTACCGTTCTTTGAGGTATAAAGACGCTACTTTGTTTTTTTGTTGTTGCTGTTTCACTTGCTTTCCTTTTAAATATGAATGAAAAAAAACGGAAAATTAACAAACATGTTCTGGTTTTTTTTTTAGTTCGACTTTGTCAAGTCAAGTCAAGTCAAATCAAGTCAAGTCAAGAAGCTTTTATTGTCATTTTAACCATATATAGCTGACGCAGTACACAGTGAAATGAAACAACGTTCCTCCAGAACCCTGATGCTACATACAACAACAATCAGAGAAACAGAAAACACAGGGCTAAGGACTAGTAAGTGTCCTCGCCACATAAAAATGCATCGTGTGCAACCTGGTGCAAACAGTGCAAAGACAACACAAGACAGTGCAAGGCAATACAAGACAGTGTAAGACAAATACACAAAACACAAAATAGCTCCGCCTGTAAACCTGTTGTATATTACACACTGTAGTGTGTAAGAGACATGAAGTGAACAGTAACAAAAATGTAAACAAAATGTTGAGAGCAATAGCAGAAAAGATGTGCAAAAACAGCATGTAAACAGTTTATGGTAATAAAGTGATGTAATGTGAGTGGTACTGAAGATCACTCACGTGAGTAAATGATGAACATGGACATGAACAAGGAACTTTTTAGAACATAGAACATCAACTGAAACGATATCTTGTAAGAAAGTGTTCCTTTCTTTAATAACGAAGGTAATTGCTGTAGCATTCAGTGTTTCTCCTCTGTCTTGCGCTTCATTATGTCCACATTGTGCCTCGGCGTGCTCGAATAGTCTACCGCACATGAACTACGCGCGTGATCACTTACGACCTTGTGCCTGCAAAACGTTTTCTTTTATTTAAGTTGCCATTGTTGCTTATGTGGAGTAGATACCTAACAGTTTATTTGTTTTTAGCAATCTATTCTTTTTGTTATATTTTAAGACTATTTTGCGGGAGTCACACGAATGATTGTATTCTCCTGCAACCCACACACACGAGTATTTTACTCGCATTCACCCATCAAATCTCTACACCCATCAATCATTTGCGTTGGGACCCACGGGTGTGCAGGCTCTAGTGTGAAGCCTATTTTAGTGTGGGTCTTATGACAGCGCCTCCTACAGGACGCGACATCCTGATGCAGAGATGCGCACACAGCCATACCTGAACTCTGGTCCATGGTGCATCATTTAATATAATTACTACACACTAATGAACACAGTGCAAGCAGGAGAAGTTGATACCTGGCAGACCTGGGTCCAGCGTTGAATTCCATGTCCTGCGACAACAGTGAAGCGCCAACCCTTTTCGTTCAGGTCGTGTAGCCACAGATATATCTCCGTCTCATCTTCACCTGAGGGACCAGCACGAGTTACAGTATGCACACAGCAGCAGCGGCTCACACGCAAATGGATTTCCCACTGTTTCAGAAGAACTGCTAATAGTTTGGGTTCCTGAAGAAAACGTTGCTCCAAGATCAGCGTAGTTACAATGTAACAACATAGGAATGCATCCTGTCAGGGGATGCGCATCATCCCCAACATCCGGCTGGACCACTTCCCATTACCTTCCTATTCCCATTCGTCTGTGAGTTATAAAGGTCTATAAACCATCAATCTATTTTGAGCTATGCAGTTTAAAATGGAAAAGAAAGCATTATAGAAAAATTCTCCCGCATCACCAATGCCAGAAGCTAGAAGCCCACCCCGCCTCTCTCTCTCTCTCTCTCTCTCTCTCTCTCTCTCTCTCTCTATCTATTTATCTCTCTCTCCCTCTTTCTCTCTCTGCGGCATTCCCCCCTCCTTTCTTCGCTCACTGACTAATTGCTTCTCCGCAAGGTTCAGGCTTGACTATTATAATACCTCCATCATGTACTAATTACGACACACACACACACACACACACACCTCTGTAGAATTTGAGGGCACACTGCGGATTTTCTTTTCCAGCACTAGCATGACAGATCAACATTTACTGCCACTTTCTACTCCTGTACAGGCGCTTTTTCCAACACCGCAGTACAGCATTATGGCCAAATCTCTGACCAACAAGCGCAGAAAACTCACATGATGCTGCAGCCGCATCCACGCTTTAAATCCCCGCAGTGAAATGATCTCCCATGTGTACAGAGTAGAGGGACTGGGATTAGGACTAGGTACAGTACGTGTACACTTTTTATTCACATTGAGATCTGGGCTACAGCACACACACACACACACACACCGAAACGCTTGAACGTGTAAACGATCGCGTGCCTGCGTGTGTGCGTGTGTGTGTGTGTGTGTGTGTGTGAGCGCGTGCGTGTGTGTGTTTACGTGTTTTTATTATTATTATTATTTTTTAATAATTAATTCAAATCTATCCAGTTTTATTTCTATAGCTCTTTTAACAATTGTCCCAAAACAGCTTTACAAAGATAAATAGGTAATGCAAGTTAAATGTATACTTTTAGTAAATATAATTTTAGTGCCTATAAGTTTATCCCTAATAAGCAAACCAGTGGCAACAGTAGCAAATAAAAATTTCCTGAGATTTCATTAAGAAGAAACCACGAGAGAATCACAACCTCATTCTCAACATTGGGTGGCGCCAAATGTCACCTATGAGACTTGGGAACTTTGAGGTGCAAGATATGGCATTCGGTTTGGAGGTGTTCAAAGGGAAATAAATACTTTTGTTTCTTTTTTAATAGATTGTTTTTCATTTTTTATGGAAGTGAGTGCAGTGTAATGCTTAAATAGCTTTTTCTGTTTTAGCTTTAAATAGTTTTATTAACATTAACACTACATTGGCTCAGGACGACAGGTTGGTGTTTGCATTTAAGCACCTGAACACTACACTTCAGCAATGATGGAACTGTAATGAATGGGCATTCAGTGTCACCCAGATAAGTGACTACTTTTTCAGTAGTAGTTTTTACTTTTACTCATTAAATTTTTATACAAATATCTGTACTTTTTACTTATTACATTTTCAAAACCGGCTCTTTACTTTAGTTTTAATACATTAATTTGGTGAAATATTATTTTTATTTTCACTGCGTGCCGATTTCAGCCGAACAACCGATTTCCTGTCATTGCGTGTCTTTTTCAATCCACTGGTGTATAAAGTCCTGACCCTCACTCACCACAGATGTAGACTAGTTTACGGAGCTAAGAATCAGCAGGCAGAAGGCAGTAAGAAGTTTGGGGTTAATGTGGATGAGACAGAGGGAGTCAGTGATGTAAACATGACTGAGAATAGACACATTCCTGATCATCATCATCTTTTCTCTGCTTGTGTTCTATATGTGGATCTTCAGCCTGGATACATTCATTAGGTAACAACATTTTTAATTCGTTTTGTGTGTGTATATATATATATATAGTTTTATAGAAAATGTAAATACATAAATAAATAACTAAATAAAAAAGAGGCGCAATTAAAACCTTCGGCAGAAAATACGTTTATCCAGGACGTCCTTTCTTAGATATAAAATAAATTAATAAACTCCAGATAAAAATATTTTTAATCAGTAAACTTTTGTTTTATTTCTGCGCCAAGTCTCAAATCAAACACCAAATCCGCCATGTTTTACACAATTAACCCTCTGGGTGGCGTTTTGTGGGTTTTTCCCTCATAATGGCAACACAAACTTAAATTACTGTTTTTATTGATCGTACAGATAAAAACAATACATCATTCAAATCTGTAAAATGTCTATAATTTTCTATATATAAGCTTCCTGACTTGACTTGAAGAGGTGCAGTTTCTCCGGTATCACTTCATTAACTGTCCGTGTGGAAACATAGCAAAGGCTCTTAATGATGTCCACACATCTCTGCACTGATATAGCCTTTATATTTAATCACTGTACATATGCTTACATACATATCACATGCTGTAAATATGATACATGTTTAACACTTCCAAGCTGCCAGTTTTGGGCACCTGAGCAAGCACTAACTCACTACTGCTCATTTAGTAAATGAGATCATTAGGAGTCGCTCGGGATAAACACTTCCAACAGGAAGTGGCTATATCTCACTATCTTTGTCTCTCTATTTTCTCTATCTAATTGTCTCTGTGTCTCTTTTAGTAAATGTCTCTGTCTCACTGTATATGTCTCTCTCTTGCTGTCTCTCTATTTGTTTCTCACTCTTTCTAAAGCTGTGTCTGTCTCTCTTTGTCTCTGTCTTTCCTGCTTATTTACGTCTAACAAAGTTTTGAGTTTTGAAAGTAATGCCATTAGCGATCTATGATGAAAGACTTTCCTGGTTCGATTCTTACCTCTAGTTTCATATTGAACATTATAGGAAGTTTTTAAAAACAGAACAATAAAAGGTCATTAAAATTGGTTGCTGGTAAATCATGGTATATCAGTGGTGCAGGTGTTGGAGATGTGGTTCTTGTACCTGAGTCACCTCTCATAGACTTTGAGTAACTGAGAGAATGAACAGGAAGGAGAAGTTTTGAACCCTCTACCATCATGATCTAAGAGAAAACAGTGGTCTCTTAAATATAGAAAAACCAAGAGTCCAATAAGCAAAGCCTTGTTTGCCACCCCTCTGGTAGTGTAGTGGTTAGTGATGCGGCCTCTGCTATCTGACTCACCTGGTTCAATTCCTACCCGTTTAAAAAGTTTTATTAAAGAACCAAAAAAGGTCCTAAAAATCAGGTTCTTGCAGGAGATCCTGTGGCTCAATTGGAAGAGCTTTGCCTCTGGGTTGAGAGGTTGCTGGCAAAAATATTTTTTTCCCCTTCTCTCCTCCCCCTAAATGCAAAACTATCACCCTCACTTTTTTCTGAGGCTGTAACCCAGCAGGTCTTCACAGCCTTTGGTCACAGTCACCCACTACACTGCTCACCACACACCTTACCCAGTGTGGGGACAAGCCAGATTTGAACCAGCAACCTCTGAGCACAGAGGCAAGGCTTTTACTACAAAGCCATCAAGTCCCACAACTCACCTTTTTTTTTTTTTGGGGGGGGGGGGGGGGGGGGGGGTTATCCTTCGTTTCATTCTTCAAAGCGCCAGAAAGAAACACAGAAAGCAGGATTCGAACCCTGAACCCCACCAACAGCAAAATGCCAGTCTTAACCCACTGAACCATCAGGAAGGACAGGCTGTGCCAAGTGTTAGAGCAGGTCTATCTTTTCTTTCAAACCATCAACACAAGAATATGATGCTAAAGACAGACTTAGGAAGCAAACCCATATCGTGACTAGCAGGGACAATGCAGGATTTGAACCCTGATTCACGCCATTAGCGAGGCACCAGTATTAAACCACTGAACCATCAGGAAGGACAAGCTGGGAAGCTTGTTTAGAGCAGGTCTATCTTTCTTTTTTACCCATCAAAATAAGAATATGAAGATGTAGGAATCAGGAATTTAACCTACCTCATGACTAGCAGACAGAAAGCCAGGTTTGAACCCTGACCACCAACATTAGCAAAATACCAGCCTTAACCCACTAAGCCATCAAGAAGAAACAGGATGGGAAGCTTGATTAGAGCAGGTCTATCTTTCTTTTCAAACCATCAACACAAGAATTTAACGCTAAAGAAAGATGTAGGAAGCAAACACAGATGTAAGTAGCACAAGTTGAACCCACATTGTAAAAAGCAGGATTCAAACCAAGATCCCCACCACCAGCGAGACACAAACGTTAACCCATTGAACTATCGGCGAGGACAGGCTAGGAAGCTTGTTTAGAGCAGGTCTATTTTTCTTTTCAACCAATTAAAAACAAAAATATATCGCTAAAGAAATATGTAGAAAGTGAATCCTGATTGTGACTGGCAGGCAGAAAGCGGGATTCGAACCCTGAACCCCACCAAAAGCACGACACCTGATTTAACCCACTGGACCATCAGAGAAGACAGGCCAGGAAGTTTGTTTAGAGCAGGTCTATCTACCTTTAAACCATCAACGCAAGAATATAAAGCTAAAGAAAGATTTAGGAAGCAGGAACATAACCGACATCACAACTAGCAGGATTCAAACCCTGATCCTTACCATCAGCGAGGCACCAGCCTTAATCCGATGAACCATGGAAGAGATCAGACTGGGATGTGTGTTTAGATGAGGCACAAGCCTTAAACCACTGAGCGACCACTGCTGAAAAGCATGTGTGCTTTTTGGAGGGTTCATACTTTTTTTCATGCCAGCGCAGTAAGAAAGAAGTCATGTAGGACTGGCTTTGAAACCTTATCACCAGCATGGACTATATTGAGGACCATGTTCAGGCATAAGCCTTAACCCACTGAGCTACCACAGAAGTGCTTTTTTTGGTGGGGTTACCTTTTATTAAAGACCAGGAAATCAAGAAATTCATCCAACATAGAAAGGACAGAATTGAAATGTTTTCAGAGTGGACAAGGTCCAGAAGTTTTATTTACCAACACAGCAACCAGCTCGACCAGGAATCAAACTCTCAAACTCATCCTCGTGGGGACCCTGACATTAACCCACTAGGCTATCACATCCATCCATCCATCCATCTATCACATCTATCACATCCATCTATCACATCTATCACATCTATCTATCTATCTATCTATCTATCTATCTATCTATCTATCTATCTATCTATCTATCTATGATGTGAGGTCCAGTTAACAGCTAAAACAGGTAGCAGTAATAACTACTTTTTACTTAAGTACATGTCTGAGTCAAAACTTCTTTACTTTCACTTGAGTAAAAAAGTATAATCAGTACTTCAACTTTTACCCGAGTATTTTAAAACATCTGTACTTAAAGTAAAGAATGTGTGTATTTTTGCCACCTCTGATACATTATAATCTCCCATTTTATCCTGCTCCAAGTCTTGCACAGGACAGATTTTGCAGTCGCTCAACTGAAACGATATCTTATAATAATAATAAAAAAAAACAGGCCAGGGTTTTGTTGTGTTCCTTTTATTTAAAATTGAAGGTCATTTCTGTAGCACTGTGATTCTCCTCTGTCTTGCACTTCAGACATTTTGTCTCGGTGTGCTCTACTAGTCTGAACCACGCAAGAGCTTCCGACCTTGTGTCTGTAAACTGTTTTAATTCATTTTAGTTGCCATTGTTTCTTTTTTTTTGCAGTAGATACATTACAGTCTTATTTATTTTTTATAATTTACCCTTTTTTTCATATTTTAAACACCAAGTATTTTACTGCCCGCACCACTCGGTTTTAAATGCGCTTTGGCCTCGAGACGGCGGTGTTTCTGGATCATGTTCAAATATGGCGTCTTCATTGCATGATAGATTTAACCTGCATTTGTGGATAACAATGAACTGTGTCCATATATAATGATTTTTGGAGGTGTTTCTGAGCCCATCCAGTAATAACCATTACATAATCAGGCCTATTTTTAATGCCATGCCACCACAATGATCACCGCTATTGATTTTCACCCTTGTCCTTTGTGCACAGCGATTTAGTAGGGATTAGAGCTGCGGCCCGGGTTCGAGCCCCGATCAGGGAATCAACCCCAGCCATAAGAATTGCACAAGCCAGTGTTCTCTTAGTGCAGGTCCCAAGCCCGGATAAATAGGGAGGGTCGCGTTAGGAAGGACATCCAGCGTAAAAACATGTGGCGAATCGAACATGCGGATCATGAATACGGATGATCCGCTGTGGCGACTCCTAATGGGAGAAGCCGAAAATAAGTTTTAAAGTACTGTAGATGATGAGATATTCAAGGTATTTACAATTTGATGTAGAGGAACATTATTCAGAAATTGTTTCACAAACAAGCAAATTTATGGTAAACCTCTGCCCATCTTCCCGTCTTCTGAAAGACTGAGTCTTTAAGATACTCTTTACCACCCAGCCATGTCACTGGCCGGATGCCAAATAACATAATTAACTGCAAAATGTTCCTCCAGCTGTTTCTTTTCAGTAACACATTTCGATTCTTTTGGTGCCCCGTCCTAACTTTTTTTGAGACCTTTTGCAGCCATGAAAGTCTTTTATTTATATTTTTTCTTAAAACTGTACATTTCCTCAGTTTCAATGGCATGTTTTCTATGCTCTATCGTGAATAAAATAGATTAAATTCACAAATCATTGCATTCTGTTTTCGCTTACATTTTACGCTGAACCAAATTTTTTTTATACAAAAAAAACAAAAAATTACAACAGGGCAACAAACTGGCTTTCAGTTCCTTTGTTGCTTGTTTTCAGTTTGCCAGTATCAACTGCAGAAAATGTCTGCAGACTTTTGGTTCCTTAAAAAGCACTTTTAAAGACTATTTGAACTTTAAAAGACAATTAAAAGACAATCTTTGCAGACATACTTAGAAACATGTACTGAGCGTGTCTATAATATTTAGTTTAAAAAAAAAAAAAAAAAAAAAAACACAGTCATAAATTACAGCTATGTGAGCAGACATTTCAGAGCCACCTCCATTAACTGATTGAAGTGTGGCAGCCAAATAGGTTAGAAAAATTCTAGGACTATTTATTAAATGTAGGTTTTGCATATCATATTGTACATTCAAGTAGGTGACGCTAAATGCTGAAGTTTAAGCAAAGAATCAAGATTCTTTACTGCACATTGCATCCTCCAAAAGACAATTTCTTTTTTTTTTTTTTGCATCTCCAGAGGACAAATACCTGCTACGGGCCTCTGATCATGGATGTTTCCTTAGTGCATTTTTCACATCGATAATCATAATAATCTCCTCGCTAGACTAGAACATGTTGGAATTAAGGGAGTAGCTCTGAAAAATGCCAACCAAAGACATGCACAAAGATACACAATGGCTGATCAAGTTTATTTGATCGGTTTAGAAAAGATCACACAGACATAAAATATTAAATCACTCTAGTAGACTAAAAATGTTACCACAATGAGATTCTATTTATCATACTTAATAATATTCTTTACTAGCTTTGTCATTATTTCTTTTAATATTTATCTGGAAATGTTTAGTTCCTGTGTTGTTGTTTTAACCTTTTTCTTAACATTATATTTAACATTAAATAATCTTTCGAAAACATAATGAACAGCAAGGAGTAGAAGGTCGGGAGTGTATTCTTCTGTAAGGCGCTGGAGTCGGAACAATTTAGCACTTGCGATCCGTCCGCTATTACTCCCAGGCACATTGTTTGGATCCTTGTTTCACGCCAAGAAATGCACAGACAGATAACATGACTTCTGGGAAATAGTTTAACAATTGTGTATTTAAAAACACAGGATAGGAAATAAAAAGTAAAAGCTTGTGTGTGGTGTGACTGATGTAATGAAGTAGTCAACAACTGGAGGGAAACGTCACAGGGTAACAGAGCACAAGCTCAAGGTGCGAATTCGAATTCCTCATTTTAAGCTGCCTGAACCACTGCTTTGTGTTTTTTCCTTATCTGAAATGCGTTTGCCTTCATTTTAGTTGGGGTTTTTGGGAAAACACCTGCAGCAGCATGTTCACTGATCCTGTGTGTCCAGTTTATACATAGTTTTTACATTTCTAACATTCAGACACACATTTCCTCACACGCTCGCTCACTGATACACGCCACCCCCCTTTTGCACACACAAAGTGCATCTCTGTCCAGGAGGTCCAGGCCTTCTTCATTCCAGTATACAGTATAAAATAATTTTCCTAGCGTTCCCTGCTACCTTTACTG
The DNA here is from genome assembly GCF_946808225.1 of Silurus aristotelis. Lineage (NCBI taxonomy): Eukaryota > Metazoa > Chordata > Actinopteri > Siluriformes > Siluridae > Silurus > Silurus aristotelis. The sequence continues at coordinate 20,931,650 of NC_139582.1, read as the reverse complement.
TTTCTTAAGCAGCTTGTCGGCCTCGTGGTAAGTGGGGTACTTCACTGTCTCAATTTTCTCCTTCACCTTGTAAGAGGGGTAGAGGCCGGTGCGACCACTCTTGCGGTTGATGCCCTTCGAATAGCCATCCCAGTGATTGCCAGCCACTCCAATCACATCTCCAGGCTCCAGCACTATCTCTGCTTGGTTGTGGGGCTCGTGAGCATAAACAGCCACTTGATTGTGTGCGTTCTGCCCCCCAAAGTAATAGATATCGTCCAGTGAGTAGAAATAGGACGAGGCATCCGGGTGCAGCGTCTGCATGATCTCGTAGGCCACACGACACACCTTTTCATGGGAGAGAAGTTAGACACAATCTCAGACACAAGTGCACTATAGTTGTAATGTCAGAAGCATCTAACAATTTAAAATGATATGGAAATATTATTAGGGTCTATACTTTATTCATATATATATAAATATATATATATTTTTATAAAGGTGCAATTACTGCAGCTGTTTGGCCATTATTAAAAATATGATTAAATAAATAATATTTATTTAATATTATACTTAAAATATGTATTAGGGCTGTCAAAATATATATACATATTTACATACATACACACACACACACAGGTAGTCCCCAACCTATGATGGAGATGTGTTCCGATGACCCCATCGTAACTTGAAAAAATCTAAAAGTGGAAGCATGGCTGAGCCAGAGCATCGCATTCCACATTTAGTCCCAATTTGCTCTTATAATTCCCTCCACTGTTCTGGGAAGATGACTAGATTTTGGAGTGAGCTTGTGGACATATGTGTTCATCAATTCATTCAGCCACAAGGGTGTTAGTAAAGGCAGGTACTGATGTAGGTGAGGTGAAGAGATCTGGGGTGCAGTTAGCGTTCCAATTCATCTCAAAGGTGTTCAGTAGGGTTGAGATTAGGTCCATATAGCAGGCTCCTAAAAATCTTCCTCTCCAAACCATTTTAACTATTTATTTATTTAGCGCTTTGTGCTTAGGGGGAAAACCTCACATCCACACATCCAGGGACGTCTTATAAATTTGTGTGGCAGCTTTGTGGTAACAGTTTGGAAAAGAACCACATATAACAAGAAAGGTCAAGTGTCCCAATACTTCTATATAGTGTATGTATAAGGATGAGCACCGGTTCGCAAGTGGAGAGCGGAGCCGGATGAAATGAGGGGTAGGAAGCACACCTGTAGCCGTTAAGACTAATCAGGGCACTCTGTTTTAGTGCCCGGTGATGCAGATGAAAAAGGACAGAGACAAGAACTAAAAGTGACAAATGGAGTCTGCTAATCACTGGCAAGAGTAAGGCATCTCACAAGGCGGGAGATGTGTACATCCTGGCAACATCCTGGTATCACTTAAATTATTTTCACAATTTGTCGTATTGCTATCGCCACCATAAAATCGAAAAATTGTGAGAACCATTGTGGGGGGAAAAACAACTTGGGGAATACCTGTTTTGTGTGTGTGTGTGTGTGTGTGTGTGTGTGTGTGTGTGTGTGTGTGTGTGTATATATATATATATATATATATATATATATATATATATATATATATATATATATATATATATTAATATTAGAGAGAGAGAGAGAGAGAGAGAGAGAGAGAGAGAGAGAGAGAGAGAGAGAGAGAGTGAGAGAGAGTTAACATTTAATATATATGTGTAAGGACCTGGGATGAAAAGGTGCAGACCAAAAAGTTGGTCTGGGACAGGAAGTGGATATCAAGGATGACTCCTCTCAATGAATTCTCAGTGTAGCGGTTATGCAGGCCAGCTGACCAGGATATGGAATTATCACTGATGAACTCATAATCTGGGTACCTGATGCACAACATAGTAATATTTAGTATATTCAGTATAAACACAATTGAACTACAGACATATGAATGTGGAGATACCATCCAAACTAAAGAACTCAAACATTTACTATACAATTAACAATTACTATAAAGAGCAGTAAATGGCACTAGACTGTGAGCCAATAATGCAGAAACTTTGCTTCAGAAATGCACTTAATAATAATAATAATAATAATAATAATAATAATAATAATAATAATAAATGATTATAAAATTTGAGAACTAAAGCTAGTCAGAGGTTGAGACACTGAGTTGTGAATTAGAAAACCAATCTGGAGTTTTAGATGTTAAGGAAGTATAAAATCTTCTAGATTCTACTCTATGTTGCCAAAAATACACATTTTGTTTGTCTTCACGTTCACACACTTAGTCTTGGCCTCCTGCAGTAATGAAGGGTCGTCAGTTGCCAGGTAAACACGCTTCTTGTCGATGTGCATGCGGTGTGCCAGGCTCTGGAACTGGTCCTCTACATGCATCATGTACTCCTCTATGGGGTGGAATGCAGCTTCAGTTCCCACTTTGTCAGTCCTTCGCACATGCACTCTGCAATAGATCAACACCTGTGATTTAGCCTCCTGGTCACAGTTCTAGTAGGAACTGTACACCTACTTTAGGAATGTAATTTGCAAATGTTAAGAAATATATATTAATAATAATAATAATAATAATACATTAAAGCTGATTATTCAGGAAAAGTGTAGGCAGTTAATTTCACACAAAAAGTGATAGTGAGCAAAAACAGATATTGAAATAAAATCTAAACAAATAGATAATCCATTACAAGTTCTTTTTTTTTAAATCTGTTTTTATTACATTTCTAACAGGTAGGAGGGTCTCTAAATAAGGGGGACACACTGAAAGTCTATTGGGCAACTAAAACCTAGAGAAAAAAGGTATTGATTTAAAATTCTTCTGAACAGAGGTAAGGACGAGCATACGATAGTGAAAGTTTGTCTAATCTGATTTGTGATCTTTTTTATTCCTCCAGGCCTCCTTAGATACTGTTGGCTGTCTTACCAATGGTTCATACTGCATAATAAACCGTCCTACTTTCAAGTATGGTTTTAATAATCTTTGGACACAAATGCATCAAGCTCCTGGTGGGTTTTAACCAATTAACAGTCAACATTCACAGCCTGAAGACGTAAAGAACTTTATATCTGACTGACTGCTCGTCTGACTTTCTCACTTGGACCTATGAGATCCCAGTCCCAATTAAATCTGTGGAAGATAGAAATCCAATCTAAAAAAAGCTCAGATTTGGTTCTTAAAGGGAATGAGAAAAGCTTATTAACCACATTTGACTAGAATCATGCATCCAACTCCACATTACCACATGCACTGATTTTTATGGTGTCCTGAGTACCATGATAGCAAGAATGGACACCTTTATCTGTAATGGTATAATGCGCCCTAAATAAAAAAAATTTAAAACTCACATACTTTTAAAATTTCTTAATAAAAAAAAAAAAACAAACAAAAAAAAAAGATAGAAATCCATAGTTCTTAGCTCATATTAGAAAGGTCTATCAATATAACAATTCATGGTCCGTGTACCTTCTAGTCATTTAATTTTCATATAGAAAATAAAAAAAGGACCGTTTTTAATTTTCTTCGAATACTCCAGAACCAAACGACAGAACAAAAACAAGTCATTTTCCAGTTGTTCCAGTTGTGGGTGCACAGAAAAGAAAATCGAAGGGAAACAAAAACAGAAAAAGGCTTGAAGCAATACAACACAGCAGTTTCAGATCAGAAATGGGTGGAGCTTATACAGTCTATATAGGTTGTTTCTCTACCTAATACAAGATTCCTAAAAAAAAAGATTCCGTACTTTTCCAGACTCAAATATGCAGACTGAAATAACGATTTTAAATTCCAACTATAACGTGTTACATTACAATCTCTGATGTTTTCCATGTCTTTAGTTGTACATTATGGGGCGCTGTACTGTAATGGCAACCGCTGCTTCACAATGATGCTTCACAACCAATCACAGTCGTGCAGATCCGGTCTAACGGTGTTCTTTCGGCAGCGATGAGAGTCTGCTTCTAACAACTTTTGGCCGAGACGGCGTTTTCAGTCAACTAAAACATAGCTTTTTGAGAAACGCTCTCCAAAATGTATGCATTTGAATACAGCGTTTTTCATGTCGCAGCGTGGGCTGTGAAAACGGAAACGTTTTCGAAAAACGACAACGTAATTTTTATATAAGTATCTTGTGTTTTACTTGTGCGCAGAAACGTTTTCACGTGTTATCCTGAATAGTTATCCTGAGCCTTTGTTTTATAACAAAAAACATTTGTACAAATTCTTGATTTTATAGTTTAGAAAACCGAATAGGGCAATAGTATGAAAACACAAAATATTTCTTTTATTTTATTTTTTTTTTAAATTACTTAACAATTCAATACTTTTCCAAAAATGCGTAGGAACCCTGCTGACACACGTACATTTCTTTTGTTAGGTATGAACTATTTTACATACATCGATATCTACTATATTTAATGAAAATCGATTTAAATGAAGTCACTAATATCTGACCTAATGGTGGGGACAAAACACGAACATATGCGCATCAGTCAACTTCTGGAATCCACCCAAAGGCACAAAGCCGGATTACCCAATCCACACTTGCACCTTAAGCGTTAATACAAACGACGTTTTTTTTTTTTTACAGTTTCCAAATTCTCTGTCTAAAATGGAATTATAATGACTTTTTATTCTTACCCAATGACGGGGTGTTTGAAGCCCAGCTTGGCGGTCACTTCGCGGATCTCCTTCTCAAGCCATGCCTGAGGCCGGATCAGATATTTGACGAACTGAGAAACCCACCAGACAGAGGGATCTCCGTGTAGCCGGTGCAGACGCTCAGCCAGATCCTCTGGGATAGCCAGGGGCAGGTAAGGAGGACGAGGGTGGAGGCTGTCCACAATCGGCAACTCAATCACCTGTATGGCCTGATCATTATTTTCACCTACACACAAACGCACACACAAAAAGTGTGACAATTTAAAAGTGCTTAACGTTTTGCTTGTGTTTGAAACTGAAAATAAACTGAAAGTGCATCCTTTACTATCAGAATGGCGATGAAACTGCAATTATAGAAAAATAAAGACAATCCTGAAATTTATTCTGGTCTAAATAAGTAAGTCACAAATACTTTTATTATGGTTCCATGATTGAAGGATTTTCCAGTGTAAGGTACTGCATTTACCTGACCAGTGTCCAGTAGAGGCTCCAGTTCGGTCAGTGCAGGTTTCACTGACTGGTTTAAAGACTGTTTCCCAGCCTCCAGTGGCATAGCGCCAGTTCTGTGACTCCAGGATTAGTGTGCGTTGGGTTCCGTAGGCGATCATAAAGCAGTAGACCACGTGATGAAGCTGGCAGCCATAACCACAGCCCTTATTGATGTTACACACCAGCTTGCGTGCCTTTCCACAGTCTGGTGGGTTCTGGACACAAACACACTTAGGCTTCTACGTGCGCATTTACAAAACAGAATCTCATTGTTGTTACAAATTGTTGAAACTTTCATCGCATGTTGACAGCTTTATGTGGAATTCACTGTGGTGGTGTACGGAGGCAAAAAACACGAAAAAAAAGCCACAGCCGAATACTTACGGACTGTGCATCACCACTGACAGTGGGTCTATAAGTGAAAGCACTTAGTAAATCATCATCTGTCTATTACATTCCAATTACAGTCATTCAATAGGAAGGTATTACTCAGCAGCACAAAAGGATACAAACGGCACTTAAAAAAAAAACAAAAAAAGAAAACTGTAATGAACACGGATGCAGTAAAAGAACAACAAAACTATAATTAATGATCAGTGCAAATTGCTGAAATGCACCAATATTCTTGACTTCAAGAGCTTGGAAATACAGCAATACATACATGCGTCATTTGATATTGATAATCGTGTTATGGCAAACAAATGAGAGGAGGGGTGAAGAAAAAATATTAAAAATAAATAAATAGAGAGATATAAAGTGAGACTTTATTGTCATTGTGATGATACGACCAAATTTGTTTGGTGTTTTTTTTTCGACCAACAGCAATGGAGAAATATAAAAAATTACACGATATAAAAATTACACAAATGAATAAACTAAAGATAAATGCACTAAAATACAACAATATACAGCAGAATATATATATATATATATATATATATATATATATATATATATATATATATATATATATACAGTGAGAAAAATAAGTATTTGAACACCCTGCTATTTTGCTTAGAAATCATGGAGGGGTCTGAAATTGTCATCGTAGGTGCATGTCCACTGTGAGAGACATAATCTAAAAAATAAATCCAGAAATCCCAATATATGATTTTTAAACTATTTATTTGTATGATACAGCTGCAAATAGGTATTTGAACACCTGTCTATCAGCTAGAATTCTGACCCTCAAAGACCTGTTAGTCTGCCTTTAAAATGTCCACCTCCACTACATTTATTATCCTAAATTAGATGCACCTGTTTGAGGTCGTTAGCTGCATAAAGACACCTGTCCACCCCATACAATCAGTAAGAATCCAACTACTAACATGGCCAAGACCAAAGAGCTGTTCAAAGACACTAGAGACAAAATTGTACACCTCCACAAGGCTGGAAAGGGCTACAGGGAAATTGCCAAGCAGCTTGCTGAAAAAAGGCCCACTGTTGGAGCAATAATTAGAAAATGAAAGAAGCTAAACATGACTGTCAATCTCCCTCGGACTGGGGCTCCATGCAAGATCTCACCTCGTGGGGTCTCAATGATCCTAAGGAAGGTGAGAAATCAGCCCAGAACTACACAGGAGGAGCTGGTCAATGACCTGAAAAGAGCTGGGTTCCCCTGCTTAAACCAGCACATGTCCAGGCAAGTATTAAGTTTGCCAATGACCATTTGGATGATCCAGAGGAGTCATGGGAGAAAGTCATGTGGTCAGATGAGACCAAAATAGAACTTTTGGGTCATAATTCCACTAAACGTGTTTGGAGGAAGAAGAATGATGAGTACCATCCCAAAAACACCATCCCTACTGTAAAGCATGGGGGTGGTAGCATCATGCTTTGGGGGTGTTTTTCTGCACATGGGACAGGGCGACGGCACTGTATTAAGGAGAGGATGACCGGGGCCATGTATTGCAAAATTTTGGGGAACAACCTCCTTCCCTCAGTTAGAGCATTGAAGATGGGTCGAGGCTGAGTCTTCCAACATGACAATGACCCGAAGCACACAGCCAGGATAACCAAGGAGTGGCTCTGTAAGAAGCATATCAAGGTTCTGGCGTAGCCTATCCAGTCTCCAGACCTAAACCCAATAGAGAATCTTTGGAGGGAGCTCAAACTCCGTGTTTCTCAGCGACAGGACAGAAACCTGACTGATCTAGAGAAGATCTGTGTGGAGGAGTGGGCCAAAATCCCTCCTGCAGTGTGTGCAAACCTGTTGAAAAACTACAGGAAACGTTTGACCTCTGTAATTGCAAACAAAGGCTCCTGTACCAAATATTAACATTGACTTTCTCAGGTGTTCAAATACTTATTTGCAGCTGTATCATACAAATAAATAGTTAAAAAAATCATACATTGTGATTTCTGGATTTTTTTTTTTTTAGATTATGTCTCTCACAGTGGACATGCACCTACGATGACAATTTCAGACCCCTCTATGATTTCTAAGTGGGAGAACTTGCAAAATAGCAGGGTGTTCAAATACTTATTTTCCTCACTGTGTATATATATATATATATATATATATATATATATATATATATATATATATATATATATATATATATATATATATATATATATATATATATACAGTACAGACCAGAAGTTTGGACACACCTTCTCATTCAAAAAGTTTTCTTTATTTTCATGACTATGAAACTTGTAGAGTCACACTGAAGGCATCAAAACTATGAATTAACACATGTGGAATTATATATGGAATTATATACATAACAAAAAAGTGAACTGAAAAATGTCATATTGTAGGTTCTTTAAAGTAGGCATCAAGAGAATGCCAAGAGTGTGCAAAGCAGTAATCTAAGCAAAAGGTGGCTACTTTGAAGAACCTACAATATGACATTTTTTGTTGTTTCACACTTTTTTGTTATGTATATAATTCCACATGTGTTAATTCATAGTTTTGATGTCTTCAGTGTGACTCTACAATTTTCATAGTCATGAAAATAAAGAAAACTTTTTGAATGAGAAGGTGTGTCCAAACTTCTGACATCTCCAAACAGAATCTCATTGTTGTTACAAATTGTTGAAACTTTCATCGCATGTTGACAGCTTTATGTGGAATTCACTGTGGTGGTGTACGGAGGCAAAAAACACGAAAAAAAAGCCACAGCCGAATACTTACGGACTGTGCATCACCACTGACAGTGGGTCTATAAGTGAAAGCACTTAGTAAATCATCATCTGTCTATTACATTCCAATTACAGTCATTCAATAGGAAGGTATTACTCAGCAGCACAAAAGGATACAAACGGCACTTAAAAAAAAAACAAAAAAAGAAAACTGTAATGAACACGGATGCAGTAAAAGAACAACAAAACTATAATTAATGATCAGTGCAAATTGCTGAAATGCACCAATATTCTTGACTTCAAGAGCTTGGAAATACAGCAATACATACATGCGTCATTTGATATTGATAATCGTGTTATGGCAAACAAATGAGAGGAGGGGTGAAGAAAAAATATTAAAAATAAATAAATAGAGAGATATAAAGTGAGACTTTATTGTCATTGTGATGATACGACCAAATTTGTTTGGTGTTTTTTTTTTCGACCAACAGCAATGGAGAAATATAAAAAATTACACGATATAAAAATTACACAAATGAATAAACTAAAGATAAATGCACTAAAATACAACAATATACAGCAGAATATATATATATATATATATATATATATATATATATATATATATATATATATACAGTGAGAAAAATAAGTATTTGAACACCCTGCTATTTTGCTTAGAAATCATGGAGGGGTCTGAAATTGTCATCGTAGGTGCATGTCCACTGTGAGAGACATAATCTAAAAAATAAATCCAGAAATCCCAATATATGATTTTTAAACTATTTATTTGTATGATACAGCTGCAAATAGGTATTTGAACACCTGTCTATCAGCTAGAATTCTGACCCTCAAAGACCTGTTAGTCTGCCTTTAAAATGTCCACCTCCACTACATTTATTATCCTAAATTAGATGCACCTGTTTGAGGTCGTTAGCTGCATAAAGACACCTGTCCACCCCATACAATCAGTAAGAATCCAACTACTAACATGGCCAAGACCAAAGAGCTGTTCAAAGACACTAGAGACAAAATTGTACACCTCCACAAGGCTGGAAAGGGCTACAGGGAAATTGCCAAGCAGCTTGCTGAAAAAAGGCCCACTGTTGGAGCAATAATTAGAAAATGAAAGAAGCTAAACATGACTGTCAATCTCCCTCGGACTGGGGCTCCATGCAAGATCTCACCTCGTGGGGTCTCAATGATCCTAAGGAAGGTGAGAAATCAGCCCAGAACTACACAGGAGGAGCTGGTCAATGACCTGAAAAGAGCTGGGTTCCCCTGCTTAAACCAGCACATGTCCAGGCAAGTATTAAGTTTGCCAATGACCATTTGGATGATCCAGAGGAGTCATGGGAGAAAGTCATGTGGTCAGATGAGACCAAAATAGAACTTTTGGGTCATAATTCCACTAAACGTGTTTGGAGGAAGAAGAATGATGAGTACCATCCCAAAAACACCATCCCTACTGTAAAGCATGGGGGTGGTAGCATCATGCTTTGGGGGTGTTTTTCTGCACATGGGACAGGGCGACGGCACTGTATTAAGGAGAGGATGACCGGGGCCATGTATTGCAAAATTTTGGGGAACAACCTCCTTCCCTCAGTTAGAGCATTGAAGATGGGTCGAGGCTGAGTCTTCCAACATGACAATGACCCGAAGCACACAGCCAGGATAACCAAGGAGTGGCTCTGTAAGAAGCATATCAAGGTTCTGGCGTAGCCTATCCAGTCTCCAGACCTAAACCCAATAGAGAATCTTTGGAGGGAGCTCAAACTCCGTGTTTCTCAGCGACAGGACAGAAACCTGACTGATCTAGAGAAGATCTGTGTGGAGGAGTGGGCCAAAATCCCTCCTGCAGTGTGTGCAAACCTGTTGAAAAACTACAGGAAACGTTTGACCTCTGTAATTGCAAACAAAGGCTCCTGTACCAAATATTAACATTGACTTTCTCAGGTGTTCAAATACTTATTTGCAGCTGTATCATACAAATAAATAGTTAAAAAAATCATACATTGTGATTTCTGGATTTTTTTTTTTTTAGATTATGTCTCTCACAGTGGACATGCACCTACGATGACAATTTCAGACCCCTCTATGATTTCTAAGTGGGAGAACTTGCAAAATAGCAGGGTGTTCAAATACTTATTTTCCTCACTGTGTATATATATATATATATATATATATATATATATATATATATATATATATATATATATATATATATATATATATATATATATATATATATATATATACAGTACAGACCAGAAGTTTGGACACACCTTCTCATTCAAAAAGTTTTCTTTATTTTCATGACTATGAAACTTGTAGAGTCACACTGAAGGCATCAAAACTATGAATTAACACATGTGGAATTATATATGGAATTATATACATAACAAAAAAGTGAACTGAAAAATGTCATATTGTAGGTTCTTTAAAGTAGGCATCAAGAGAATGCCAAGAGTGTGCAAAGCAGTAATCTAAGCAAAAGGTGGCTACTTTGAAGAACCTACAATATGACATTTTTTGTTGTTTCACACTTTTTTGTTATGTATATAATTCCACATGTGTTAATTCATAGTTTTGATGTCTTCAGTGTGACTCTACAATTTTCATAGTCATGAAAATAAAGAAAACTTTTTGAATGAGAAGGTGTGTCCAAACTTCTGACATCTCCAAACAGAATCTCATTGTTGTTACAAATTGTTGAAACTTTCATCGCATGTTGACAGCTTTATGTGGAATTCACTGTGGTGGTGTACGGAGGCAAAAAACACGAAAAAAAAGCCACAGCCGAATACTTACGGACTGTGCATCACCACTGACAGTGGGTCTATAAGTGAAAGCACTTAGTAAATCATCATCTGTCTATTACATTCCAATTACAGTCATTCAATAGGAAGGTATTACTCAGCAGCACAAAAGGATACAAACGGCACTTAAAAAAAAAACAAAAAAAGAAAACTGTAATGAACACGGATGCAGTAAAAGAACAACAAAACTATAATTAATGATCAGTGCAAATTGCTGAAATGCACCAATATTCTTGACTTCAAGAGCTTGGAAATACAGCAATACATACATGCGTCATTTGATATTGATAATCGTGTTATGGCAAACAAATGAGAGGAGGGGTGAAGAAAAAATATTAAAAATAAATAAATAGAGAGATATAAAGTGAGACTTTATTGTCATTGTGATGATACGACCAAATTTGTTTGGTGTTTTTTTTTTCGACCAACAGCAATGGAGAAATATAAAAAATTACACGATATAAAAATTACACAAATGAATAAACTAAAGATAAATGCACTAAAATACAACAATATACAGCAGAATATATATATATATATATATATATATATATATATATATATATATACAGTGAGAAAAATAAGTATTTGAACACCCTGCTATTTTGCTTAGAAATCATGGAGGGGTCTGAAATTGTCATCGTAGGTGCATGTCCACTGTGAGAGACATAATCTAAAAAATAAATCCAGAAATCCCAATATATGATTTTTAAACTATTTATTTGTATGATACAGCTGCAAATAGGTATTTGAACACCTGTCTATCAGCTAGAATTCTGACCCTCAAAGACCTGTTAGTCTGCCTTTAAAATGTCCACCTCCACTACATTTATTATCCTAAATTAGATGCACCTGTTTGAGGTCGTTAGCTGCATAAAGACACCTGTCCACCCCATACAATCAGTAAGAATCCAACTACTAACATGGCCAAGACCAAAGAGCTGTTCAAAGACACTAGAGACAAAATTGTACACCTCCACAAGGCTGGAAAGGGCTACAGGGAAATTGCCAAGCAGCTTGCTGAAAAAAGGCCCACTGTTGGAGCAATAATTAGAAAATGAAAGAAGCTAAACATGACTGTCAATCTCCCTCGGACTGGGGCTCCATGCAAGATCTCACCTCGTGGGGTCTCAATGATCCTAAGGAAGGTGAGAAATCAGCCCAGAACTACACAGGAGGAGCTGGTCAATGACCTGAAAAGAGCTGGGTTCCCCTGCTTAAACCAGCACATGTCCAGGCAAGTATTAAGTTTGCCAATGACCATTTGGATGATCCAGAGGAGTCATGGGAGAAAGTCATGTGGTCAGATGAGACCAAAATAGAACTTTTGGGTCATAATTCCACTAAACGTGTTTGGAGGAAGAAGAATGATGAGTACCATCCCAAAAACACCATCCCTACTGTAAAGCATGGGGGTGGTAGCATCATGCTTTGGGGGTGTTTTTCTGCACATGGGACAGGGCGACGGCACTGTATTAAGGAGAGGATGACCGGGGCCATGTATTGCAAAATTTTGGGGAACAACCTCCTTCCCTCAGTTAGAGCATTGAAGATGGGTCGAGGCTGAGTCTTCCAACATGACAATGACCCGAAGCACACAGCCAGGATAACCAAGGAGTGGCTCTGTAAGAAGCATATCAAGGTTCTGGCGTAGCCTATCCAGTCTCCAGACCTAAACCCAATAGAGAATCTTTGGAGGGAGCTCAAACTCCGTGTTTCTCAGCGACAGGACAGAAACCTGACTGATCTAGAGAAGATCTGTGTGGAGGAGTGGGCCAAAATCCCTCCTGCAGTGTGTGCAAACCTGTTGAAAAACTACAGGAAACGTTTGACCTCTGTAATTGCAAACAAAGGCTCCTGTACCAAATATTAACATTGACTTTCTCAGGTGTTCAAATACTTATTTGCAGCTGTATCATACAAATAAATAGTTAAAAAAATCATACATTGTGATTTCTGGATTTTTTTTTTTTTAGATTATGTCTCTCACAGTGGACATGCACCTACGATGACAATTTCAGACCCCTCCATGATTTCTAAGTGGGAGAACTTGCAAAATAGCAGGGTGTTCAAATACTTATTTTCCTCACTGTGTGTATATATATATATATATATACAGTACAGACCAGAAGTTTGGACACACCTTCTCATTCAAAAAGTTTTCTTTATTTTCATGACTATGAAACTTGTAGAGTCACACTGAAGGCATCAAAACTATGAATTAACACATGTGGAATTATATATGGAATTATATACATAACAAAAAAGTGAACTGAAAAATGTCATATTGTAGGTTCTTTAAAGTAGGCATCAAGAGAATGCCAAGAGTGTGCAAAGCAGTAATCTAAGCAAAAGGTGGCTACTTTGAAGAACCTACAATATGACATTTTTTGTTGTTTCACACTTTTTTGTTATGTATATAATTCCACATGTGTTAATTCATAGTTTTGATGTCTTCAGTGTGACTCTACAATTTTCATAGTCATGAAAATAAAGAAAACTTTTTGAATGAGAAGGTGTGTCCAAACTTCTGACATCTCCAAACAGAATCTCATTGTTGTTACAAATTGTTGAAACTTTCATCGCATGTTGACAGCTTTATGTGGAATTCACTGTGGTGGTGTACGGAGGCAAAAAACACGAAAAAAAAGCCACAGCCGAATACTTACGGACTGTGCATCACCACTGACAGTGGGTCTATAAGTGAAAGCACTTAGTAAATCATCATCTGTCTATTACATTCCAATTACAGTCATTCAATAGGAAGGTATTACTCAGCAGCACAAAAGGATACAAACGGCACTTAAAAAAAAAACAAAAAAAGAAAACTGTAATGAACACGGATGCAGTAAAAGAACAACAAAACTATAATTAATGATCAGTGCAAATTGCTGAAATGCACCAATATTCTTGACTTCAAGAGCTTGGAAATACAGCAATACATACATGCGTCATTTGATATTGATAATCGTGTTATGGCAAACAAATGAGAGGAGGGGTGAAGAAAAAATATTAAAAATAAATAAATAGAGAGATATAAAGTGAGACTTTATTGTCATTGTGATGATACGACCAAATTTGTTTGGTGTTTTTTTTTTCGACCAACAGCAATGGAGAAATATAAAAAATTACACGATATAAAAATTACACAAATGAATAAACTAAAGATAAATGCACTAAAATACAACAATATACAGCAGAATATATATATATATATATATATATATATATATATATATATATATATATACAGTGAGAAAAATAAGTATTTGAACACCCTGCTATTTTGCTTAGAAATCATGGAGGGGTCTGAAATTGTCATCGTAGGTGCATGTCCACTGTGAGAGACATAATCTAAAAAATAAATCCAGAAATCCCAATATATGATTTTTAAACTATTTATTTGTATGATACAGCTGCAAATAGGTATTTGAACACCTGTCTATCAGCTAGAATTCTGACCCTCAAAGACCTGTTAGTCTGCCTTTAAAATGTCCACCTCCACTACATTTATTATCCTAAATTAGATGCACCTGTTTGAGGTCGTTAGCTGCATAAAGACACCTGTCCACCCCATACAATCAGTAAGAATCCAACTACTAACATGGCCAAGACCAAAGAGCTGTTCAAAGACACTAGAGACAAAATTGTACACCTCCACAAGGCTGGAAAGGGCTACAGGGAAATTGCCAAGCAGCTTGCTGAAAAAAGGCCCACTGTTGGAGCAATAATTAGAAAATGAAAGAAGCTAAACATGACTGTCAATCTCCCTCGGACTGGGGCTCCATGCAAGATCTCACCTCGTGGGGTCTCAATGATCCTAAGGAAGGTGAGAAATCAGCCCAGAACTACACAGGAGGAGCTGGTCAATGACCTGAAAAGAGCTGGGTTCCCCTGCTTAAACCAGCACATGTCCAGGCAAGTATTAAGTTTGCCAATGACCATTTGGATGATCCAGAGGAGTCATGGGAGAAAGTCATGTGGTCAGATGAGACCAAAATAGAACTTTTGGGTCATAATTCCACTAAACGTGTTTGGAGGAAGAAGAATGATGAGTACCATCCCAAAAACACCATCCCTACTGTAAAGCATGGGGGTGGTAGCATCATGCTTTGGGGGTGTTTTTCTGCACATGGGACAGGGCGACTGCACTGTATTAAGGAAAGGATGACCGGGGCCATGTATTGCAAAATTTTGGGGAACAACCTCCTTCCCTCAGTTAGAGCATTGAAGATGGGTCGAGGCTGAGTCTTCCAACATGACAATGACCCGAAGCACACAGCCAGGATAACCAAGGAGTGGCTCTGTAAGAAGCATATCAAGGTTCTGGCGTAGCCTAGCCAGTCTCCAGACCTAAACCCAATAGAGAATCTTTGGAGGGAGCTCAAACTCCGTGTTTCTCAGCGACAGGACAGAAACCTGACTGATCTAGAGAAGATCTGTGTGGAGGAGTGGGCCAAAATCCCTCCTGCAGTGTGTGCAAACCTGTTGAAAAACTACAGGAAACGTTTGACCTCTGTAATTGCAAACAAAGGCTCCTGTACCAAATATTAACATTGACTTTCTCAGGTGTTCAAATACTTATTTGCAGCTGTATCATACAAATAAATAGTTAAAAAAATCATACATTGTGATTTCTGGATTTTTTTTTTTTTAGATTATGTCTCTCACAGTGGACATGCACCTACGATGACAATTTCAGACCCCTCCATGATTTCCAAGTGGGAGAACTTGCAAAATAGCAGGGTGTTCAAATACTTATTTTCCTCACTGTGTATATATATATATATATATACAGTACAGACCAGAAGTTTGGACACACCTTCTCATTCAAAAAGTTTTCTTTATTTTCATGACTATGAAAATTGTAGAGTCACACTGAAGGCATCAAAACTATGAATTAACACATGTGGAATTATATATGGAATTATATACATAACAAAAAAGTGAACTGAAAAATGTCATATTGTAGGTTCTTTAAAGTAGGCATCAAGAGAATGCCAAGAGTGTGCAAAGCAGTAATCTAAGCAAAAGGTGGCTACTTTGAAGAACCTACAATATGACATTTTTTGTTGTTTCACACTTTTTTGTTATGTATATAATTCCACATGTGTTAATTCATAGTTTTGATGTCTTCAGTGTGACTCTACAATTTTCATAGTCATGAAAATAAAGAAAACTCTTTGAATGAGAGGGTGTGTCCAAACTTTTGGCCTGTACTATATATATATATATATATATATATATATATATATATATATATATATATATATAATATATATATATATATATATACACATACATACACACAAAATTATTATTATTATTATTATCTTTTATTATGTGGCTGTGCTTGTTTTTTTTACCACCAAGTGTGTGTGCGTGCGTGCGTGGGATTTACCTGTAGGTATGTTATCCTGTTTTGGACCAGGTCTGAGAGATCTTTGGCCTCCTTCTCTCTCCAGTCTCCAGCTCCATCAGCCTGACTCAGGTGGTACAAGTCTGTCATGACGGCCCTGAATGTTAAACCAGTACAGATGGGTGACTGGTGTGAAGGACCTTGCCGGTGCTCTTTTGCTTTTGGTTGTTCCCACAAAACAATAGAAAGATGTAAATCTGGGCTAAATGCCTCAATAAGACACAGAGACTAGGCATGGGTATCATTTACATACCAGTACCTATTGATAATACTATTCTCTATAATTTGGTGCATGATGTGAAAAGATGTTGACATTTTCAAATTATTTTATCAACGCTGAACTTTAGTACAGCAGTTTTCAAATGCCTCTAAGCAAACAGGAAAAGGAACATAAAGCACTTATTTTTTTTAATAAACAGGCGCTTCAAAATTCTGGGATCTATTGCTTACTTTACCTGATGCAGCTTGACTCCACTGTGGTGAAGGGCAAAAAATCTTTCACTATAAATTTAGTAACAGCCCTATGAAACTTTTTTCAAGGTTCATATTCCCACACATTGCTATGGTGAATGGGCTGCTCCTGGGTGTCTCAGACCATGTCTCAGTCTCATTCCTCACTGATGGAGAAACCCTTTCTAGCCTAGCATTTCCTGTGGGGTTATCCATATTAAGATTTACATTTTATAATGAATGTTACGTTCGCTTGAGGCAAAAGTGTTGCAGCCGGGAGACAACAGAGACTTGTGTATTGTATGCATGTATTCTGAGTGTGTGTGCAATAAACACCTCTGATGGTGGCCTAGGTCTTGCAGCAGCATGGTGATGCGTTTCTGCAGGTCTCCGGTCTCCACGTGGCCTAGTTTCTTCACCTCACTGCGCACAAAGTACCACAATTCTCGTACCCCATTCTCAATCATTCTTCGTAACTCCTCTTGCTTTCTCCCGGGGCCTAAACACACAAACGCAATTGTGGAATTTTAGAGAGCATGATTTTCAGAGTAAAATGTTTCTGTGTTGTGACGGTTTCGGTTTTTACCAAACTTTGAATCCATCTATTGGCTCTAGATTGAATTACATTCGGAATAATTAAATTTTAGGGGACCATTAGTAACCCCCTTCTCCTTCATGATAATAAACAATGAAACAAAATCAAGTCAATATTTTTCAATATCAATATAATTACGTAAAGTTTACGACTTGAAAGCATTAAATAAACTGTTTGGTGTGTGTGATAATACATACTTATATGATGTATTACACCAATTGTATTACCAGAACCTGCACCTATTATATATTTTACATTCTGTATAATCACTAGAGGTCGATCGATCCATTGGCACAAATAATTGATTGCTGAAACTATTGGCTATTGGCAAAGATTCATAGCGATAGTTTTTCCAGGTTGCATTATACAGTACTAGAGAGGCCTCTAGAGACTGACACATGGCACATGCTGTTTATTTGGGGTGTTACTTTTTGTCTCAGTTTGGAGTCTTATTTTCCTCAATGTTTATTAAAATAATTACCGCACGACATCGGGAGAAAAGCTTCCACCGATGGTGATTTTTAAACGCACAACGATGCCAAAAGATAAACTCTCGAGAGAAATTGTTGTGAAAGGAAGGAGGAAGACAGTGAACAATGACTTTCTTGGTAGGCTACTGTTTAGATACAAGCAGTGTTATAGTCACTGTCTTTCGTTAAAGCCTGTGTAAAGTTCATTAGTTTCAATGTAGGCAGGTGCGTCTTATTTATGTTCAAAATAAAAATAGAATAGCCTTTATTTGTCACATATACATTACAGCACAGTGAAATTTGTTTTTCGCATATCCCAGCTTGCTTAGAAGCTGGGGTCAGAGCACAGGGTCGGCCATGATACGGCACCCCTGGAGCACAGAGGGTTAAGGGCCTTGCTCAAGGGCCCAAGAGTGGCAACTTGGTAATACCGGGGCTTGAACCCCCGACCTTCTGATCAGTAGCCCAGCATCTTAACCGCTGGAGCTACCACTCCCCCAATCTTTGTCAAATTCAGTGGGTGCGGCTTATATTTGCGCTTAATAGTCCGGAAATTACGGTAATATATTCATATTTGTATAATTTAGCAGATAACAGATAATGTGGTGATTAAAAGTGAATATGTTCTTTATAAGTAAGTTTGTCCCTGATGAGCAAGCTGGTGGTGACTGTGGCAAGGAAAAACTCCCCAAGATGGCATAAGAAAGAAACCTTGAGAGGAACCAGACTCAAGAGGGAACCCATCCTCATCTGGGTTGCACCGAATGTCCATTTGTAATGAATGAACCGAATGAATGATTTGTGCATGAACTTTCTCATATTAAAATTCACTTCATGTAAGCCAGACCTGGGCAAACTACGGCCCGCGGGCCACATCCGGCCCTCTGTACATCCCTGTCTGGCCCACGTGAGGCCAATCATAAATTATAGGGCTGCACCAAAAATTCGGCCACCGAAAATTTTCGGCCGAAATACCTACATCACCGAAACAACCGAAACACAATTGTAATGACGCAATTAAAAAGCGCAGCCAGCACACGGTTATCTGAATAAGAGCCAACATGTCTGCGGTGTGGACTTATTTCAATATCTTGGAGAAAGACCCACGGATATCAATTTGCAAAACATGCAATGCTGAAATTTCAAAAGGGGGTGTATCTGCAAAGAGTTTCTCCACGTCAGGTTTAATTTATCACCTGAAATCCAAACATCGCGATTGCTATTCTAAATATGAGAAGAAAGCAGCGCAGAAAAGTAAAGCTAATCCGGGCACGCCCACTCTGTCTGTAAGGGATTTTCGTGAGGTTAGTACACAGTCATAGCCATAAATGCAATGGTTCTAATAATTTAAACAATTTTTCTTTCGGTGTTTCGGTTTTCGGCCTTTGTTTCTTCATTTTTGGTTTTTGGGTTTCGGCCAAGAATTTTCATTTTGGTGCATCCCTAAAATATTATCGTTGGTGTGTCCCTCTGACACAATTCAGGTTTCTCATGTGGCCCCTTGTAAAAAATTAATTGCCCACCCCTGCTGTGAGCTATATCCCATCCCACTAAAATAATGACCATTTTTTTCCCAGTTTTTCATTATAAGATAAAAGAAAAATAAGTATAAATATTAAAATTAATATTATATTATATAACATACACAGATAAATAGACCTTGACCAGTCACATTTTTGTAATATACAGTGCATCCAAGAAAGTATTCAAACACCCTTCACTTCTTTCAGTTTTGTTTGTTGTAGGCTGATTCTACACTTATTCAAATTCTTTTTTTTTCCTCAATAATCTACACTCAGGACCCCTGAATAACAAGGAAAACAGAATTCTCGAAAAGTCTATAAATGTATTAAAAAAGAAAAAATGAACTGTCAAATGTACATTAAGTATTCAGACCCTTTACTCAGTTAGTTGAAGCACCTTTAGCAGCGATTACAGCCTTGAGTCTTTTTGGGTATGACGCAACAAGCTTTGCACACCTGGATAGTGGAGTTTTCTGCCATTTTTCATTGTAAAGCCTCTCAAGCTCAATCAGTGGGTCGGAATACTTTCTGACTGATGCACTATTTAGATTCATGGTTTCTGAATGTCTAATACAAACTGTGAAGCTGATTTGGACTGAAACGAAAAGGAACAGTCTTCTTGAGTATCTGTAGTAAGTGGTTTAATAAAACAGACCTTATGTTAAAACTATAATGAATTATCTGTTTACACTTTCAGTACACAGGTACAGCAAGGAATGGTTTATAAGGTGACTATCCAGTGTAGATCAAAAGTTCCCCTTGGAGTTTTACTCCTCAGAGGGTTTCTTCCTCTTATTGTTTTAAAGCTCTTCCCTCACCGTTATCATATCCGAATGGCTCATAAGGGAAAAACTTAGTGATAACTTTTTTCGATTTAACCCTGTGAAGCCTGACATATTTCTTCTCTGAATTGGTAAATATACCATTTAGATTATGATAATTATTTATTTGTTTTACTGAACAGACAAATATTAGACAAATATTACAAAATGTCAAGTGTGTTTCATCTCACCATCAACAGGTAGACTGCGGTATGAGTTGATCTGCTCTTTGGCTCTGAGTAACTGCTCCTCCAGGTTACGAAGCTTCCCTGCAGCTCCAGTGTCCCCATCAATTTGACCTTCTGGTAACCTGAGAGAGAAAAGCGAGAGGTATATATGTAAATATATATAAATAAAATGCTTTATAATGCTTTAAATTATATAAAATACAATGCTTTATAATGCTCACCAAAATCCCTATTGTATTAATCAAACTTCTGCGAATACAAAAATAGATTATGACATATGTGCACATTTGTATATGCTATATATGGGCAAAAGTATACACACAGCTGACCATCGCATCCATTTGTGGACCTGCTCCACATTTTACACCCAACAGTCTGTACATCTGTAGCATTGTGATTTCCCTAAAACAGGGGTCTGCAACCTTTGGGCCCTCCTTCCAAATAAAACGTGCATGGAGCCGCAAAACATTTAAATGAAGCCGTATTTGACATTAGGATTGAATATAACAATTTGGTGTTTTATGTGGATGTACGGTAGTTGCCTATTTGCACCACTAAGTGGCACTAGTGTAACTTCCACTGTATTTGGATGATAGCAATTTATCCATTTTTCCTCTGGACAGAATAGACGCTCTGATATAATCATTTAAAAATGTATGTTCTTTTATTGTTATTTATAACAATAAAATAACACACGCACACACACAGACACATATATACACACACACCAGAATATATATATATGTACACCAGCACAATCAAAATAGCAACAGAAATCACACTTCCTCTTCCTCCTGCTTTTTTGACATGAGCTTTAACTAAAGCTGTGTCTGTATGATTGTTTTATACTGTGCTGCTGCTATGTGTTTAAAAGTCTGCAGGAAAGTACAGGTTTTTGTCCAAAATCGTATTCTACTTATGTCCCATTTAAACAACAATTACACAACCAGATAACAGAGCAGTACTCACTACCCTGTGTTTATTAACTACACTTGTGTAATGCAGAATTTTTTTATTTACTTACAGCATTGATGAAAATATCATTCTAGTCTTTCTGTACTAGTGTTCATGTTTTCTACAATTACTTCATTAAACTTCTGCGTACTTCCATTATAACATAGACTTTCTTCAGTATTTAATCTTTCTTAATTCTGGCCCAAATTCCAAATTTGGTGTTAAAACTACAAACTGGATTAATGGTACAAAGATATGAAACATTAGTAACCTGGTTTTTTTTGTTTGTTGCACTTTTTAATGTTTCTGTGATCACACTGTGACTGTAACTTTTATGCGACAATAAAGAGACTTAATGATCCTTCTCGCTCTCTCTCCTTCTCTCTCTCTCTCTCTCTCTCTCTCTCTCTCTCTCTCTCTCTCTCTCTCTCTCTCTCTCTCGCTCTCTCGCTCTCTCGCTCTCTCTCAATCACCCCTCTACTTTCCTTTCTTTCTTTCTCTGATGCTCTTCAGGTACCAGTGACCAGTGCTTCTTTCTTGTTTCACTTCAGGTCCACCTGATCCATCTCAGCACCCTACCTCTGGATAGAGTTCTCTTTAATTGGAGACCACTCTGTGCAGCTGTGGATGGTTCCACATGAAAAGCCTAAAGATCCATGAAATTACTAAACCACTCAAAAAATTTGAGGATGGATTTGAAATGCAATTAATATATAGTCTGCTACAATGGCTCAATGGGCTCCCTTTAGAGTGTGGTTTCTGAAGAAGTTTGTGAAGACAATCTGATATAAAATGTAACTCAGATTGGCCACTGGGGGACGCTATTAGTGTCCCAGTACTAAAACAAACATGCAATTTCTCTGAAAATAATGTGCACAGCCAAATTTCTTTCCTAGCTTCATTCTATTGTTGAAATAAATTGCCTTTTCACCCATGCCCAGTTATTGTAGTTTCTTTTTTTACTTCTTATCACAATGAACAGAATATATTGATGCCAAACTACTCAGAAGAGCGTGAACCAAAGCAACGGACAAAATCACTGCAGAACAATATAGCTTAGTTACCATGAGAGCGGTTTATATTTAACATGTAATATACTGTATTCGGGACAGAAGCAAAACTATTTGTCTAAAAAGTTTGTTTTACTTTTCCAATAAAAAATAAAACAAAGGACTATGATGATCTCAACATTTACAAATAATGTTAATGGTCAAAATTCTATATATGAAAACACAATATATATATATATATATATATATATATATATATATATATATATATATATATATATATATATATATATATGTGTGTGTGTGTGTGTGTGTGTGTGTGTGTGTGTGTAAGGATCTGCGGAATTCCAATTAGGTTTTGGTTTTGTCTTTTTTTTGTGGTTCCTGTTTTTCCCCACCAGATGTCGCCAAAGTGTTCCAGCGTCCCCCATTAGCGCCTATTGTTTCCACCTGAGCCTTGTTACCCTCTCGTGTATTTAAATTCCCCTTTCTTGCTTGCTTGTTAAAGTTGTACGGTCTGTTTCTTGGATTTGTTTTCTTCTCGAGTCTCCTGCCTTTTCCAGAGTTCCCTATTGTAAGTCCCTTGTGTCTGAGTTTGTTGTTTGCCATGTTTTTCTTTTCAAAGAAAGACTGTGTTTAATAATTTTTAAGTTCCTGAGGTGTTTTTGAATATTCCCTTTAGTTTTTTGTGGACTTTGTTGCTCTGCTTTTTGTTGCTCGACCCCTATTTCGAGCCCCGACCTAGATATTGCGAGCGGATTTTACTGATCCTGATTGCTAGGTTAGATCATAATTGCCAATGACCAATTAATCAACTGATAGTTTTTAAAATGTATACTGGAAGAGAAAAAAAAAAAAAACACTACACGTAAAATAGTACTGAACTTAATTTTTTTTAAAAAAGCACCGAATCATCAAAATGTGCTAAGGGAAATAAATATTAATACATTAAATTATATAATAAATTCTAAATAATAAATATAACGCGGCGCTCTCTGTGCAGCACGCTGTCTCGCGTGTAACGACAAAGTGAGTCGTCTCTGGATGGATTTTTGCACATAGCCGATAGTTCCAGCATTCGCAAAAGTGCCGATTATTCTCTAAAACCGATGAATGATCGGTCGACCTCTAATATTCAAATCTAATAAAAAAAAAATTATATATATATATATATATATATATATATATATATAGTGTATATGTGCTTCACTTTTGTTTACTGTGCAAAAATTTGAGCGTAGTCTAAGTGTTGGCATCATCAAATTCAAATGACTATTTAATCAATCAAGTAGTGTAATGAAGTAACTTGTAGCCGTTATTACACTGAATTGACATATTTCCTCACTGAAGTTAAAGCAATGACTATCATTGGCTCGTGCCTATTTTCTCCCTCTACTCAAAGCCAATTATTAAATGCAGGTGGAGCAACACTGCTCTTCTATGTTGTTGGGGGGGTGCGCCTAAAAAGTGTAGAAGAAGCGCAGACTGACCTGAGCGTTTCCGCCATGCGGCGCAGCTCCTCGTTCTGGTGCTTAAGTCGCTCGAGCTTAGTTAAGATTTTGGAGAGCTCGCGGCTGGGATGCTCAGGCTGTTCACTGTCACGCACCAGATGCCCTCCAATGTAGAACAGCAAGGTGCCCCATGCTAACAGCACTAGCATGATCCAGCGCCATGAGCCTGTCCACGTCCGCATGTCTCTCTCTCGCTCTCCTCACAGCGCAGCGATCAAATGCATTCTTGTGGCCCACTGCTACTCCTCCAACGGAAAAGAAGGTCGACAGTAGCGAAGAAGGGCAGCAATCGCAGCGATCCAAAAGGCCCCAAGGTCGAACTTGTGAACTTTCCCAATTTAGAGAGAAGACCGTCAGCTTCGGGACTTCGTTGGCTCTTAACGTTTCCTCACGTGTAGGTGCTGTAAACATCCAGTCCTGGTAAAGCAAAACAGTGTGTTAGAGAGAAATTATCATTCATATATATATATATATATCTCACACACACACACACACACACACACACACACACCTTCTCTAGATCTTCTCAGTGTAGTAGAGTAGTCAATGTGCAGCTTGTATAAAGTACAGATGTACTGTCTTCTAAAAATTACTTAACTTTGGAATAGAGTGAATAAATAAAGGATGGGAGAAAGACATTTGTTAAAATATGCTGAAATATGTAAAATAGCTTACATAGTAGTTTACAAATAGTTTACATTTGATAGCTCTAAATCTTTTAATTTATATTATCAATAAAATTTGTGCCAGTTTTATCAATTACTCAACTTATTCAATATAATAAGTGTACTGCATTACTTTGATATTCTATTTTATTTGTATAAAATAGCCAATATTATTTAACCAAGCAGGCATCTTATTTATGTCAAATGTAAACTGTTTAAATGTCGACAATCTCAAATAATAACAAACTGCATTAAAAAAAAAAACACTCGGATATAAAGAAAAACTCCAACGGAAAAAATTAAGTGCTAAAACGTATATTTTACTGCTGCACAGAGTCTCAAATCGAGCACCAAAATCCACCATGATGAGCACATCTGGCAATTAAAACCGTCCGTGTGGAAACACAGCATGAGTTCCGTTTGGAGTGTTTTTCACGAGCTGCCCAGCCATGTGAAAATATAAACGCTTGTGTAGGTAAACTGCTCAGTGCAAAAGCAAGAGAAGTAATTTTTTTTCTCAATGCGTCTAATGGACATGACCAATTTCTTGACCAATTTCTTCTGAAAAACTTGTGACCTTTGATACGTCTAGTTTTCATGCTCGTTGTTGAGTTTGGTTTCACTAATAATAAACATACATTTGCATAAAGCATTCATATGTCCATGCCCATGTTGATTAGAGTATAAAAATGGGATTAAGTTGTGATTATTTATGAGAAAACTCATCACAAGTCATGCAATTAATTGCGATTAAATATTTTAAACGAGTGACTCACTTTTTTTTATTATATATATATATACACATACACACACACAAGTGCCTCTGAATAAATTAGAACAGCATTAAAAAGTTGATTTATTTTATTCAATACAAAAAGTGAAACTCTTTATGCAGTTTCATCACACACAGACTGATATTTCAAGTGTTTATTTCTATTAATTTTGATGATTATGGCTTACAGCTAATGAAAACCCAAAACTCAGTATCTCTGAAAATTGGAATATTATGAAAAACTTCAATATTGGAGACTCGTGGTGTCACACGGTAATCAGCTCATTAAAGTCAAACCTGCAAAGGTTTCCTGAGCCTTTAAATAGTGTCTCAGTCTGGTTCAGGCTACACAATCATGGGGGAAGACTGCTGACTTGACACTTGTCCAGAAGACGATCATTGACACCCTGTACATGGAGGGTAAGAGACAAAAGGTCATCGCTTAAGAAGCTGCTGTTCACAGACTGCTGTATCCAAGCACATTCATGGAAAGTTGAATGGAAGGAAAAAATGTGGCAGAAAAAGGTGAAACCCAGCCCATTCAAGAATTTGGGGAGATTTACAAAGAGTGGACTGCAGCTGGAGTCAGTGCTTCAAGAGCCTCCACGCACAGACGTATACATGGGCTACAACTGACGCATTCCTTGAGTCAAGCCACTCCTGAAACAGAGACAAATGTCAGAGGTGTCTCACCTGGATAAAGGACAAAAAGGGCTTGACTGTTGCTCAGTTGCTCATTTCATTTGGAAATCAAGGTCCCAGAGTCTGGAAGAAGAGAGGAGAGGCACAGAATCCAATTTGCTTGAGGTCCAGTGTAAAGTTTGCACAGTCAGTGGTGGTTTTGGGAGTCATGTCATCTGCTGGTGTTGGTCCACTGTGTTTTATCAAGTCCAAGGTCAGCACAGTCGTCTACCAGGAAGTTTTAGAGCACTTCATGCTTCCCTCTGCTGACCAGCTTAATGGAGATTAATTTCATTTTCCAGCAGGATTTGGCACCTGCCCACACTGCCAAAAGCAGCAAAAGTTGGTTAAATGTCCATGGTGTTGGTGTACTTGACTGGCCAGCAAACTCACCAGACCTGAACCCCATAGAGAATCTATGGAGTATTGTCAATAGGAAAATGAGCAACAAGAGACCATAAAATGCAAATTGGCTGAAAGCCAGTGTCAAAGAAACCTAAGCTTCCATACCACCTCAGCAGTGCCACAGACTGATCACCTCCATGCCATGCCGAATTGAGGCAGTAATTAAAATTAAAGGAGCCCCTACTAAGTATTGAGTACATATACAGTAAATGAACATACTTTCCAAAAGGCCAACAATTCACTAAAAGTTTTTTAGATTGGTCTTATGAAGTATTCAAATTTTTTGAGATAGTGAATTGGTGGGTTTTTGTTAAATGTTAGCCAAAATCATCAAAATTAAAATTAAAACACTTGAAATATCAGTCTTTGTGTGATGAATCTATATATTATACGAGTTTCACTTTTTGTATCGAATTACTAAAATATCAAGTTTTTAATGATATTCTAATTTATGGAGATGCACCTGTATGTGTATGTGTATATATAAAAAATATGTAATATATATATATATATATATATATATATATATATATATATATATATATATATATATATATATATATATATATATATATATATATATATATATATATATATATACTGAATAAAATTATAAATGCAATACTTGTTTTTGCCCCATTTTTAATGAGCTGAAGTTTTTGGACCCCCAATACAGTAAAACTGCATATTTTAAAGTGGCCTTTTATTGTGGCCAGCCTAAAGCACACCTGTGCAATATTCATGCTGTCTAATCAGCATCTTGATATGCCACACATGTGAGGTGGATGGATTATCACCTTAACACAGATTCACACAGATTTGTAAACAATATTTTAGAGAAATAGTCCTTTTGTGTGCATAGAAAAAGTCTTGGATCTTTGAGTCTTTAAGGCAAAAACAAAAGAGTTGTGTTTATAATTTTATTCAGTGTGTATATATAAAAAATAAATGAGAGAGAGAGAAACAAGAGAACTTACAAATATTGATATCTAGGTTGCACAAAGTAAAGCTGAAGTCACTAGAATTCAAACATCTTTGAGGACTTATCATCACTTAATCGTAACTTTTCTGACTAACGAGTCCCTGGAAGAAGCACAATTTTTTTTCTCATAAAAAAAAATTAAAAAAAATCTAGATCACAGAATCATGAGATCAATAAAAACTATTTCCTCAGACATTTGCTTTATAACCTCCAAACACATTCTGATGTCTAGGTCACCAAAAAGGAAGTGAAGGCAAATCTGGGCATTCTGTACATACTGGCATCAACCATTTCACATAAATTAAGCAAAGTCATCACTAAATTTGACTTTATTTTTACTCCCTTCAAATTTGCAAATGGTGAGGAAAATATCTTGGCATAAGTTAACGTCCACTGGTTTCTATTCTTACGCTGTCACTAAGGAGTCACGTGTTTGAACAAGTTTTATTTTTATTTACATGAACATTAAACTCCGTCTTAGGGCTGAATGCCCACTCCTGAAAAGACTGGCAACTCTTCATTTATGAACAATCCTTCTCGCTGAAATGTTTAATTGTTTGGAGATGGCCTTATAACCCCTCTTAGACTGATGAGCAGCAACAATTCCTTTTGACACCAAAACTTTTTTCTTTTTGGACTGATGTAGATACACGATGTAGCTTATTGGAGAGGATGTTGGACTTCTGATCACAAGGTCATTCTTTCGAATCCCAGCACCACCAAAACGATTACTGCTGGGTACTTGAGTAAGGCCCTTAACCCTTATTTCGCTCTGGATAAATGTAAATGTAAGTTCTGCTTTTATGTTTGATCACACTTGTGTATTTATTTAAACACTGCTAGGAAGGATGTACTTATTTGGCAGTGCCTGCACCCAAATACACACATTTTACACTAATTATATATATATATATATATATACACCATTCTTTAAGACTCCTGGGTAGGCTACAGTAGGTCTATGTATGTAATGTATTTTTTGATATGGGGTCATCGAAATGTATCACCATTGTAAAAATATATAATACAAATATACAAAATACAACAGTTTTCAGTATATCTTTCCCCAGAAAGTAAACCAATACTTCGAAGGTGTATTTTTTACACACGACCCTATTCAGCACTCGGTGGCCCCGCTTTTGTGATTTGGGATCATCTATCGCTTCCTGCATGGGCTTTTGTTGCTCCTGGACGCTTCCAGTAATATCACTTACAGTTGCGGGGCAAATCTATCAGGCCAGACATTTGATGAGCTGACTTGGAGCAAACGTGGCATCCTCTGGAATCCTCTGTTCTATTGCCACTGTTGGTTTATGGAGTTTGAGAAGCCATGAGCCTGATTATAGAAATACGTAATAAACGGAACTTTATCATTGAGTAGTTTGGACAAACGTTTGCACCATTTGCACAACCCAAGCCCTGTGAAAATATCAGCGACATTCTTTTGCTTTTACTATCCTCTCAACAAATGCGAAACAACCTGGCACTGTTTGTTTGAACCCACTGCTAAAACTGAAGTGTTTGTTGATGCTGAGGCGTGCCCTGTTTAAACAATGTATAATTATTGTTTGAACAATGTATAAAGTTTAAATTAATTGAGCCTTGGGTTTGACCTGTGGAGACCGCGTTCAGTGATAAAGCATATATATATATATATATATATATATATATATATATATATATATATATATATATATATATATATATATATATATATATATATATATATATATATATAACAACATGGTTTTAAAACTGAGAAAATATCTAGAGTTAAGGTTAGTCATTGCACGAACATTACGTATAATTGGGTTGAAGCAGGGTTCCGATTCAACAATTTGGAAAGTCTTGAGGGGGAAAAAAGAAACCACTGGTGAACTAACAATAAATTGTGGTTTCAAACAGGGTGTCCTAGTAAAAAAAAAAAAAAAAGGTTGAGCAGTTGAGAGATTTGTATAAATTGCCCAACAATATTAGGATCAGGATCTGGGGACAATCCACTATTCAAATAAGACCACAAGATGCAAACCTCTCATCAGAAGTAAAAAATTAAATGTGCTAAAAACCACAGACATGAACACCAAAGTACCGTAATCAAAAATAAGTTATAGAGTCCAAACTGTGGAGAAAGATAGGATCCAAAATCTACGAGCTCACAGGTCAAGCACGGTAGAGAGACAGGCCGTCCCAACTTGGGCTTGCATTATAAATGGTAATGGAACCTGTAACACCAGTATACAAAAAAAAAAAGGGCCATCTGAAGGGAGGAACTGTACTATGCAGCAAAACCACAAAACACACTGCAAAACATTAGAAGCTGAGAAACATTTTACCTCCATCTCCTGAAGGATAGACTATAGAGAGAACCCAGTTATAAAATGTTAGCTGAGAAAACCCTGGAAACGCATTAAAAAATTAAATGCAGAGGTTGGATGTCCATAGTTCAAGTGTATTACAATGGGCATTCAAGATAAACCGGGGCTTTTCATTTTACAGGTATAGAAATAGATGCTAGCGTGGTGATGCTACGCTCGGTAGTAAGTGGCTAGCGTATCCTGTTACTGGCGCAGATGTCGCAGGGCCAGTCCAGAGACCGTTAAACAAGACAGCAGTTTTGGAGCATGAATAGCATGTGGTAATGAATTTTGTGAACGAATGCATAAAACCTGTAGAAGACTTCGAACACAGTACGGTGATAAGAAGTTTATCTGAGGGTGGGACATTTGATTGGTATAAACGTTTCAAAGATGGCCGTCATGGCGGATTCCCTCATGACGAAGTAAAGCAGGGTGTCCAAGGATGGTTTAGATGTACAGACAAACCTTGCCAAATCTTTTTAGGCATTTCCACTCCTTAAAAATTGTTCTTTTATTTTATTTTATTTTATAAACTGTAAAAAAAAAAAAAAAAAAAAAAAAAAAGGGTTCATGTTGAAGTGGCTAGAAAGCGGATTATAAAAGAAGTGAGAAACTGATGGCCTCGTCACTCTGAAACTTTCTTTTTGTCTGGAAACTTGCATTAAAATGTTAATATATTCCCTTAATGCATTCCACATTCCTGAATACTAGTTCGGATTTACATTTTCCAACTTT
Organism: Silurus aristotelis; assembly: GCF_946808225.1. Taxonomy (NCBI): domain Eukaryota; kingdom Metazoa; phylum Chordata; class Actinopteri; order Siluriformes; family Siluridae; genus Silurus; species Silurus aristotelis. The sequence continues at coordinate 20,901,083 of NC_139582.1, read as the reverse complement.
ACGACTTCAATAAACCTGATAACATCTGGGTGCATGAGAAGGGCTGTTCCACGAGTTGAGCGTACAAGTTGGTTTCAAAAAGTTACGTGACTAATGGTGCTATCCCGACCAGGTGCTTTACGAAGTCTACGATTTCATCATGGACAGCATGGTGGAACTAAGAGCAAACGTGAACCTTGGCAAATCTGCCACAGAGATGTTTGACGTCATATTTTTGACGTGCGGCCTAACCCTAACCCTGGAATCGAGAGATTGGGAAGACCTTCAACGAGCTCAACCCCCAAAAATGTCGAAATGACTATTCAGCAACATGTGCATAATGATTGGCGGAGAACAATCCACAGGATCTCAATTCCCACCCTACTCGCCAGATTTATCTACTGTGTTTTGACACCGTTGTAGAGATCTGGCGCAAACTGCCGAAAAGACTTCTAGGACAACTATTTTGAAGGTAAACGTAGACAATTAAAGTACTTTCTTGTTAACAGAGCTGGTCCCAAAACTATTTGACACTGCCTCATATAAAAATGCAGGTGTTCCTGTAAAACAAGAGAGAACCATGCATTAGTCTGAGACACACTATTCCACTAATTGCACTACACAGTTCTAAATACTATTTCGGATTTCCATTTTCCATCTTTCCTTTTATGTCTACAATAAACCTGATAAGGTTATATCTCGGTGCACGGGCAGGACTGTTCCGGCAAGTCAAATGAGAGCGTTCTTCTTTTCATTCGATTCAAATTCCCATTTCTTTCCTGCCGATCAGCACGGTCCTTTCCAAAGAAGATGCAAACCACACCAACTTCAGAGACCTGTGCTGAATATGTCCACTTGATCCAATCATTACAGCAAGACAAATAGATATGCTTTAGGCAGAGGAAGAGAGAAAATAAGAGCTTTTATGGTTCAGGTTTATGGCCCCAATTTCAGGAGGATATTATTTACATGAATGCATATGCAATGTTTATTGATTGTAATCAAGATCATGGATATGGGATGTGGGAATGGTGCTGTATAGAAACACCTGCTTGTTGGAGCGTCTCTAGATTTCCTGATCGTAGATATTTGACGCTTTGTTTACAAAAAAAGAAGAATATTTAATGCTTGATTTGAAGAGCAGGAGACAGAATATGCAGAGGAGCTGCAGGATATCCGTTAGTTTTATCCGAATATAGGATGGAAGACTAGCAACAGGCCGGACGTCCAGTCTGACACAAAGAGCATCCCATTCCTACGTGAATTCATTCTTATAACGTGCTTTCATTTTCTTATATTAAACAAAAAAGGAGCCAGCGCTTACCTTCGAGGCGATGTGTACAGCAGTGATGTGCTCTGTGATTTGGGCGGAAACAGGAACTGGGGCACTGAACACACGGAGACAGGAAGAACGCGCCGCTACGTGATGAGCGGACGCCGCTGCGCTCGCCGTCAACGACACACCGGCCGCCACGCTCAACACTGCGCATGCGCGGGACCCAATCGACAATCATTTATATTCTCTTCATTGAATAGATCGAGGTCGTCGCCTGCACACCCCCCCCCCGTTCCCGCTGGCTTTACCCGATACGCGCCCACTGCTACATTCAATGGTGCGCATGCGCACACACTTGCTTACGCGTGACCCATGACGCTTACCCGAGGCACTGCGCATGCGTGGGATTATTATTGGACGTTTGTGGTATTCTGAGGTAGATTGCAGTACAGGTGTGTTCGCGTGATGAGAGATGATCAAAAGATTATAATAAATTGTTTTACAAATATGCTGTGTGCACGCGCAGGTGAAGGAGGATGGATGGATATAGATAGACACAATTTGACAGATAAATAAATAGACAGATTGGCATAGATAGCTAGCGTGAAAGACAGACACAGACAGACAGATTAATAATTTAGCAGATAAATAGACAAATTGACACGGATAGATAGCTTGATAGATAAATAAATAGATTGACAGAAAGAAAGAAAGAAAGAAAGAAAGAAAGAAAGAAAGAAAGAAAGAAAGAAAGAAAGAAAGAAAGAAAGAAAGAACTTACATAGCATAGTACAAGTACAAAGCATCTACCAAAAGTGCATATAGCAGCATTGTGCAAACTGACAAGTGCAGATAAATATGTAAATATATTTAAAACAATTACATTTTTGTGATTTGTGGTGAGAGTAGGGAGCAGGGTGAGAAGAGCCTGGAGAGGTGGAGGTACATGCTGGAGAGAAGGGGAATGAAAGTCAGTAGGAGTAAGACAGAGTACATGTGTGTGAATGAGAGGGAGGGCAGTGGAGTGGTGCGGTTGAAGGGAGAAGAGGTGGAGAAGGTGGAGGAGTTCAGGTACCTGGGGTCAACAGTGCAAAGTGATGGAGAGTGTTAGAGAAGTGAAGAAAAGAGTGCAGGCAGGGTGGAGTGGGTGGAGAAGAGTGATAGCAGGAGTGATTTGTGATAGAAGAGTATCTGCAAGAGTGAAAGGGAAAGTTTATAGGACTGTAGTGAGACCTGAGATGATGTATGGTTTAGAGACAGTGGCATTGAGTAAAAGACAGGAGGTGGAGCTGGAGGTACCAGAGCTGAAGATGTTGAGGTTTGCGTTGGGAGTGATGAGGATGGACAGGATTAGAAATTAGTTTATTAGAGGGACAGCGCATGTACGACGTACGACAGGGTGCCAAGAGAGGAGTTGTGGTATTGTATGAGGAAATCAGGTGTGTCAGAGAAGTATGTGAGGGTGGTGCAGGACATGTATGAGGACAGTATGACAGCAGTGAAGTGTGCAGTAGGAACGACAGACTGGTTCAAGGTGAAAGTCGGACTGCATCAAGGATCGGCCCTGAGCCCTTTCCTGTTTGCAGTGGTGATGTACAGGTTGACGGAGGAGGTCAGACAGGAGTCTCCCTGGACTATGATGTTTGCGGATGATATTGTGATTTGTGGTGAGAGTAGTGAGCAGGTTGAGAAGAGCCTGGAGAGGTGGAGGTATGTGCTGGAGAGAAGGGGCATGAAAGTCAGTAGGAGGAAGACAGAGTACATGTGTGTGAATGAGAGAAAGGGCAGTGGAGTGGTGTGGTTGCAGGGAGAAGAGGTGAAGAAGGTGGAGGAGTTCAGGTACCTGGCTTTTACAGTGCAAAGTAATAAGGAGTGTGTTAGAGAAGTGAAGAAAAGAGTGCAGGCAGGGTGGAGTGGGTGGAGAAGAGTGATAGCAGGAGTGATTTGTGATAGAAGAGTATCTGTGAGAGTAAAAGGGAAAGTTTATAGGACTGTGGTGAGACCTGCGATGTTGCATGGTTTAGAGACAGTGGCATTGAGTAAAAGACAGGAGGTGGAGCTGGAGGTAGCAGAGCTGAAGATGTTGAGGTTTTCGTTGGGAGTGATGACGATGGAGAGGATTAGAAACGAGTTTAATAGAGGGACAGCGCATGTAGGACGTTTTGGAGACAAGGTGAGGGAGGCGAGATTGAGATGGTTTGGACATGTGCAGAGGAGGGACATGGGGTATATCAGTAGGAGAATGCTGAGGATGGATCAACCAGGAAGGAGGAAAAGAGGAAGACCAAGGAGGAGGTTTATGGATGTGGTAAGGGGAAGACATGCAGGTAGTTTTATCGAGGCAGATGTAGAGGACAGGGGGGTATGGAGACGGATGATCCGCTGTGGCGCCCCTAATTGGGAGAAGCCGAAAGAATAAGATTTAAAACAAATAAATATGAAGGCTCTAGGGACTGAAACGTACAAAGGCTGCTGAGAAAATACACTAAGAATATATATATGTCTATAAAATCTATAGGAGAAAATGAGAATTCAGTATATGTGCAAGATGTGTGTAAGCCACTATATGTGAAGATAAATATGAGATATAAATGTACAATATTTATATAATGCAAAAGTTATACATTGTGTATATACAGATGGTATACAGCTATATGGAAGATAATCTAGGATATGCTGTAAATGTTCAATTATATACAGAATGTACAGGTTGGAGCGAGTGGAGCTTCTTATTCATTTTTTAATGAAACTGGTGTAAATCTATCTATTTTGTGCACTAGTTCGTTATGACGACCTACGTTTACTGAGTTAATAAATAAATTAAATTAAAGAATAAATAGATACAGAAATAAATACATGAATGAATGAATAAATGCAGAAATGAATCAATAAAAATATGCACATTTTGGTCAATAATAATCCATAATTAAATGTTTGCCTTTATTTATTTTTACATTTAATTTATTTTGGCTATTTCTACTGTATATTTCTTCACTTGATTATTTTTTGTCTATATGGTAATTAGGTGGGCGGTCCCAACCCCACCCTAAAGCAGCATTGGTCAGACTAACGATCTTGACAGAAGCAACTGCCTTCTATTATAATGTGAATGTGGAATAAAGTGCAAATGCATTGTCCATATAATAATAAATATTGAATGTTTAATTGTTAAAACATTTATAACATTTTTGTGCACATTTGCAGGTGTTTTATTGTTATTTAAATTTAGAAATGACTTTATTTCTGATTTAATTATGCCCTTTAATTGACCGAAACTTGTGTATGTATGTATTTTTATTTGTCATTTTTCATCCTTTACAATTCGCATGTATGATTTAAATATGAGTGTTAGTTTCACCAGAAAATGATCAAACACATTTATTTACATGTACACAATGTTTTAACAAATGAAAAATAAATAGATTTTTATAATTAGGGTTGGCTAATTATAGACTGGAAAGATTGAAAACTTGCCATTGGAATTAATGGGAATAAACCGGGAATCTACAGAACTGCAGGTTTGCTGATCATAGGGAACTTGAATGTAGGAGAAAAGAAAATCTTGCAGGACAGTCCTGGTTAAAACAACCTTAATGTTTAAGTTAAATTTCTGTCCTGCACATTCAAAATCACATGCACACACCACACACTTACTGCAGGGCTACTGAGGCCACGCCCCCTACATGCACATGCGCATTACCCCATTACATAACGCACGTAATTTCTTCAATCATGCACATAAAATAATGTCAGAAAATGTCCATCTTGGCGAGTATTTACGTACATTACATAAATATTACATACATTTATGTTAAAAACTTCCTTGTGCTGTGTGTAAGCTGTTGTGCAACAATTTTACCAAACTCAAAAATTTCGTTTTTTAAAAATCTGTATTAGTTCGCATGCATGTCAGCTTATGAAGAAACAAAATGTTTACATTTTGAATATGATACAGTTTATACAGTCCCATACATTCCTGGTAAGTTTCAACTTGGAATATTTCCCAAAATTCGACAGTTCCCATGGAAATTTACCGGATATTTTCCGCCCCTTTGCAGCCCTAATTATAATTATATTAAACTTTAGTAGAGGTAATCACTGCACGTCAATTCGATGAAAATTAATACCAAAAATACATTTAAACTCTCAGTCAAGATGGATTTGCCCCGAACTCACTCACACCTTCATGGAGTGTATTTCTGTTTATAAGTAATAAATATAAGCAAGTGGAATGACCTACGAGTTTGTTCGTAAAAGGCGAATGACCAGCTCATACATGGCAAAGACGGCCATGTTGACCGGAAAGGCGCGTACGCAATTCAGCGTGAGGCCTTTAAAAAGAACGCCGGGTCCTTCGGTTCGGATGCTCTTTGTTATGCAGTGGAGAAATCCTCGGTAGTGCTTCTTGCCCATGCCATCGGTCTGTAAGCGAGCCTTTATCACGTCCATGGGGGTCCCGACGCTCCAGGCACACATTCCAGCGATTCCTCCAGCAAGCATCACCACTTTCCACTCTGGTAAAATGCATATAGGGCTTAATGAAATTATAGTAGAAAGTAAATACGGTACGACAATTGTACTTCTTCACATACAATCATGTGGAAAATGAAATTAGACACTCTTTGTACTCTTGGGGAATGTGAGCTCAATGGTTAAGGCTGTGGGTTACTGATCAGATGGTCTTTAGATTTTTATTTTTTATTTATTTATTTATTTTATTTGAAGATTGCATGGTCTGACCATTAAGTGAATTTGCTGGCAACTGGGCAGAATGAATTATTTTTCTCTGGGTCTTTCCTCCTTGCTGTTGTATAAACACATAGGTGAATACTCCGGGCCATGTAAAAAAAATTAAGTGTAATATACACTATATTGCCAAAAGTATTGGGTCACCTGGTCATAAGTATGTGAATTTTAAAGCATTGCATTCCACATTTAGTCCCAATTTGCTCTTATAATTCCCTCCACTCTAATGGGGAATTTGTTTCACTACATTTTAGAGTGTGCTTATGGATATTTGTGTTCATCAGCCACAAGGGTATTATGAAAGGTAGGTACTGATGGAGGTGAGGAGACCTGGGGTGAAGCGTTCCAATTCATCCCAATGGTGTTCAGTAAAGATGAGATCAGAGCTCTACAGCAGGCCACTCAAGATCTTCCTCTCCAAAGCATGTAAACCATATCTTCAAGGAGCTCACTTTGTGCACAGGGGCATTGCCATGCTGGAACAGGTTTGGGTTTCCAAGTTCAAGTGAATGCAAAATCTTATCGTAGCACATCAAAAGACGTTCTGGTCTGTGGTAATAGTTTGGAAAAGAACCACATATAGCAGGAAAGGTCAGGTGTCCCATGTATTTTTTCATGACTGTATGTGAGCCCTTTCCAGACAACTTTCCTTTGCTGGAACACAAGGTATGATGATGCGCCTGTGCACAAAGTGAGCTCTATTAAGACATGGTGTGGAAAGGTTGAAGTGGATGAGCTTGAATGTCCTGCACAGAGGTCTGCCTTCCCCAAACTCAGTGAACACTATTAAGATAAGTTGGAACACTGACTGAACCCAAGACCAGCTCACCAACACCAGACTTTAGCAAACTAGCAAACTAATACTTTAGCAAACCTCTTGTTACATAGCCATGCTTTCCTGAAGGAAAACTCTATACATTGGTGTAGCAAAACCTTTGGTTTTGATTCATTTCAATTTGGTGGATTTCTTTTACCTGGCTGAGCGTTCTTTTCAAGAGACAGCCAATCACAGACAGTGTTATAGACCAGGAAGTAGGTGGCGAAAGACGGACCATCTCTTAGCGCTAAGGCTCCTGCTCCCTTGTAAAGGCCCAGCATTCCTTCCTCACGTGCAATAGTGAAAAGACAGTGTACAGGCCCGTGATATTTAGGCCTGGATTTGAGATCAGATCCTTGATAAAGTTGGGTCTGACACTGAAGTCGCACTTTCACAATGTCTGCTGGAGACATTACGGAAACCTGAAATCATATGTAAAAAAGAAAAAACTACAAATTAATACTTATAAGTAGTAATATGATTCTCTTGTAAAAACAATAATTCCTGGAAGGTTTCCAAACTCTTTGCTATAATTTTAACAGAATTTACGTTAAATACTTTTGAATACGTGTGAAACAAGTATGTTTTATGTCGTTAACAATAATTGTAAAGATCTATTCATATATTTCTATTCGATTCGATTTATATATCTATTTTATCATATTTGCATGCATGATTTACCATAGATAAAACTAAAATATAATTATATACATGTTTACTTCAAAACAAATAGCTTTTCTTTTTTTATATTCAATAAAAGCAAAATTCATGGAAACAGACTTCCAAATGTCCCTCCATTGGATGGTGATGGATGTGTACACACAGATGGAAGTGTAAATATGGGCTGGAGATCATGTGACAGGTGCTAAAAAAGGTAAAAAAAAAAAAAAATAATAATAATAATAATAATTCACCTTGAAAATTAAAGACGTTATGTCATGCATATATGAAAAAAAAAGAATAGACTTGTGAGAGACACAATTCTTATATAAACAATTCTTATATATTGTGGAAAATCCATTCTTGTGGCCACTTACATCATTAAATCTATAAAGCATAATTTAAATGACCTTATTCTCACTTTTTTTACACTTTCTTGAAGTTAAAATTACAATAAAAAGCAGCTTTTTCTCTGATGACGTATTAACCGTTAAAACGCACTGACACTGGGGACTTCTTCCATCTAATTACATTAAATATGTCATTACAGAAAGCATATTAGCCATTATATGTATTACTCCCCATGAGTGAGCTGTTACTATAGAATCGATGTTGTACCTGAAAGAGCACACAAATGTAAAAACCTGGAGGAAACCAAAAAAATTGTTCAAAACCTTCAGACCAATATATAAAATATTTCATATCTACCATATTTGGGTACCTGAGCAACCCCCCCAGCGAATCCTGCTAAAAAGATGTCCTGTTTGGCACGTGGGGCATCTTCAGTTTTGCCCCGCAGGTGGTGCAAGACCTGAAGCACATTCCTGTATGTGCCAAACACCACAGAAGAGCTGATCGAGACTGTAGTGATGGGCATCGACATGCCTTTATAGAAGCCATAAACCTGTGAATAAACAGTAGCATATAAATTGATTTACATCAAAACAAAAATAAAAAATACACCTCATACTTACCCCTTCGTTCCTGCAGGTGGTGTGGATGCACTGCCAAATCCCAACCAACTTCCTCTGTGTCTGTATCCTCACCTGAACACAATACAGTCTAATACAATACAGTACAATACCAAGTACGATACAATACAGTTTCGGTTACAGTTTCTATCCAATCAGATTTCAGCCTTGAAAACAGTGGAAACTGCAGGTGTCCTATAGCTTACAATCCATTTTGCTCAAACCAGATTTTGACTTGCTGAATCCGAAGCCCTCTAGCAGGCGTACAGTCGCATCAGCATTTTCACATAATCTGATCGAATGATCAGAGAGCACACTAGTCAGAGCTTGCAAACTGCATCTGCAGCAAACGGCACAAGCTCAAACATATATGTGTGAATTTAATAGCTGGGTTTTTTTTTTCATTCCACCGACTAAGTGGAAAAGAAAGTGATTTAATTGCAAAGACATTTACCAGACGGGCTTTTCAAAAACCCCAACAACATTTTTTTTATCACTAATCATATGTTTTACTAATGTGCCAAATCTCAAATCAAGTAAAAATAAACTCCATTGTGTACACATTCAGAAAGTAAACCTCTGGGGTCGACAAACGCGCCGGCACGTTTTTGGATTTTTTTTCCCCTCATAACGTCGAAACTAACCTGCTATACTCTATACTAGGGCTGTAACAGTTCCTCAATTAACTAAATTACAAAAAAATCATCGCTGCTTCGTTTAATCCATGGACCATTACTGACGCACCATCCCCTAGACTCTGGAGTGCTTTGGACAGGTAACACAGAAGACGCTGCAGAATGAAAATAGAGGAACCGGGAGGAAACAGCGAGGGGCGAGAAGAAAATTCAGACCAAAGAAAACACCAGAAAGTTTCTAAAGTTTGGGATAATTTCAAAGAAAACACCGTACAGTGCGGTTAATGTTTTCAAAGTTATTTTAATCCCATTTTTATATTTTGATTGATGTCTGTCAAAATGTCCCTCCGTAGTGGCAGCGTAGAGCAATTACTGGAGCACAATGTTAAAGTTGACGAGAAATACACGGATTTAGTGCGTGGAATCTTTCGAGCAACTTTCCGGAGACAAGAAAACCACATCACAATACTGTTCGATATTTAATACATAAATACATGAGTGAGAATAATTACGAGTTTCATTAAACGAATAGACTTTTTGAATGCAACTCTATCAACTATTTCACAAATTTGGTTTAATTCTCATCAATATTCTTTTATGCGGGATAAGCGGGAGAAAATGAATGAATGAATGAATTCTTTAATGCAAGATTTTTTTTTTTCAGCAATAAAAATGTCCATTTTTTTAAATAAAAAGAAATACTAATTACTTGTTTATTTAAAGAGACCTGTCTTATTTTCTCTCTCTTATTTATTATTGCTATTTGATCAAGAAAAAGTACTTCTTATCTGATTATTTGATTAATTGATGGAATAATCGTTAGAATATTCAATTACTAAAATAATCGATAGCAGCATAGTATTTTTTATATATATAATTTATATATATATATATATATATATATATATATATATATATATATATATATATATATATTATTAAATAATATATTAAATATATAATATATAGTTTATATATAATTTGTAATATATAGATTTATACTTCTATAACTATATATATATATATTTACTGTATATATAGCTGAATATTACCTTCACAGTGTCCAGAGGATATCCCACTGCCACTCCACATGCCCCTAAACACCAAAAAGCAGTAAAAAAAATAAAAATAAACAAACATGACAGATACCTCTGACATGACACAAACCTTACACTTTTGGATTACATTTTTATAAAATATTTGCAGAAATGTCATTCATTTAAATACAGACAGATGACGTTTAACATCTTGCCCTTTCTTCCCATATAACCTCTACAGCGTTAGGCTAGCTTAGCTCCTGGACCCTGCACACCACAGTCCAGTAAGAGACAGGCTAATCATCACACCGTCACCTCTAAACTCTAAACATTTCTATTCATTCCCGACAACGACGTATAAAACAGGCCATATATAAAAAGACAATATAAAGCAGCCAGTATATAAAAGCGATAAATAAATATGAATAAACCTCCAACGGAGCCGGCAATGAAGTCTGCTACATGCATGTCTGCTCTCCATAGACACACACATATAGCACTAATGCTGTAGCTAGCTGGCTAACTGGCAATTCCCTTGAATGGGACATACTGTAGTGTGGAGGTTATTCTTGCCTGGACCTGACATTAGTTATGATTCAATAATTAGGAGAATTAAGATGAATAAAAATAATGGTATTTATAGTATTTCATCTGCGAGGTAAAATGGGAATAAGGGGAATATTTCCCCAGGTTTGATCCCTAATAAAGGGGGAAATGTATTTTAACACTAGGTTTTTAAACTTCTCAAACAACAGATGGTCACTGAGCTTCATAGTAATTACTATTATTATAATTATTATTATATTTATTAACATAATATAAAGTAATAATAATACTTAATGTAGATGCTTATACTTAGAAGCAATAGTGTTTGCAGGTATGCATATATATATATATATACACACACACACACACACACACACACACACACACACACCGGATAGAAGTTGTCATTTGTATAGCAATGCATAGTTTTAACATATTTGCATCAGTAAATTTATTTCAGAAAAGTTATTTCTATATAATTATCAGTAAATGTGCTATACAGATGGTCCCCGTGTTTTAAATATTATTCCTAAGCTTATTTTCATACTTACATATATATATATATATATATATATATATATATATATATATATATATATATATATATATATATATATATATATTCATATATATACTTTTATACTTTATTTTTATTTGATTTTTATATTCTATTGCTATTTGCATAGTACAAGTTGTAAATATTTACATGCTGGTACAAGCTGTAAATAAAAAAGCAAAAAAAGAATTTAATTATAATATAATAAAATAAAATAAAATAAAATAAAATAAAATATAACGTCATTAATATAGCCTGTTGATGATCTATTAGTGGGCAGGTTGAAGCGCGTGGGCAGGTGCCAAACATACACGCATTTCGTCTTTGCACGCACGCGCACGCACACACAAACACACACTCACACACACTCACACACACACACACACACACACACACTCTCTGGAGCGCGTCTCAAATCGACTACTTGGCTTGCATGCAGTGCAATTGGGATTTAGTCATTTTGTAGGATATTAAAATAAATCATAGCAGCCCTAGAGGAAATTGCCACCACCACCATGTTTCACCATCACTATGAGGGTTTTTGCAGTCCGTTTTTGAACCTGCTCCCAGATCTTTAATTTGGGGTTGATCAAAAAGTGATTTAAAACACAGCCCCTCAGGAGCGCGTCACGACACGCTCTTTTTTTGCCCCCACCGGTTTGAGACACGCTCTCGGGAGCGCGCACCAGTGGGCAGCAGGGGTGTTGTCCGCGTACGCGCGCCTCTATTGGACCAGGGGCTTCCTTAAATATGGACTCTGCGTCTGTCTCTGAGCTCCATTCAGAAAGTACTGGAATAGACTCTTCTGCTACTTGAGCCAGGCATGAAACGCAAATTGGAGCGTCCTTGGGTTGTGCACTAGAAGCTGATTGTGCATTTACACACCGTAAACAGACTCAACACACACACACATACACACGTTTCAACTGAAAGTTTCCGTAAGCTGGCTAAATAGCTAGCCAAGCCATCACACACACACACACACACACACACACACACACACGTTTTATTTGCGTCATAATCATTTTCTTGCGTGAAAATAAGGAATGGCATTGGACTTTGCAGCAGGATGTATTGGAGGTAAGTGTGAACAGTGTGCACACGAGGGAATCTCAAACTCTCCAACCAGGTGTTCAGCATCTGGTGCGAGAGATCTGGCCTTCTATAAACTGTAATAATATGCATATACACACTATTACTGTTTTAATAATGCTGTTTTAGTTGTGTTTACATTCTTACTGATGAAAGTGCTGAAATTGGGGGACTGTTTAGCTAAAAATAAATAAATAAATAAATAAATAAATAAATAAATAAATAAATAAAAGGGACTCATAGAGACTTAATACAGCTTTGCTTTTTTTTCTTGCTCCCTTTTTCAGGGCTGGCATGCAACCCATGTAAAACCTCCAAGCTTGTCACAAAATAATAAATCACTTCTTTTTTTCTCTCTGAACAAACTATTTTTACAAGTATGACTGCACTTGAGAAGAATGTTCACTAGTTGAATTGCATGACTAGCACATTTTCTACACAAGTACACTACAGGCTTATTGTAGGTCACTGATACAAAAGGAAAGAAATGACTAGGGTCAAATATTTTTCACAAAATGAACCAGAATAGCTATTTACACATCTAGGTTTTCTCTCTCTCTCTCTCTCTCTCTCTCTCTCTCTCTCTCTCTCTCTCTCTCTCTCTCTCTCTGCTGATGTGTAACCAGCCAATCAAAATGGCTTGGCTTTTATCTGCCTACTCCACAGATCATAGCGTACTTTATGTACTACACACTCTACGTTTCTCTACCACCCAAGGACACCAAAGTCCTGATGAGCACACACTTCAGCATTTTGGATTTTCCAGTCAAGCAACAAATAGAGCTTTTTTTTGTTTACTGACTTTGATACACTAAAGAAGAGCGTGGGTTAAGATTACTCTTATTAAACAAACATTGAACAATAGCGGAGTAACGGTACACATAATCCATGGTACGGTATCTTGGTTTTTAAGTCACATTAAATTACGGTACATTTAGAGAGATGAAGTGCAAAACATAAAACTATTTTTATTATGAACATTTTTTGAGCATTAACAGTTTACATTACTTAAAAACAATTGTAAACTAAATGCCTGCTTGGTTGAAATGAAAGATATTTTAAAATGTAATTGAGTAAAAGAAATGAATGCAATACACCTTCTTATTATATTGATTTAACTATCAAGTAGAGAAATCGATTAAATTAGCACCAATTAAATTTAAAACAATGAAAGAAAATACATGGAAAAATTCATTGAAATTCTTTAAATTTTTTAGACCACATTTTTGCCATTTGTGTGTTTGCTCCTTTTTTTTTACGTTAAATATTTATTTTTATTCATAAATGAATTCCATTCTTTATTCATTCATTTATTCATTCATTCACTCCCTCGATATATGGAATTTTCAGGAATTTCTCCTTTTAGGATTTCGATACGAATCAGTTCACCGCTGCGCCTCTACTGCACATGCATAGTGTAGATTTCAGAACGGATGTATATACCGAAATAGTTTTAACACACGTTCACATATTACGTTGCCTATCAGGCGTCACCCTGAGGAACAGTTCCATTTTCAATGTTGTTCCGCTGCTGTTCGCGTTCTCGCTCGGGAAGATCAGTGTTTGTCCATCGTAGTTGTATATCAAGAAAGAAAAAAAGAAACAACTAATATCAGGTTCTGGAGTGGTAGAGAGAGATCACGGGTTTAAATCCCAAAAATAAAACAACCACATGTGTCTAGTAGCCGAGGGAATGTAAAACTGGGGTCAGGCTTGAGGGACAGAAGTTGAGTATCTCTCAACTTCGGAATGTGGAGAGGGCAAAAATGTTGTTCCTTGGTAGGTGCATGGGCATCAAATTCATAAAATGCATATAAATGGCTTAATGTGTGGCTATAGATGGCATGGAGGATGTTTATCAGACCTCCCTGGCTTGTATGTGCTGTATGATAGAGAGTTGGTTTGGGTGGGAATTATCAGGTGACAAGTGGGAAGAAAGGATAGGAGTAAAATGGGAAGCATCATCAAATGGAACAGGATAAAATATAAAGGTAAAACTCACACAATGTGTCTGTTTGCTCACTGTAGAAGTCTTTGTTTGTTCCAGGTGCTGCTGGTGTGTTGGTCGGACATCCGTTTGATACCGTTAAGGTGGGTTTAGCTTTCTTTTTTTTTTTTTTCAGTTTGCACACTTTATATTGTTAATATAACAATATTGATATTATTGATCACAGAGGAGTGAACAAATCCACTGTATAATTTGAAAACAGGATATGTTCAGGACTGTGTATTGAAACTAGGACAACATTTTTCCTTAGGGACTTCTTTAAAATAAAAAATAAAAAAAGGTTTTGATTGTGGGTTAGCATGTCCCATGCAAGCATGCACTTGTGAAATGCACACGTGAAGCTGAGCTCTTTTCGTGTTACTGTTCCAGCCGCAGAGTAGATTTCATGTTGCAAATGCTCTCGAAGCACAACCTTTTTTTCACACAAAGAAATTGACATTTTGCAGGGACCATTTCAATCGAACGATACATTTCATAATTATATATACACACAAGGTATTGTCAAAAAGTTTCGAGTCTTGTTCTGTTTACAAGACTACACACTATCATCTTTAAAATAGTCCTCTTGCACAGCAATACAGCGTTCCTATTGTTTCTGCCACTTCTGGAATGTGTCCTGGACTTCTTCTTTTTGAAGAGTATGCTTCTGCTATTGGATGTCCGCAGTGGTGTCAAAACGGCGACTTTTGAGCTGGATCTCAAGAGGGGCGAAGTCTGGCGAGTAGGGTGGTTGCGGAAGTTAGCAAGAAACTCACGTGTGAGGAGAGCTCGGTAACAGGGTATGCATCTGTTCCGGATAGCAGACGTGGTAACGCACGTGGTCAGAATAGTTGCACAGCTTACGATGAACACAGGACATTGTCTTTTAGCGCACTGACTAATGAAGGTCGGTGCTTCCTGTGACTGTGCACGCAGACTTGTGCTGCCATCTGTTGGTGTGTTACAAAACTAGTTTCGAAACTTTTTGATACCACCTTGTGTATATATGTATGTATGTATGTATGTATATAATGAATTTCACATTTAGTGCATTTCTGTATGAAAAAGGGCAGGATATTAAGAACTTATACTTCTTATAGATATACTTCTATCCTCTTTTATGTTTTGTGATCCAGTCCTATATGCTTGGAAGATTATTTTATAATAATATAACAAATATTGAAAGATAAAGGTCTTAAGTCAGTATTCTGGATATTTTATAGATAAATCTATTGACATTCATTTGTTGTAGATTTAAAACCACCGCCACAAAGAGTGGGTTCAGAGGTTTGAGATACGATGTGTTTCATAGCCGCTGTCCTGCCTTTTTTTTTTTTTTTTTTTTTGTTCTCCTGTGTTCATTGTAAACCCTGCTACAGGGGCTGTCTTTCATGCCATAAGTGTCACTTTGTTGTAGATGAGGGTGAGGGATTTACAACCCCTGCACGGATGGGTAACCTAGTAAGTACAGTCAAGGTGAATTTCTTCCTTTCCATTCGAACATGGCGCGCTCTTTCGGTTTTCCCATTGATTTCATTCTTATTTACAGCATCCCTCAGCTACGCCATAGCACCCCAATCCTTATTTCTTTAAGTTGTAGCCTCTACAGTTCAGACTGTTAAATTTCATGCTGTGTTTAATTGTTGTGTTTGTCTTTGAGTCAAAGATTCATTTAAATGTCGCGCATTCGCCGCACGCTTTTGTACACTTCAGCAGTGTGTTGTGCATATGTGCGTGTATGTGTGTGTGTGTGTGTGTGTTACGAACCTGACATTTCCTGGTTATAACAGTGCAAATCTGACTTTCAGGTGAGACTTCAGGTTCAAAGTGTGGACAAGCCCCTTTATCGTGGAACATACCACTGTTTCCAGTCTATAATTCATCAAGAATCTGTGAGTACGACTCTTATTTATTGCTGATAAAGAAGTTCCTAATGTAATCGTGCTAGAAACAAAAAATCCAAATTCAGCCTTCGTTCTGCTTTCCATAATGGCTCTAATCATTAGCACCATGAATGTGAGAAAAATCTCATATTTGCTCTAGCAGTGAGGTTGTCACGGATAGACCAGGATTCAGGAACCGGGAGTAAAACAAGGTTGTCGTTTATGGCTCTTGAATAAACAAACACAAAATAGTCAGACACAAAACTGCAGGAAATGACAAACTTAACTGAATCAAGCTATACCCGAAGTGTAGCGTGGAGCATGGGAAACACAGGCAGTAGTCCAGATGATCTATAGTCAATCGGACCGTGAGTGAAGGGGAAGAGGGGCCTTATAAAGGGGACGGGTAAATGGAGGACAGGTGTACGTGATTAGTCGGAGGGAGAGGCTGAGCGAGAGTGTGAGCGTTGGAGGGAGGCATGACTAGCGGCTCTCTGACAGAGGTAAAGATTGGGCACTGGATATTTGCATAGGGTTGATATTTTAGTACCCAGGGTAAGCAAGGGCAACATGTACAGGGAGCTAAATTAAGCTCCAATGTCATTCTATCTTGTTCACTCTCGAGGATAAACACGCTCAGCTGATCCTAAAGGGTTTCCAGAGGAATGCATCGATGAAGGAATCAAATGCAGATAATGAAGCCTGCTGATTTGTCAGGATTTTCGTAGTGTCTTAGTGGTTGTCAGATTGGCATTAGTTGAAAAGTGAGAAAGAGCCATGTGGGGAACAGGGGCTGACTAGTGGCCATTAGGGGTATGACGGTACACTTATTCGCACCAAACCATTACGGTACAGGACTTTCGGTTCTTGTTTAACATCCGGAACATAGTAAAAATCCGAATTCCTTCAAAAACATATTGAGTGGTGGACCGCAAGTTTGTTTAGTCTTTGCCTCGCACTTTGAGCGCAGTCTCACTGTAGCTACTGGATTCGTACCGGAAAAACTATTTGTACTGCAAATCTCAAATTTTGTTTTGCGCATGTGCGAAACCGCTGCCACTTTCTGTCATTTTAACCATCTTTACGACAGTCTAGCGATGTGTATTCTTTTGTGTTTTATGTACAACTTCAAGAATTCCTCCTAATCTCTCCTGACAATTCCGCATAATTGAGGAAGTGAATGAATAAATGAATGATGGAAGGAATTATTTCATTAATGAATAAATAAATTGAATGTGTGTTTCTTAAATGCAGACATTTGTTATAGTATGCTGAATTAATGAATTAACTTACACTTAAGTTAAGCATATCTTTAGAAAATTAAATATTGAAGGTAAAAAAACACACATGTATACACATTCTACATATATACACGTTCTAACAAATGTAAACAATTTAATAAAATGTTTCCATTTATTAAATTCGATCAAAATAATGAAAAGGTGTATTTATTTGATCTACTCTATTTTATTTTGATATATTTTATTTTTTACTTAAACCAAGCAGCCATTTTATTTCAAAT
The DNA here is from genome assembly GCF_946808225.1 of Silurus aristotelis. Taxonomy (NCBI): domain Eukaryota; kingdom Metazoa; phylum Chordata; class Actinopteri; order Siluriformes; family Siluridae; genus Silurus; species Silurus aristotelis. The sequence continues at coordinate 20,883,376 of NC_139582.1, read as the reverse complement.
TGTTTAAAAAAAATGTCAACTGTTTATGTTCACAAATGTTAATATTAATAAACCACATTAATAAAAAATGCCCCCTAACTGACTGTAATTTAACCGAACCGTGAATTTTGTGTACCGTTACACTACTAGCTGCCATGTTGCATTTTTTTTACTAGGGTTTAAGTACAGTACGTGTTTTTAGTTTGTGGATGCCCTTATCTCACAACAAATCTTTCTTATTACAGTTATTTGGGCTCTACAAAGGCATTGGCTCCCCAATGATGGGCCTGACGTTCATCAACGCCATCGTGTTTGGCGTGCAGGGCAACGCGATGCGCATGCTTGGCAAAGACACCCCTCTGAACCAGTTTCTGGCTGGCGCTGCAGCCGGGGCTATCCAGTGCGTCATCTGTTGTCCTATGGAGCTCGCCAAGACTCGCATGCAGATGCAAGGCACCGGAGAGAAGAAGTCTTTAAGGAAGGTATACAAGAACTCCTTGGACTGCTTAGTTCGCATTTACAAAAAAGAGGGCCTCAGGGGCATCAACCGTGGCATGCTGACCACCGTTATCCGCGAGACTCCAGGATTCGGCGTGTATTTCTTGTCCTACGACGTCCTGACACGTTCCTTGGGGTGTGAAGCCGACGACCTTTACATCATTCCGAAGTTGCTCTTCGCAGGTGGCATGTCGGGGATCGCGTCCTGGCTATCAACGTATCCGGTGGACGTCATCAAGTCCCGCCTCCAGGCAGACGGCTGGGGCGGAGTTTACAAATACAACGGGATCATGGACTGTGTCCATCAGAGCTGGCAGAGGGAGGGCTGGAGGGTTTTTACTCGTGGTCTCACCTCTACTCTTCTCAGGGCTTTCCCTGTCAACGCCACTACGTTCGCCACGGTGACTCTGTTCCTCATGTACATGCGAAACGACGGCGGTGTCAAAGACTGCGAGCCTGAGCCTGTACAGCAAACACAGCTCCAAACCACAAGCCTCTGAACTCATACTTCACTCAGAAGATTAATAAAACAGGTTCTATGGGCCGGTATAGTAAGTATCCGCTGTTTGTGGGAATTCTAGTTCCCTTATTACCAATTCTACTAGAAACAGCATCAGCAAAAATTGTCCCAGCTTTAAAGTTTCATGTATTGTGAAGGGGGGAGGGATTTGAGTGGGAATTTTTCAAAAACAATCCAAAGCATGTTTTCACTGCGTTTTTCTTTACAGTGAGGCAGGGTTAATGCTGCTACGATCCATTTCTTATTTTTGTACTGAATGTTCTCAGGATGAATGTTAGAGTCCAGGAATTTGGACTGAATCATGCTGGTAAGAGGGAAATGTTTTGTGAACAAGCTAAATCATTAATGCTAAGCAGTATTAACTGACTGAAGTTCAATGGGAGGGAAGTCCAGTTTAAAGAAAGACGGGTCCAAAACTGAGATTACTCAGTCTTTCAGCACAATTGACAAACAAAAAAAGATCTCGCAAGCGTTTGCTGAAGTGGTTATTCATATACTACATGGCCAAAAGCATGTGAACACTTGATACCTACAGTACATGTCCTTATTGAACATCTCATTCTAATATGGTCTCCTCTATAGCATCTATAACTGACTCTTCTGCAAAGGGTTTCTAGTAGATCTAGGGTTGTGGCTTTGGAGTTTAGTGATCATTCAGCCAAAAGAGCATTAGTGAGACTCGTGAGAGACAGATGGTGTGGAGGTTTGAGTGCACTCAGTGTTCCAGTTCATCATAATCAGCGTGTCTCAAGTTCTTTCTCACGAATGTTGGCAAACATACATCCTGCAGTTATTTTTCTAGCAGACCCATGCCCCCAAAATGAGATTTAATGTAACTGTGTGGTTTTCGAACTAAGCTTACAAATGAATGAGAGACGAGACGAGGAATGGAATTATGAAAAACGTTAGCCTGGAGGTGGAGAGCACGATCATATTCTGCACCATTTCCTAACAGCAGATACAGCAATGGCATTTTTTCTATCTGCGGTCAATGACACTGCTCTCCAGGACACATGTAGGTGGTGGCCACATGCAATTGGATTAGGACGTGTTACTGCCAGGGGTTTATCTCGCTTTGTGCACTAGAGCAGGGGTCCTCAACCAACAGGGAGGTAGTAGCTCCGTGTTAAAGGCACCGGATGGTCATGAGTTCAAATGCCAGCACCACCAAGCTGTCACTGCCTAGAGCAAGGTCTTTAACTGTCATCTTCTCACTTGCACGTCACTCTGGATAAGCACCTATGCCAAATGCCATGAATGTAAACCACCAGGCCATGGAATCATTCAGTTACCGAGCCGCACAAAAAAAGATAAAAACATTTAATTGACTATTTGCATATCTTGATAGATGATTCCACCTGGGCTAATTCCCGTCCTTTTTTTATAAAATTTTTTTTTAATGCATTGATAAATTAAGCTGCCATTAATTCTGTATTATGGTGCATTCAGTTACATTTACACCTATAAAGATACATGTAATAATTAAATCATATGTATCGTAGTAATATAATACGCACGTTATCATTTGTAGTTTTGTAGAGTCTGTGGAAAATCTTCCGTTAAACTGGCCTGTGGTTCAACAAAAGGTCGGAGACTTGAGCACCAGAGTACCGACCACATACCCAGGTGTTCACATGCTTTTGTCCATGTAGTGCATCTCGAATGGAGTAAAATTGTCTCTGTAGAAAACGTTGCTGCTGAGCTTCTAAACAAATATATATTTTTTTTACTTTTGTTTTGAACATTGCTTTCTACTATTTCTGCTTTCTACTACTATTGCTTTCATTGCCTAAAAGTGCCACGTTAACAAAAAAACGTAAAAAATCTATAATTACGAAATCGAAGTCATAGCATTACGAGAACAAATTCGACTCCGGCTGAAGTACCGGTGAGCATCTCCTTCAGGGTCGATTTCTTCGATCATCATTCTCATACTCTCTTCAGAAACAGCATCTCCTCTTCGATATAAACATCGATATCCTTCAGACTGCAGAAATGAGGCAACGTCTGTCTGATTTTTTTTTTCTTCTGAGTAAACCAAGTTTCCTACATAATCGCTGCAGTGTCCGTTTACTAATTAATTTCCTTACTGCTAAATCACAGGTAGGATGTAACCAAACGAGCGAAACGTTTCTCTGTGGTTTTTCTTAAAACATTACCACTTTAATCTCATATTGCTGTGACTATTTTCGAAGTCTAAAATGTTTTTTTTTTTTTTTACGTGGCACTAGTCGTAGTTTTCAGAAATGCATAGCTCTGTTTTTTTTCTCCTCTCCACTGCAAACGGCATTCCACAGAAAGAACGGATTCTGATCTGACCGTATACCTTGATGTCTTTAACCTCTCCACCTTCATCTTACACCTTACACTGGTTCACATCTGGTTGGCTGAAACGTCTAAATCAAAACATTTAAATTCAGAGCAATGCAAACGTCATACGGTATAAATAATCATACAGTGATTCTTGACTTTTTGTGTTCAAGTTGTATAATAACGATGTACATCTGTAGAACAAACCACATCAGCCGGATCGATGGATGAAAAAAAAACGTCCCAGCTTTCCATAGCCTTCAGTGTTACAGATCCGGTTATGGGTAACATGTCTACAAAATCAGTACACTGTATATAACACATGTGTCCTTTACCACATTATTTCGAAAGTTCAAAGACGACGTCTAAAGCGCACCTTAATTTTATCAATTATTCTTCTACAGTACCTGTTGTTTCTCTGTTACTTACCTACGACACTGTTTACCTCCTGCAGGTTATTTAGACACTGTAGTTGTAATTATTATAAATATCTGCTTTCTGTAATCTTTCTGCAGTGATTTATCGACAGCCATGTGTATTTGGTGAGACAGTAATTTTTTTTGTTGCTCTTGTTTAACACTTAGTATCTGAAAGGCAAATGTAAACTTTTTCTAAAGATCTCAATCATGTGTATAATTCATCCCACTATTTTTGATTATACAGTTGTTTTTTTCTCATATGGAAAAATAGAATGGTGAAATGCGTTTCAACTTTCATGGCTGTACAAAATATTTATTGATGAATTAAAGGGTAATGGAATTACTGTTGCACTCGTCCTTTTACTTTTCTACTTTATTTCTGCTCAAGTAACAAATATGTTTAATTATGAACAGTAAAATTTGTATGAAAAACCAGTAGGAATGATGGATGCAGTTTATTGTTTTATTCTCCTGCACATAACTACATTTATAAGAAGAGTTACACACACACAAAATGAGAACCCTTATTACACACAAAATTAAAGAACCATTTCTCCACACACACAGGTAAAGAACCCTTACTCCACACACACACCAAATGAAAGAACCCCTTCTCCACACACACACAGTGAGAGAACCCTTATAGATAGATAGATAGATAGATAGATAGATAGATAGATAGATAGATAGATAGATAGATAGATAGATAGATAGATAGATAGATAGATAGATAGATAGATAGATAGATAGATAGATAGATAGAACTTTATTGTCATTGCATAGTACAGGTACACAGCAACGAAATGCAGTTTGGCATCTACCAGAAGTGCAAAATGTAGCAGTCGTGCAAAAGTGCAGATAACTATCTAGCATATTTACAGTGCAGATAACTATCTAGCATATTTACAGCAAGTGGTATATATGAAAGTATATACAGTGAATAAATATAAAGGCTATTTCAGTGCAGAGATGTGTGGACATACAGAAGTACAGTGAATAAATATAGAGGCGTACAGTATTTAAGAAAATGTGCAGAAATGAAAGGTTACAGATCAAAAATTATGGCATTAAGGAGTAGCAAGCTTAATAAACAGTCTACTATATATTAAAAAAAATATATATATATATATATATATATATATATATATATATATATATATATATATATATATATATATATATATATATAAATATATACACATACATTATATACACAAATGAATGTGAAATGTTGGGCAGAATGTACAGTAATGATAAAGATACATACAGATATAAAAAAAAGTGCAGATGTACTGAGGAGTGAAAAAGATATAATATGTAGTATGTACATGTATTGTACAGAGGTTATATACAGTCTTTTGTTTGTGTTTGTTTTGTAGTGATTTAGCAGTTTAGTAGTGTGATGGTGGATGGAAAAAAGCTGTCCCTGAACCTGCTTGTTCTGGTGCGCAAGTTCCTGTATCTCCTTCGTGATGGAAGGAGGTTAAACAGTTTATGACTGGGATGTGGAGAGTCCTTGATGATGTTGTGAGCTCTGCGCAGACATCTGCTGTAGTGAAGGTGTTCAATGGCAGGTAGTTGGGTGCCAGTGATGCGTTGGGCGGTTTTGACCACCCTTTGCAGTGCTTTACGTTCGCACACAGTGGAGCGTCCGTACCATACAATGATGGAGTTGGTCAGGATGCTGTCAATGATGCAGCGGTAGAAACTCGTTAAAATCCCCGGGGGCAGATGAGATTTCTTGAGACTTCTCAAGAAGTACAGGCGTTGTTGTGCTTTTTTTTTTTTTACCAGAGCTGACGTGTTCTGCTGCCAGGACAGGTCCTCAGAGATGTGAACTCCCAGAAACTTAAAGCTGGAGACTCGCTCTACCTCGGTTCCATTGATGTTGACTGCCAGATTATGGATCTCTTCCCTGTAGGCCGATTCGTCGTTGTTTTCGATCTGGCCGACCACGGTGGTGTCATCTGCATACTTGATGAAGATGTTGGAGTTATACAGAGGAGCACAATCGTGGGTGAACAGGGAGTAGAGCAGTGGGCTCAGAACACAGCCCTGCGGTATGCCAGTGTTCAGAATGAGGGTTGAGGATACCTGGTTTCCCAACCTGACAGATTGAGGTCAGTTGGTGAGAAAGTCCAGAATCCATCTGCAAGTGGAGGTGCAGATACCCAGTTCACTGAGCTTGGTGATCAGTACAGTGGGAAGGACTGTATTGAATGCAGAGCTAAAGTCAATGAACAGCATTCTGATGTATGTGATGCTCTTATCCAGGTGGGTGAGAGCAGAATGAAGAGCTGTGGAAACTGCATCCTCAGTTGACCTGTTTGGGCGATAGGCATACTGGTGTGGGTCCAGTGTAGGTGGTAGGCCCGCAGTGAGGTGATTCAGGACCAGTTTCTCAAAGCACTTCATAGCAATGGGGGTGAGTGCAACCGGGCGAAAGTCATTCAGGCATTCAGCAGCTGAGTGCTTAGGCACTGGTATGATAGTAGTGGTCTTCAGGCATGTTGGTACTGTGGCTTGGGCCAGTGACAGGTTGAAAATGTCAGTAAAAACCTGTGCCAGTTGTCCAGCGCATGCTCTGAGAACACATCCCGGTATGCTATCCGGGCCAGCTGCCTTGCGTGCATCAAGTCTGCTAAACACTGAATAGACTTCCGTTGTTGAGAGTAAAAGTGGGCTGTAAGCAGTAGCAGAGTCCGTGGTTGGTGTAAAATGTCCTGTGCTTTGGTCAAAACGAGCAAAAAAGTGATTAAGTTCATTCGGTTGGAAGGCACTGCTGGTTTATTACACACACAAAATTAAAGAACCCTTTCTTCACATGCACACACAGTGAAAGAACCCTTTCTCCACAAACACACACTGTGAGAGAACCCTTACTCAACGCACACAACGACAAAACCCTTACTCCACACACACACACACACACAATAATAGAACCCCTACTACACACACACTGAGTGAGCAAATCTTTATTACACACACACACACACACACACACACACACACACACACACACACACACACACAGATACACCACACACAGACACACACAATGAGAGAACCATTACTACACACACACACACACTGATGGAGCAAATCTTTATTACACACACATACACAATGAGAACCCTTACTCCACACACACACACACACACACACACACAGTAAGATAACCCTAACTCCACACAGATACACACACACACACACACACATACACACACACACACACACACAGTAAGATAACCCTTACTCCACACAAACACTCACACACACAATGAGAGCCCTTACTTCACACACACAAACACACACACACACACACACACACACACACACACACAGTAAGATAACCCTAACTCCATACAAACACACACACACACACACACACACACACACACACACACACACACACACACACACACACAGTAAGATAACCCTAACTCCATACAAACACACACACACACACACACACACACACACACACACACACACACACACATATATATATATATATATATATATATATATATATATATATATATATATATATATATATATATATATATATATATACACAGTGTATACACAAAATGAGAACCCTTACTCCACATACACATATACACACACGCACACACACGCAGTAAATTAATGCCAAGAATTGTAACAATTTCTGACAGTCAGAACAAGTCTGAACAGCATGATGTAGTGCCTGAAGTTATATTACCCAATACATTTTCACAACAAATCATTCCTCTGAGAAAACAGTGTTACTGGATACACCTAAACCTTAACGAAAAAAAAAAAAAAAAAAAAAGAAACAATTAGAAAATTTATTAGGAGTACAATCCATAAGATTTACAATATAATATTAAAGATATGCAAGATATATAAGTAATGAAATATTTCATCACCAAGGCAGTTAATAATCTTTCAAATTACCACCTGACCATTGCAACAAAAATTATATCTTCACCTGACTGGTGAAGAGAGAAGCATGACAGTCCAGATAAATCTTCCTGTGTAATATGGCATCTTCCATCAGAGGTGGGAAGTAACGGAGTACAAATAATTCGTTACTGTACTTAAGTAGATTTTTTTGGTATCAGTACTTTACTCCACTATTTATTTTTCAGACAACTTTTTACTTTTACTTATTACATTTTTACACAAATATCTGTACTTTTTACTTCTTACATTTTCAAAACCGGCTCTTTACTTTAGTTTTAATACATTAATTTGGTGAAATATTATTTTTATTTTCACTGCGTGCCGATTTCAGCCGAACAACCGATTTCCTGTCATTGCGTGTCTTTTTCAATCCACTGGTGTATAAAGTCCTGACCCTCACTCACCACAGATGTAGACTAGTTTACGGAGCTAAGAATCAGCAGGCAGAAGGCAGTAAGAAGTTTGGGGTTAATGTGGATGAGACAGAGGGAGTCAGTGATGTAAACATGACTGAGAACAGACACATTCCTGATCATCATCATCTTTTCTCTGCTTGTGTTCTATATGTGGATCTTCAGCCTGGATACATTCATTAGGTAACAACATTTTTAATTCGTTTTGTATTTATTAATTAATATATATATATATATATATATATATATATATATATATATATATATATATATATATATATATATATATATATATATATATATATATATGTGTGTATGTATGTATGTATGTATGTATGTATGTATGTATGTATGTATGTATATATATATATTTGGCTGTCAAAATTAAAATTATTGTAAACGGCACTAAATTTTATTAACACTATCAATTCAGCGCGCATTTCTGTTTCACCATTTTTATAGAAAATGTAAATACATAAATAAATAACTAAATAAAAAAGAGGCGCAATTAAAACCTTCGGCAAAAAATATGTTTATCCACGACGTCCTTTCTTAGATATAAAATAAATTAATAAACTCCAGATAAAAATATTTTTAATCAGTAAACTCTTGTTTTATTTCTGCGCCAAGTCTCAAATCAAACACCAAATCCGCCATGTTTTACACAATTAACCCTCTGGGTGGCGTTTTGTGGGTTTTTCCCTCATAATAGCAACACAAACTTAAATTACTGTCTTTATTGATCGTACAGATAAAAACAATACATCATTCAAATCTGTAAAATGTCTATAATTTTCTATATATAAGCTTCCTGACTTGACTTGAAGAGGTGCAGTTTCCCCGGTATCACCTCATTAACTGTCCGTGTGGAAACATAGCAAAGGCTCTTAATGATGTCCACACATCTCTGCACTGATATAGCCTTTATATTTAATCACTGTACATATGCTTACATATATATCACATGCTGTAAATATGATACATGTTTAACACCTCCAAGCTGCCAGTTTTGGGCACCTGAGCAAGCACTGAGCAAGCACTCACTACTGCTCACTACTGCTCATTTAATAAATGAGATCATTATCGCTCAGGATAAACACTTCCAACAGGAAGTGGCTATATCTCACTATCTTTGTCTCTCTATTTTCTCTATCTAATTGTCTCTGTGTCTCTTTTAGTAAATGTCTCTGTCTCACTGTATATGTCTCTCTCTTGCTGTCTCTCTATTTGTTTCTCACTCTTTCTAAAGCTGTCTGTGTCTCTTTGTCTTTGTCTCTGTCTTTCCTGCTTATTTACATGTCTAACAAAGTTTTGAGTTTTGAAAGTAATGCCATTAGCGATCTATGATGAAAGACTTTCCTGGTTCGATTCTTACCTCTAGTTTCATATTGAACATTATAAGAAGTTTTTAAAAACAGAACAATAAAAGGTCATTAAAATTGGTTGCTGGTAAATCATGGTATATCAGTGGTGCAGGTGTTGGAGATGTGGTTCTTGTACCTGAGTCACTTTTCATAGACTTCGAGTAACTGAGAGAATGAACAGGAAGGAGAAGTTTTGACCCTCTACCAACATGATCTAAGAGAAAACAGTGGTCTCTTAACTATAGAAAAACCAAGAGTCCAATAAGCAAAGCCTTGTTTGCCACCCCTCTGGTAGTGCAGTGGTTAGTAATATGGCTTCTGCTATTTGACTCACCTGGTTCAATTCCTACCCCTTAGCTATTGTTTAAAAAGTTTTTATAAAAAAACCAAAAAAGGTCCTAAAAATCAGATTCTTGCAGGAGATCATGTGGCTAAATTGGAAGAGCTTTGCCTCTGGTTTGAGAGGTTGCTGGTTCAAACCCCAGCCAGGGCTCAAAGTTAAGCGTGCGGAAGATTCTGGTGACCCTAGTGAAGAAGGTGTCAGAAATGGCTGCGTGGAAGTTCGGATGTGGATGGTTTCAGACGGCGTATCCTGAACCAGGGGGGCAATATCCAGGCACCTGGCATCTGAGAAGCTGAAAACAGGTGGTTATGAAGCAAAAACATCCAAAAAAGTATTGACTTAGGCTCCTGGCAAAAATCTTTTTTTCCCCTTCTCTCCTCCCCATAAATGCAAAACTATCACCCTCACTTTTTTCTGAGGCTGTAACCCAGCAGGTCTTCACAGCCTTTGTTCACAGTCACCCACTCCATTGCTTACCACACAACTTACTCAGTGGGGGGACAAGCCAGATTTAAACCAGCAACCGCTGAGCTCAGAGGAAAGGCTTTTATCACAAAGCCATCAAGTCCCACAACTCACCTTCTTTTTTTGGGGGGGTTTATCATTCGTTTCATGCTTTAAAGCAAAAAATATAGACCAGAAAGAAACACAGAAAGCAGGATTCGAACCCTGAACCCCACCAACAGCAAAATACCAGTCTTAAACCACTGAACCATCAGGAAGGACAGGCTGTGCCAAATGTTAGAGCAGGTCTATCTTTTTTTTGAAACCATCAACACAAGAATATGATGCTAAAGACAGACTTAGGAAGCAAACCAATATTGTGACTAGCAGGGACAATGCAGGATTTGAACCCTGATTCACGCCATTAGCGAGGTACCAGCATTAACCCACTGAACCATCAGGAAGGACAAGCTGGGAAGCTTGCTTAGAGCAGGTCTATCTTTCTTTTTAACCCATCAAAACAAGAATATGAAGATGTAGGAATTAGGAATTTAACCTACCTCATGACTAGCAGTCAGAAAGCCAGGTTTGAACCCTGGCCACCAACATTGGCAAAGTACCAGCCTTAACCCACTAAGCCATCAAGAAAAAACAGGATGGGAAGCTTGATTAGAGCAGGTCTATCTTTCTTTTCAAACCATCAACACAAGAATTTAACCCTAAAGAAAGATGTAGGAAGCGAATACAGATGTAAGTAGCACAGGATGAACCCACATTGTAAATAGCAGGATTCGAACCAAGATCACCACCAGCGAAACACCAACGTTAACCCATTGAACCATCGGTGAGGACAGGCTAGGAAGCTTGTTAAGAGCAGGTCTATCTTTCTTTTCAACCGATTAAAAACAAAAATATCTCGCTAAAGAAAAATGTAGGAAGTGAATCCTGATCGTGACTGGCAGGCAGAAAGCAGGATTCAAACCCTGAACCCCACCAAAAGCACAAAACCTTATTTAACCCACTGAACCATCAGAGAAGACAGGTGAGGAAGCTTGTTTAGAGCAGGTTTATCTACCTTTAAACCATCAACACAAGAATATAAAGATACAGAAAGATTTAGGAAGCAGGAACACAACCGAAATCACAACTAGCAGGATTCAAACCCTGATCCTTACCATCAGTGAGGCACCAGCCTTAATCCAATGAACCATGGAAGAGATCAGACTGGGAAGCATGGTTAGATGAGGCACAAGCCTTAAACCACTGAGTGACCACTGCTGAAAAGCATGTTTGCTTTTTGGAGGGTTCATACTTTGTTTCATGGCATGTAGGACTGGCTTTGAAACCTTATAACCAGCGTGGACTATATTAAGGACTATGTTCAGGCACAAGCCTTAACCCACTGAGCTACCACAGAAGTGCTTTTTCTTTTCTTTTTTTTCTTTTTTTTTGGTGGGGTTATCTTTCATTAAAGACCAGGAAATCAAGAAATTAATCCAACACAGAAAGAACAGAGTTGAAATGTTTTCAGAGTGGACAAGGTCCAGAAGTTTTATTTACCAACACAGCAACATGTTCGACCAGGAATCAAACTCTCAAACTCATCCTCGTGGGGACCCTGACATTAACCCACTAGGCTATCACATCCACCCTCCATCTATCTATCTATCTAATATGATGTGAGGTCCAGTTAACAGGTAGCAGTAATAACTACTTTTTACTTAAGTACATGTCTGAGCCTAAACTTCTTTACTTTCATTTGAGTAAAAAAGTATAATCAGTACTTCAACTTTTACCCGAGTATTTTAAAACATGAGGATCTGTACTTCTACTTAAGTAAAGGATGTGTGTACTTTTGCCACCTCTGTCATCCATTGACAAATATGCTGAAGCTTTTTCATTACTATCTATTATGGATGTGCATCTCCATAACCAAGGCTGCTGCGAATCGCATCTTGATGCATAACCGACATTAAAGATACGTAAGAAGCAGCTACTGATGCAATGGGATATGATTGACCACTATTTGGATGCAGCGTGAGCAAATTTCGATTTAATTGAACACAATGTGATTCAATAAAATGCATGCAATGAAAAAACTTTTACTTAACTGCCTTCTGACTTCTAACAGGCCTTTATAGTGCAAAAGAATATATTAAATAAAAACATTGATTAGATGCAGCTCCAATTTGTGCCATGTAAATCTGTATTCTTTGTGACTCTCGGGACACGCCTTTGGTCTTTATAGGGACGTGATACATCATATTTATGTAGCAGCAGCGGTGCTGAGAGAATTCGCTCGAGAGAAATCAATCTGCCAGTGGCGGATTGTCAGGCCCAGCAAAGACTTCTCTGCTGGCCTTAACACTATCAGAAGCATTGACCTGCATTTACAACCTAAATTCTAATATTTGTTCCATGATATTGTATTCATTTATTATCTCTTCATTTAATAGCATTTCTCTTGGATGTATCTGGATGTTAGATTTTTTTTGTCCAATCAGATTTCAGCCTTTATGTGCTGCCATGTCAATCTAATCTGCCCAGGGCCTTCACAATCAGTAGTGTTGGCCGATGTACCTTAGAGTATATTAGCAGTGGGTCTGTTTCTTTAACCAATCAGGTTTAAAATTCGCCTCACAGGGCAGCTAGCTGGCCCAGAATAGCGTCAGCATTTTTTCGTCCCCTGCTTGGTTGGTCAGAGGAAAACTGTTACAGCCAACTTCCACTAGCAAAACATTTCTGCACACATTAGTACATCTGAGTTAGACTTTTTTTATGCCCACAATCACTGACGGAGGAAGATAAATTGATTTGGTCTCAGACATAATTAAAAATTAATTTTGAAGAAAAGCTAGACATCGTGAGGATATGTCGGCCAACCCTGAAGCTAGCTAGCTTGTCTCAGCCTGAGAAATTGTTTGTTCTCCACTTCCAGACCAGTGAATACGAGCGGTACCACTGGCTTACAGCCTCTGAGGAGCGGTGCAAATTATGACTACGCATCTCTGGTGAGTAGGTTGTATCTTATTCAAATTTTTTATGTTTTTGTCAAGTTATTAGACAAATATTGATTCTGAACTGCTCCAGATGATTTAGGTGCACAGTTGTTGTAGTGTAGATGTTTGGAGCTTGCTTTAGTGAAATGGTATTCACATGCAAAATGCCTCTCTCTCTGTAATGCCACACGTTGTCATATTGCGTTTTTGAATAGTATTGACGGTTTCTATAATTGCGACATAATAGTGGTGGTATTAAGAGGTGGATTAAGTTGGGTCAGTCCCCACTGCAGGCGCAGGTACCAAATGCACGGCCCACCACTGCAGAGGTGGCAAAAGTACACACATCCTTTACTTAAGTAGAAGTACAGATCCTCATGTTTTAAAATACTCGGGTAAAAGTTGAAGTACTGATTATACTTTTTTACTCAAGTGAAAGTAAAGAAGTTTTGGCTCAGACATGTACTTAAGTAAAAAGTAGTTTTTACTGCTACCTGTTTTAGCTGTTAACTGGACCTCACATCATATTAGATAGATAGATAGATAGATAGATAGATAGATAGATAGATAGATAGATAGATAGATAGATAGATAGATAGATAGATAGATAGATAGATAGATAGATAGATAGATAGATAGATAGATAGATAGATAGATAGATAGATAGATAGATAGATAGATAGATAGATAGATAGATAGATAGATAGATAGATAGATAGATAGATAGATAGATAGATAGATGGATGGATGGATGGATGGATGTGATAGCCTGGTGTGTTAATGTCAGGGTCCCCACGAGGATGAGTTTGAGAGTTTGATTCCTGGTCGAGCTGGTTGCTGTGTTGGTAAATAAAACTTCTGGACCTTGTCCACTCTGAAAACATTTAAACTCTGTTCTTTCTGTATTGGATTAATGTCTTGATCTCCTGGTCTTTAATAAAAGATAACCCCACCAAAAAAAAAAAAAAAAAAAAAAAAGCACTTCTGTGGTAGCTCAGTGGGTTAAGGCTTGTGCCTGAACATGGTCCTTAATATAGTCCACGCTGGTGATAAGGTTTCAAAGCCAGTCCTACATGACTTCTTTCTTACTGCGCTGGCATGAAACAAAGTATGAACCCTCCAAAAAGCAAACATGCTTTTCAGCAGTGGTCGCTCAGTGGTTTAAGGCTTGTGCCTCATCTAAACATGCATCCCAGTCTGATCTCTTCCATGGTTCATCGGATTAAGGCTGGTGACTCGCTGATGGTAAGGATCAGGGTTTGAATCCTGCTAGTTGCAATGTTGGTTATGTTCCTGCTTTCTTTAGCTTTATATTCTTGTGTTGATCTTTTACAGGTAGATAGACCTGCTCTAAACAAACAGCCTGGCCTGTCTTCTATGATGGTTCAGTGGGTTAAATCAGGTGTCGTGCTTTTGGTGGGGTTCAGGGTTCGAATCCTGCTTTCTGCCTGCCAGTCACGATCAGGATTCACTGCCTGCATTTTTCTTTAGCGATATATTTTTGTTTTTAATGGGTTGAAAAAAATAGACCTGCTCTAAACAAGCTTCCTAGCTTGTCCTCACCAATGGGTTAACGTTGGTGTCTCGCTGGTGGTGGGTATCTTGGTTGGAATCGTGTTTTTCACAATGTGGGTTCAACTTGTGCTACTTACATCTGTATTCACTTCCTACATCTTTCTTTAGCGTTAAATTCTTGTGTTGATGGTTTGAAAAGAAAGATAGACCTGCTCTAATCAAGCTTTCCATCCTGTTTTTTCCTGATGGCTTAGTGGGTTAAGGCTGGTACTTTGCTAATGTTGGTGGTCAGGGTTCAAACCTGGCTTTCTGTCTGCTAGTCATGAGGTAGGTTAAATTCCTGATTCCTACATCTTCATATTCTTGTTTTAATGGGTTAAAAAGAAAGATAGACCTGCTCTAAACAAGCTTCCCAGCTTGTCCTTCCTGATGGTTCAGTGGGTTAATGCTAGTGCCTCCCTAATGGTGTGAATCAGGGTTCAAATCATACTTTGTCCATGCTGGTCACGATATGGGTAGACCTGCTCTAACAATTGGCACAGCCTGTCCTTCCTGATGGTTCAGTGGTTTAAGACTGGTATTTTGCTGTTGGTGGGGTTCAGGGTTTGACTCCTGTTTTCTGTGTTTCTTTCTGGTCTGAATTTCTTGCTTTGAAGCATGAAACGAAGGATAAACCCCGCATAAAAAGAGGGTGAGTTGTGGGACTTGAAGGTTTTGTGGTAAAAGCCTTGCCTCTGAGCTCAGAGATTGCTGGTTCAAATCTGGCTTGTCCCCATACTGGGTAAGTTGTGTGGCAATTAGTGTGTGGTGAGCAATGGAGTGGGTGACTGTGAACAAAGGCTGTGAAGACCTGCTGGGTTACAGCCTCAGAAAAAGTTAGGGTGATAGTTTTGCATTTAGGGGGGAGAAGGGGAAAAAGTTTATTAAAATACATTTCTGCCACGAGCCAAAGTTGATACTTCATTTGGACCTTTTTGCTTTATAACCCCCTGTTTTCAGCTTCTCAGAAACCAGAAGCCTGGATATTGCCACCCCGGTTCAGGATACGCCCTCTGAAACCGTCCACATCCGACCTTCCACGCAGCCATTTCTGACACCTTCTTCAATTTGGTCACCGGAACCTTTCACACTCTTAACTTTGAGCCCTGGCCGGGGTTTGAACCAGCAACCTCTCAACACAGGGACCTTTCTAGGACCTCTTTTGGTTCTTTTATAAAACTTTTTAAACAATTTAAAGGATAGCTAAGGGGTAGGAATTGAACCGGGTGAGTCAGATAGCAAAAGTCACATTACTAACCACTGCACCACTAGAGGGGTGGCAAACAAGGCTTTGCTTATTGGACTCTTGGTTTTTCTATAGTTAAGAGACCACTGTTTTCTCTTTGATCATGTTGGTAGAGGGTCAAAACTTCTCCTTCCTGTTTATTCTCTCAGTTACTCAAAGTCTAGGAGAAGTGACTCAGGTACAAGAACCACATCTCCAACACCTGCACCACTGATATACCATGATTTACCAGCAACCAATTTTAATGACCTTTTATTGTTCTGTTTTTAAAAACTTCTTTTAATGTTCAATATGAAACTAGAGGTAAGAATCGAACCAGGAAAGTCTTTCATCATAGATCGCTAATGGCATTACTTTCAAAACTCAAAACTTTGTTAGACATGTAAATAAGCAGGAAAGACAGAGACAAAGACAAAGAGACACAGACAGCTTTAGAAAGAGTGAGAAACAAATTGAGAGACAGCAAGAGAGAGACATATACAGTGAGACAGAGACATTCACTAAAAGAGACACAGAGACAATTTGATAGAGAAAATAGAGAGACAAAGATAGCGAGATATAGCCACTTCCTGTTGGAAGTGTTTATCCCGAGCGACTCTTAATGATCTCATTCACTAAATGAGCAGTAGTGAGTTAAGTGCTTGCTCAGGTGCCCAAAACTGGCAGCTTGGAGGTGTTAAAGATGTATCATATTTACAGCATGTGATATGTATGTAAGCATATGTACAGTGATTAAATATAAAGGCTATATCAGTGCAGAGATGTGTGGACATCATTAAGAGCGTTTGCTATGTTTCCACACGGACAGTAATGAGGTGATACCGGGGAAACTGCACCTCTTCAAGTCAAGTCAGGAAGCTTATATATAGAAAATTATAGACATTTTACAGATTTGAATGATGTATTGTTTTTATCTGTACGATCAATAAAGACAGTAATTTAAGTTTGCATTCAAGGAATGTCTCTGTTCTCAGTCATGTTTACATCACTGACTCCCTCTGTCTCATCCACATTAACCCCAAACTTCTTACTGCCTTCTGCCTGCTGATTCTTAGCTCCGTAAACTAGTCTACATCTGTGGTGAGTGAGGGTCAGGACTTTATACACCAGTGGATTGAAAAAGACACGCAATGACAGGAAATCGGTTGTTCGGCTGAAATCCGTGCGCAGTGAAAATAAAAAATAATATTTCACCAAATCTGCATATATAATATTGGTCACAAATTATTGATCACGTTCTAAATTATTATATATAAATGCTAACTTATATTTTTCAATTAATGCATACCAATGTAAACCAGTGAATCTTAACATCCCTGTGGTTTATTACTGTTATGTTTTTTTCTAACCATTTTGATTTATCATACAGACAAGCCTTAGAAAAGGGTTAGGAAATATTATTTTATTACTTGACTCATGTACAGTTTTTATATACAGCAGCATTCACAGAAATTTTCTTTATTTGGTGTGTGTGTGTATATATATATATATAAGAAAACAATAGGGAAAATCTAAATAATGTTAACATATATAAAAAAAAAAAAAGAGGTAAATGAGTTGATTATGAAAACACTATAGTTCAGAATGTCTAAAGTGCATTGAATAAGTGTGCATGACGTGCAATTCTATTGCATTTCTAGTGCATGGACAAACGTCTTCTAAGTGTTGCTTTTCATCAGTGTGGTGTCACATGAGTAGCGCAGACAGCGGTGAATCTCCTCGGCTTTGGAGCGGCTCACTTGTAGACCTGACTGCAGTGTGTCCACAGAACTGAAAAATACAACAAAGAATATGCGAGAATTTATACGAAAATTATCCGAAAGTTATTCCTAAATAATCATTATTTCCCCTTTCCCCATTTCACAGAGGTATTATGAAACTAGTATCCTGCAATTTTGGTTATATGGTAGTGTTTGCAAAACTACCGGTTTTCTCCCAATCAGTTAATATTCAGCCTAATATGATAATGCTGTGAAAAGTAATGTGAAATGAAAGAAGCTTTTAATAAACATTTCTAATCGTCGTCTACTTTCAGACCCCCCTCCCGTTTAGGGGAACGTCTTCGTATCACTCGGGCCTCTACATATGCCTCTTTCAAACCAATTAATAAATATTTAATAATTAATTAATATCAATAAATATTTATATAAACATGCATAAATATTTATGAATAAAACGTAAAATGATAGTGTCAAAACAGCGACTTCAGAGCCGGATCTTCATCTTTGGGAAGAGGGCAAAGTCCGCAGGAGCCAAATCTGGCAAGTAGGGTGGGTTTCACGTGTGAAGAGAGCTAGGTGACAGGGTGCGAATAGCACACGTGGTCAGAATAGAACCAGTTGCTCAGCTCCCGATGTATCTTATAAATGTTGGTGCTCCTTGTGACTGTGCATGCAGCCTTGTGCTGCCATCTAGTGGCATGTTTTAAAACTAGACTCAAAACTTTTTGATACCTCGCATATCTAAAATGTACAAATGAATGAATGTCGCCTCTTTGATGACTAACGTGCAATAGTTAGCGTTGCTGGCTCCGTTACCTGTTAATGAGATGCGCCACAGAGTAGAATCTGTTACACATGTACAGGGCGCTGATGTAGCTTACACACGGCAGCGTGAGGTAAAACTGCAGCGCCTGCTGGCGACGACCCTTCACCTCCACCAGGACGTCGATGGCTTTGCCTTTCCTCTGCTCTACCTGTGCTAGTTGGGCCAACAGTGCGGCAGTGTCGTCCGGACCCGAACTGAACAGCAGACGGACGCCTGCTCTGACCAGCGCAGCCACGGTACTATCGTAATAACGGCTGCGCTGGAACTGGCGCAGCGGCTCTCCTAAGAGAGAGCATAAAAAAGAAAAAATTATAGTACTTATGGAATATGGAATGTTATCTAGTCCAATAGTCGTGCATATCTTGTAAGAATCACAAATATGTTCAATTATGTCTACTGTACACAGCATTCTCATCTATACAATCTTACAGTGTGCTTACCCGGTTTAGTGCGGTCTTTCTCCACCAGGAGGCACACTCGCTCAAACAAGCCCTGCAGGTTCTGCATCCTCTCCTGCAGCCGCTTGCGATTCTGGGCACTGGCCAACTCTGACTCGCTCTGCCACTCCACAGCCATGCGGTTACTGACGATGAAATCGCAGCTGCCCAGAGAGCAGATGTGCACGGCTGCGCCA
This sequence comes from Silurus aristotelis, assembly GCF_946808225.1. Lineage (NCBI taxonomy): Eukaryota > Metazoa > Chordata > Actinopteri > Siluriformes > Siluridae > Silurus > Silurus aristotelis. The sequence continues at coordinate 20,864,155 of NC_139582.1, read as the reverse complement.
TGTTTCAGTCGAAGAGCAGACACGACATTCGCACCAGCGCTGATGCAACGACTGTCCACTAACACACACACACCAGCCGGAGTCAAAGAAGTGGTAGTAGGCTCCAGGAAATGCAGCTTTTCAGAAACCCGGACCTGGTTACCAAACGGTGGTCTGTCCGTCTCCTGTTTCTTTAGCGCAGCATCCTTTGGGCTTTTTTCTTCTCCTGCTTGTTCAGGGTCACATTCATGCAAGCGGGGCCGAGGTGAGGTGTTCGAAACCCTCCCGGGTGCGCTGTCTGAAAAGGGCAGCTTCTGAGCAGAGATCGTCTTTTTCTTCTTCTCATCCTTCTCCTGTTCCCCTTCACTCGAATCGTCGACTCGGAGGATTCTCGAGCGCTTGTTGGCCTTTCGGGTTTGAACGATTCTCTCCGCTCCGGCATTTTGTTTTCGATGAACTCTCCGGCGCGTAGCGTACTGTCGCCTCCCGTCTACATACGAGTCTTCAGGGACAATCTCTTTCTCGTCAGAAGCACTACTGGCGTCTTCTTCGACTTCACTGCCGTTGACAACAAAACTGTCCTCTTCGTACGTCTCGTCCTGCTCGGGGACCTGCGTGCAACGTTTGCATATTTTTGGAAAAACATACTTTACATCGTAGGTGAAATCTACAATACAAACTAACACTCCACACCATGCCTACCCAACATCTATAAGTATCCATGTTAAGTCTTCATGTAATATTTGTCCATTTTCACTGACCCACTGCACTGTTGCTTCACTTACTTCCATGCAAAACGATTGGCCCCTATTACGATGTAACGAGATCCAATTTTGATTTGATTTAACACAATACGATGCAATGGGAAAAATATGATATACGATTCAATATGATAAAGATAGTGTCTTTTTATTTCTTGTATTTCAAACTATACATTTACTTTACTGCCTTCTGAATTTTAACACATGGCCCTTTCACAAACAAGCCTTTCGAAAAAAGAAAAAAAAGAAAATCAAACTTTTCCCTGTTCTGTCTGCAGGAAGATGCAGCTCTACCTCTGCCATGTAAATCTGTATCCTACGTGACTGTCAGGACACGCTTGTTCTTCATAGTGTTGTGATACGTCATATCCACTGTTTAGCGACAAAAAAAATCAATCTACATATCAAACATTGGTCACAAATTATTGGTCACTGTCTAAACAAAAGTACAGCGCAGCTACTACTAATTATATATAAATAAATAGTTTTTTTTTAAACCATTTCAAATCTGTTTAAAACGATGCATTGTGATATAAATGCCAACGTGTATCCGACGAACACTTTTCGATGCATCGCCTGGTTAACCTTTATGCCTATGCAGCAGTGCGAATCAGTGAATCTTACCATCCCTAATACAATACCAATCACCTGTTTCTCAATGGATTCGATCTACTCACCTGGGAGAAGATGTTTAGATTATGCTTGGGCCTGTGCACCATTTGAAATTTGCTGGAAATGGCAGGACTCTTTACAGATTTCAGATAAACTCCATGCATCTCAGAATCTGAAAAACAGAAAGCCGAACAGAATTTCTAAATCGCACACCCTTATTTATACGGCCCGGCGGTGGCAGGCCGTGCGTCTCACCCCTAGGACTTCATCGGTGTCCTACATGAATCAGTTCACCTCTAACTACCATCATTAGGATGCCCTGGCTATAGAAAGCATCGATATTATACAGAAACGCAATATAACAGAGCGCTGCATCACACAGGAATCTCTTACAGCGAGAATGTCATTACTAAAGCAAGAAACCCAATGCACAAAATTCAGTCTCCTTTCACTGCAGCCACAACCACACCACCTGCATACATCATCTCTAGCAGAAGCATTGATATTAACCTCTTCAAATGACCCCGGGGTTTCAGTGCATTTTTTCTTTGCATTAGGCTTTTCGTGGGGATTTGAAATAAGGGCAAATTATATAATATATATATAATATATATATAATAATGGCAAACTGGTTAACGCGTAACGTTAAGGGTTTTTCTCCCATAGAAAACTGTTAAGAGCTTAATGTGGTTTATTGCGATAAGACGGCATTTTTTAAAGACCAAATTCAACCAAACTGCTTGTTTATTTTAAATGTTTGGTCTTTTAAAAACACTGTCTTGTCACTTTAAGTTACTTTGAGCGTGTTAGAATGTCGGTTATAACGTTTAAGGCCCAGTTACATTTTCACATAGGTGAAGGTTTGGACAGCTATTTTTCACTTAATAAATGAAATCATCATTTAAAAAAACGCATTTTGTATATACTCCGATTATCTTGATGAACTGAATTATTTAAGTGTGACAAATAAGTAAAAAATAAATACAAAAAATGGAAAAATCTGGAAAATACCACCACTGTATAGAGATCATTTCATCACTTACATCCCAGATGGAAAGTCTCAAAGTCTCATGTTCAAAGCTAAACATAAATTAACCAAATAAAATATACCATATTTTCCGGACTATAAGCCGCTACTTTTTCCCCACGCTTTGAACCCTGCGGCTTAAACAACGAAGCGGCTAATATATGGATTTTTCTTGGGTTTTTCCCGGTTTCACAAACTTTAAACCAAAAAACTGAGACCCAAATGAACCAATAAAACTCTTTATATTAAATCAGATGCGCTCCCACTGAATCGGGCCGCACCACATCATAAATATGGATGATATTCCTCTGACGTTTGACCTGCTGCTCACTCGGACTGTCTACAGGAAATGCAAATCATTCGTCACGCTGAAAACAACCGGGCATGAAAAAACACACTTCACCTGTGTTCTGAGCTGCACGGCATCGGGAGAAAAGATTCACCGATGGTGATTTTTAAACGCACGACGATGCCAAAGAAAAACTCTCGAGAGAAATAGTTGTGAATGGAAGGAGGAAGACAGTAAACAATGACTTTCTTGGTAGGCTACTGTTTAGATACAAGCCGTGTAACAGACACTGTCTTTCATTAAAGCCTGTGTAAAGTTCATTAGTTTCAATGTAGACACCTGAGGCTTATAAACAGGTGCGGCGTATTTATGTTCAAAATAAAAATCTTTGTAAAATTCAGTGGGTGCGTCTTATATTTGGGTGCGCTTAATAGTCCGGAAATGACGGTAGTAATATTTTATATTAAATCCAATATAACCACAAATCCAGTTCCAGAATGTCTATTAATCCATGCCATAAAACCTTTTTTCTTACCATTAAGGCCCTGGGAGAACTGAGTGTTGTCCACTACAAAACCTTCCAAAGACTTTTCCAGTTCTTCTCCATCACATTCATCAGAAGAGACAGAGCCTCCTTCTTCACTCAGCTCAGCCTCTTCATCCAGAAACTGCCTCCCGCTCCTGTGCACTGCCTTCTTGGAAATAATCAAATCGACCAAAGGTAAAACGATAAATGTGAGACTTTTTTTTTTCCCCTGCACAATTTATTAATAACCTTCTCCCCAGCATGTTGTGGATAAGAGCTGCTTTTACCTTCGCTTTCGCCTGAAGAGGACGCGAGTGTTTATGTGGCTGCTGCACTTTAGGCCGACTGAACGATCGGTGTTGAAAGTCATCGTCTGACCCAGCATCCGCATCGCTCTCCTCCGACTAGGAAATAAAGCCAAGGATTTCAGTTATGATGTAAACACAAGCACATACTTTTCTGGTCGAAAAAGGTTTGCGAAACACAAAAATCATCAAGATTACCATGTTTAATCGAGGTACACGCTTTCTGGGAGCTTGGATAGGAGACTCCACCTCACTGGTTTTTGATTGCTAGAAAAAAAAAAAAGACATTTATATATAAATACACTGAACCAATTGCACATATATTAATTATTGCAAGTTCTATTAAAGGACTAATGCTTATGGTAAACTAGTGCTTGAAAAAATACATCATAAAAACAAGCCTTACACATATATACATGCATAAACATATACTGTCAAAATCTGTTATGTACAGTATATACCCATTCTCTTGTCTAATTCATGTATATATATACATTATATAAATATATAAATAATATATTCCTATTTTATATTTTAGAATTATACTTTTAATATACTTTTAGATATTTTAATACTTTATATTTGCATTTACCTTATTTTTTATATTATATATATCTATTTATGTTGGACAGTCATAACAAGCATTTCACTACATGTCATGTCACTCTATAAATGTGTATGTGCACAATAAAATTCGATTTGAATTAATTGATTTGATATAACTGAATAGTAATAATAATGTATACAAGTTACACATGGATGTATGAATGCAAAGACCACCATAAAACTGTGAAAATAACATTTAAAAAGCTGGGGTCTGTGGACGTCTGGGGACGTTTTGCAATTATCCTTACTTCTGGAGATGCCAGGGGATTGGCCCTTCCTTGCCTCCCTGGTTTTCTAATAACCGATTCCTCTTCACTGTCACTGTTGATAATTTCTGAAGAATTGTAAAATAAAAAAATAAAAAAACATAAATATACATAAAATGACCAGAAATTGAGAAATCGCCCGGATCATTCATTTCACATGTCATGGGAAATGACTCTCTTATCCGCCCCATTTTCTTCTTAATTTAGTTTTGGCCAATCGGCAGCCAGCTCTCTCATCATATTAGTGATTTTTCTGGAAGAGTTTTCTTACCATTTTTTACTTCAAAAACACTCTCCAATGGCTCAGTTCTTGCAAATTGCCACCACTGAGACGGATAAAAAATTCTAAACAGTAAATAATATGGGTTTAATGGTACATGTGATCAAACACCAAAATGTTTCGGTACAGGACTTTCAGTACGGTGCATGTGTACTGAATGCACTCAGGTTGTTTTTCTGTACACGCACAAAATCGCTGTCACTTCCTGTCCTCTTTTCAAAATTAAATATTAATTTGTAAAATATTTTAATTTTTTTGCTAGTTGCTTTCGATCAAGGCATAGTCAAGCAAGGCACCTCAATTGCTGACCCTTCTACTGCTCACAGTCCACCATCACTCTCCAAACAGATGTCGATTTAGCATTAAGCAGAGTGGATGGACGCACGGCAGCTGGTCTGGACGGCATACGTGCTCAAGCAATGCGCTGGACAACTGGCACAGGTCTTCATTGACATTTTCAAACTGTCACTGGCCCAATCCATGGTTCCCACGTGCCTGAAGACTACAACCATAAGACCAGTGCCTAAGCATTTAGCTGCAGAAGCCTGAATGATTTTCGCCTGGTTGCACTCACCCCTATTGTTATAAAGTGCTTTGAGAAACTGGTTCTGAATCACCTCACTGGAGGCCTAACACCTACACTGGACACACACCACTTTGCCTATTGCCCGAACAGGTCAGATGCAGGTCCATGGCTCTTCAATTAGCCCTTACCAACCTGGATAAAAACAACACCTACATCAGAATGCTGTTCATTGACTTTAGTTCTGCGTTCAATACAGTCATCCCGCTGTACTGATCACCAAGCTCATTGACCTGAGTATCTGCACCTCCACATGCAGATGAATTCTGTACTTTCTGACCAACAGACCTCAGTCAGGTAGGTTGGGCAAACGGGTATCCTCAACCCTCATTTTAAACACCGGCATCCCACAGGGCTGTGTTTTGAGCACACTACTCTTCTCCAAACATCAACATATCATAGCTCTGATTACCTTGGCCTCTGTAAAAAAAACACCCTGTATTAAGACATCCTCTGTCCCCGAAATGGTTAGTGACCAGAGCTATATGATATATTATTATACACCTAAAAAAGAACAATCCTGAATAAAAAAAAAAGGAACAAATATGAAGCTACTGCAAATTATAAACCAACCTGAACAAGATTTCCCTGGATCAAGCAGAGACCTCCGACACAGTCGGTTCCCCGTTGCACGTGCTTGTGAGTACGATATTTTAGGAAAGAGCACCAGATTTCGGTTTGTTGAAGACACAAATGTGTCAGGTGTTGAAGCCTTTGGTCTCATCAAACTCTCTCGCTCTATAATTATGGGTGAAAGGTTGCTCTTGGCCATGAGAGATGGTAGCTTTTTGCCCATTGGACCCATCCTCGGGGTCGACATATGTCCTAGGCTGTTGGAAGATGTATTGGGTTCATTCAGGGTTAGTGAAGTGAACGTGTGCTTATTATCAGCTATAGGTTCTGCAGTCATGTCAGAGGCTGGTTCTGTAGGTTCCTCCTCTTCAGAATCGAAGGAAAACCCGAGATCAAAGTTCACCGAAAAAATGTCCTGAGAACAATTGAAAGTCGCAGACCTCTGCTCAGATGATGGTTTCTTTTGTTCAGTGTCCTGTCTGATGATGGGAATTACAGTGTCTTTGTGTGGAGTCTCAATGTTTGGTAATGATATTTGTAGAAAAGCTTCATCATCACCAAACAAGTCAACACTTTCATCAAAGCTTCTAGGATGAACTTTAGACTCAGAAGGCGGATTCGCATTTTTATCTGCTCCATCATCTACAACGTCTTCAAAGACCTCATCCCAGCTTGGACTGTTGGCAGTACCATCCGGACCAGCCGAAACTGTCTCATGAGGCAACGTTACAGCTTCATGAACCGCTCTTGCTATGTTACAGTCCACAGAGTCTGAGTCTAACGAACTCTCAAATTCTTCAAGGTCAAAATTGACCTGAAATTGATCGAGCTCTTCGTTTGGACTACTGCAGATCTTGTCTGATTCATTAAAGTCGGAAGGTTCGTTGACGCTCAATGAGTATTGTAGATCAAAGCATTCGGGTGGAGATCTAGAGAGAAGAAGTTTGACATTCGTGAGGATCGTTTCCAAGTTTCGAGAAGACTGACTGAATTTGAGTTTTTGACTGACATTCCATTTGGGTAAATAGAACAATTCACCAATGTCCTCATCAGGGTTTGTCTGGAGTCCCTTTGTGTGTTCAGGAGAACCGTGGGTCTGCTCGTCTTTCCTCAAGGGATTTGTCTCAGGACGCTCAATTACATCAGTCTGCATGGCATTACCATCATTTGTGAGATCAACATAGTCGCAACAAAACACACTTAAACCTTCTGTAGTGGCATCACAGTCGGACTCTGAAGACGCTTTATGATTTAATAAGGTCCTTGAAGAATGTCCCACTTGGTCCTCCTTATCTAAGTTAGTTTTGGAAACAGAATGCCTGACAGTTAGACCGACGAGCCCAGGTTTAGATCTTTTCTGCCGAGGATTTGTAGGCTTCGCTATTGTGCCATCTCCCTCAAAACCAACAACATCCGTCTTTTGTAGATATGCCTTGACCTCAGATTCATACCTGCAGCCACTCTGTTGGATCAGAAACTACGGATTATTTCAATGGATAGAAATAAATGTGGGCATTTTAGAAAATATTGTAGATATTAGAAATATTTTAAAAAAGAAGAGGCTGAAAAAGAACTGTCGAGTTTATAGCTACTGTAATGCGAGCGATAACAAGGACAATTGGCTCCATAAAAATATTATTGCCTCAATTCTGCTGTAAAATACATTACGTTTTCTGAATATGACCTTCCCAATTAGCAAGGAGATTTGATTGAACCCATTAAAAGACCCAATTGGGCAGGAATCACGCTAACCTAAGTTAAGAGGAGAAGCTAATGGTCATGCCAGATATAATTTCCATTTCTAAATTCTCCACAGTAACGATTTTTTGTTTTTAATATATATATATATATATATATATATATATATATATATATATATATATATATATATATATATATATATATATATATTTAAAACAAAAACTATACATTTTCTGTGAACAAAGAGAATGCATACTGTAAGTGCAAAAACAGTTTGTTTTAATGTGTCTGTCTTTTCCAAGTCTCAATTTCTGCAATAGTTTTAGTGCTTATGCGTGGTTTATGGAAACCTGGCAACCACAATTAATTATAAGTCTTTCAGTTCATTCTGATTTTCTTCTGCATTATTTAAAGCTTCAAGTGAACAAATCAAATGAGGTTCCTTTTCCTGTCTTTAATCCTCAAATCTTTTCCTCTTAAGCTATTAATGTATATTTTTATATTTATGGCATTTGGCTTACAATTAAACTATTGAGCAGTTGAGGGTTAAGGACCCAGAAGTGGGAGTTTGCTGTCGCTGGGATTTCCAATCAGAAGTCCATAATCTGAACCATTGGGCTACCAGTTCTTAGTCACTTGTCTACCACAAGTCTAATGACCAAGTCTTGGTCTATATATAGCTGTTTGAAATTATATTATTGCTCCCAAAAGTGTAGTGTAAAGAACAAGGAATCTTGCTTTGTTAGAGTTGTTAGGAGACCAAATCAATAAAATGTACTGATTATATATTCTAAACAAGTAACAGGTCACTTTAAGCTCAACTGAAGGCTTTCAAAAGAAAATACCATCTTTAAAAAAAGGTGTATTATAACTGTGTAACGTCATATAGGGTTTCTGCAGGTTTCACCAAGTCAAACATGACTTTTTAAAACATTTTTAAGACTGTTAAAAATAAAATGTAAGACTTATATCACGAAATCGAACACAAACAATAACGTCATTCGCCAAAATATTAAATCTGTTTTACGTTTGTGGTACAGTTCAAGAGACAGTCGTGTCAATACCGGAAAGCTGATTGGCTGTTGGTCTCATTTGTAGTCGTAATACAGTAAATTATATTTGGACTAGCGAAAGAGAGACTACAACGCCCCAAAAACAAACAAAAAACAAATAAATTATGACCTGTTTACAACTATTTAAGACCTAGAAAAGTGAATTTAAGACTTTTTAGGGCCTAAAATGTAGATTTTTTACAAACCCCCCACCCACAAACACACACACACACACACACACACACACACACACACACACACACACACACACAAACACACAACCCCCTGACCCATGTCTTTCTGCATGTAATGCAAAATGGTGCACAAACATAATAAGAATGCCAAATAAACAATGCCCCCCCGTGCCTCACCCCTTCCTCCTCCTGTCTCATCTGGTCAATAAGTTCCATGATGGCGGTGAAATGGAGGCAGCGGCTCGAGTGGTCCACTTTATGTGTTGGAAGAGGCTGATTCTGCCAGTGTCTCCATTCCCAAAGAGATAGGTCTCGCACCGGGCCGTTCACACACTTCTACACAAACATCACACACACTCATCCGCATGACAATTTTGCCAATCATCATTAAATGACATGACAGCTACGAACTGTAACCAACACAGAGTATAGTTATATTATATCCACTTGTACAACTGTCTTATAGCAGTTAAATTTTGAACAGTTACATCTTGCCTTTTGCACTTTTGCATATATTTGCACTAACTACCACCTTTATTACTTTTACTATCATAATGACATGCTTTTATAATTATTGCTATTTGAATCAAAACGTTTACTTACTTACACCTATGGTTGGTGGGTGAATATAACATAAAATAAGGCTATTTTATACTTTATAACTGAAGGTCAACAGATGTGAGTGGATATCCATAGCAAGGTTGGATCGTACTTATCGATAACTAATTAATCAACCGATAGTTTATTAAATGGATACTGGATAAAAAAAAAAAACATGTAAAATAGTACTGAACTTTATTACAAAAAGAATGAAAAACAGTACTGAATCATGAAAATGTGCTAATGTAAATTTGAATATATCCATTACTAAATATAATTATATAATTAATATAATAGAAATAATAAATATATTATAGCGCTCTCCATGCAGCACACAGTCTTCCGTGTAAAAATAAACAGCACGTGATTCAGTAATTCGCCTCCAGAGGCCGCTCACGTAATGACAGCAGATCTGAAGTCGGAAAAACTTCTGTATTTTTGCGGATGGACGATAGTTCCAGCAATCAACTTTTAGTGCCTCGACCTCTATTAATAACTAAGGGAATTTTAGTTTAAAGTTCGAGTTAAACGTATTTAAAATTCTATGTTTCTGGCATTGTTTAGAGACCATTTCAAATGTAGGAGCGGGCTGTATCCGGCCCACAAGCAAAAGTTTGAAAACCACGTTCTAATATATTTTCTCATGTCTTCTTTTATTTTCTCATATTTTCTCTTATCTTATATTTATGTCCCTTTTATTTAATGCACAGATTACAGAGATACTCAAAGCTGTATTCTGTATATAACCATGTTAATAAATAAAATAAAAACCTTGAAATTAAAAAAATAAAGCTCTTTAAAAGCTTTTAAACAAGAATTAAGTTAGAAATCAACTTTGGTGCAAGTTTTGCCTCATTTCTGCTGATAGATAAAAACGTGTTCTGAATATGATCTTCCCAATTAGCATGGAGATTTTTTTATTAAACTCAATACGAATCGACAAGAAAATACCGTCTTAAAGCCGCAGACATCAAATCAATGAGCATGTATAAACATATATAATATTGCTTGCTGTAACTACCCTAACACACCCTAACCATGAGCACTGCACTACATGAGAAGAGCGTACCTCTGGCTGTGGGTCTGTGTTAAAGCACAGGAAGGAGGATTGCTGGAGTCTGGGCTGGGCTTCATTCTCACCCAACTTCATGGTAGATAACCACTCCGCCTCGCCAGCAGGTGAGAGAAAGCCGTCGTCCTTAACATGACCCTGCAGACCATCTGCACACAAAGCCACATGCTTACGATCAACATTTACACACAGGATTCATTTTCCGATTGAAACTTGTGCTTCTAACATAATTCTACGGAAGTCCTAAAAGGCCATGTTATTATGACACATACGTTCTTGTTTTCTCAACATAAACACTAAATCTTCGTGATCAGCACTTCATTTTTCTTTGTATTCTGCATCATCACAGCATCATGGATGATCACGTTCGCTTTTACTTGGATCAGGGACTCACTCGAGCTCAAATATCTCTGAGTCAGTGATTGACAACTTACACATAAGTGTCTAACACTTGAGGCTGTCAAGTCTGCAACATTATCATCGAAGATAATATAGCGACCCTAAAACATGTAGTCAATTTCATTGCCAGCCAACTTGTGAGAGCAGGACGTGTCCATCCATGATGATGCGATGACGCTGAATTTAAACGTGCACTTATGCCAATTATATGGAAAAATTATGTCGTAAAACAATGTTTGTTTTGTCAAGTTCAAAAGAAAATTATGTCGAGATCACGAGAAAACAAATAATAATAATAAAAAATTATATATATTTAAATATAATGCATGGCTTCTTAGGAATTCCGTACTACCTGAGTCAACTCAGTAATTATTATTCAACATAAAAGTAATAGGCCTCTGCGTCAGTACCCTGGGCGTCCGGCTCGAAAAGAGACCCTCTGCTGAGTGACTGTCGGACGTTGCTGGACCGCCTGCTGCTCTCTTTGACCTCAAACTGACCACATGTAATGTGCATCTTGTGCAGCATGGGAGTGACTCCAGCCGGCAGCATGCGGGGGCTGTGGGGGAACATGGAGAAGCTGTGCTTGCTTCCCATGATGCACTTGTTCACACTGCGCCTGTTACTCTGGCTCTGGTTATAGGTCTGTGAAATAGTAGTAGAAGAATGTATTGAATGCCATGTCAGCATACAATACACAAGAAAATACAATAAAAATGAAACAGAAAAATGACTACTGTAGCTTTGGTTATATATGATTTTGTTTCCCCACGGACCATTATTACTGACGCACCACCAGTTAAAATGGAGAAACAGGGGAAAAAACAGCAAGTTCATTTCCTGAACCATACTTTGAATCAGTCTGTTGAAAAATGAACTCCAGGTAGTGGGTGGGATGGATTTTCCATGATTGACAGGAGTTTGTTCAGTGACCTCACTGTCTCCAATCTGTGTCCAATTATGTATTCAGTATTGCAGATGATTTTATTGATCTTATAACGCTAATTAAAATAGGGATATCACTACCGGTAATTAAAATGTAGGGAAAGGATTTCCAAAGTGTCTTCTTTATTATTATTATTTTTTTTTTATTATTATTATTAAAAGGACTCACTCTCTCCTCTCGTCCTTCAGCCAGTATGACCACTATGCGTCCCTGCCTGTGGCGCCCGGTTCGGCCCATTCGTTGCACCAGACGGATGGGACTTTTCTGAGCGTCGAAGCAGACGATTAGGTCGACCTCTCCGATGTCCAGTCCCTCCTCCCCCACACAAGTAGAGACCAAGGTGTTAAAGCCGCCCTCTCGAAACCGGCGCACCACCTGATAATATATTAAATATAAAACACATTAAGAACGCATAATATATACAAAAGTAAAGGGACACCTGACATTTTCAGGTATATATATATATATATATATATATATATATATATATATATATATATATATATATATATATATATATATATAGACACGCCATAATAAATAAAGCTGAAATGAAAAAAAAAACAAAAACGCTATGTGCGAAAAACTAAGTGCACCTTATAATTGAATTCCTCGTAGAGGTCATCATGTATTTTATGACTATCAGTCTCTTCCATCATTATTAAGTAACAGTGGTTGCACCCTGATCATTCTGCACAGTGGCCTTAACTATACAATAAAGATACCGAATAATGCATCATTTCCTCCCTGATGACCCGAACCCCCACCCCTCCATCGAGTTAAACATGCTCCTGAGGTACCAGTGATCCTTTCCGTTTCTTCTTTGCGGACCTGCCCGATTCATCCTGATGCCCTACCTCTCATTTGAAGACAACATGCTGCTACTGAGGATGGTTCCCTATGAACAGTTATAATAGCTAAGCATTACAGTCAACCATTTTTGCATTCCTGTGTCTATAAGTGAAAATCTGATAACCTCAACAATGACGGAACTACAATAAATGACTATTGGTGCCCACAGCTAATAATCATAAGCAGAGACTCACTGATCATGTATGCAATGATGTAAGGTAACTCTTGCACCCATGATTAAGATTTTACCTCAAGCTGCTCCTTCTGAGTGAAACCTCGAACTCCTTTCCCGGCAGACGCTTGTCCCATAAAGGTCATGACCCTGACACGGGGTTGGTGGCGATTAAGCATCTCAGCGATCTCCTGAACGCTCTCGCGAAATGACGAGAAGATCATCACTCTTGTGCTCTCCGCTTTGGCTGCAGGTTCTGCAGCGCTACCTAGAGCAACATGATCAGAGATGGATTAGTTTTGACAAATATAATACTGCTTCTGGTCAACACTATCATGGAATAACATTTTATTTTCATGATTATGTTAAAAATATAAAGTCCTTGGATATAAACGTAGTAAACTGTACCTGAACTCTTCTCCCAGTCATTAAAATGCTGCTGGATCACCTCATCCAGTTTTTGGAGCTTTGGATGGCTGTAGAAAAACTGATCCCCAGGCCCTAAAAAGAAAAAAAAACAAACATCACATATGATCAGTGTAAACAATTAATCCATACAGTCTGAAATTTAACAGGCTGGAATAAACACTGTGTATGATCTTTAATGTTGGTCTTTCACTTAAAGAACAATAAAGTGCCTTTGGTCGTGTCAAGAAACATGGTCTCCATTTCCCTGTACAGGTCCATGAAGACAGGACAGCGCTGCAGCTCGTTTCTGGCTCGTGAAGTCTCTGAGAAAATACAAAACAAATTGTGTAATTACAGGTTATAATTAGAGGTTGACCAATTAATATGTTTTGCTTGTTGAATCACTGGAACTATCAGTAAAAACACATACCGGCAGTTTTTCCGGGTTGCGTTATACAGTACGATAGCGGCCTCTAGAGGCAAATCACTGCTGTTATTTATTTTGTGTTACTTTTGCTTCAGTTTGAATGCGTTATTATTCAAAATTCATTATTATATATATATATATATATATATATATATATATATATATATATATATATATATATATATATATATATATATATATATATATATATATAAAATACATATTTAATTCATTAAGCATTTTTTTTTTTATAGATTTTTTTTATAATACAGTATCCATTTTAAAAACGATCGGTTGATTAATCTGTTTACAGGAAGTACAATCCCATCTGGCTATTGGTATAATCCACTATCTGTTGACCTCTAGTTATAATGCATATGCAGTACGCAGGCCTTTAACTATGCAGTGGGGTAAAACATAATGCAGCGCTTAACAAGTCTGTTTAAGTCCCTTGAGGCACCTTTAGAGCCGGACATGATGTTCTGTGCGAAAAGAAAGAGAGATCGGAGGCCCATCTGCTGCAGGAGCTCATAACCATGGTAGAGGCTGATGCACAGAGCGAAATCACCCTCCAGTGCACCGTGCTGTGCTCCCTGCTCCAAAACATTACAAATATTTGCTATTATTGAATACAATCCAATATCATCACATTTCTTGCACTCTATATGGGTCACAGAGCAGATTTTAAAGGCCATACCGTGAGATTGGACGGAGGGTTGCGTCTAAATTGCTCTCGAGCCAGAATGACCTGGTATTTTGTGAGGGAGCGAAGGTCACGCAGGTTCAGCACGCTCATCTGGGTCAGGCGTGAGGTAAATCTTTCCAAAACCTTTTTCAGAACCAAAAACAGGCTGTTGGTTAACACGATACAATTGAACATTTACACAATACAAAATACACACAACAGATCTTTGTTAAAAGGTATTATGACAAAGTTTTTTTTCGTGGACATCAAAAACTTATTATGAACAATGAACCCAAAAGACTAAAGGAACAGACTCCGAAAAAAGGAAAATCTTAATGCTGAAAACAGAATACAGGAAAATTCCATGCCAACTTGGTCTCACACGAGAGTGATGGTCGGGTGTCCACAAACACTGTGTGTGTGTGTGTGTGTGTGTGTGTGTGTGTGTGTGTGTGTCTGTGAAGCTTCCTGGATAAAACCAACTAGTACACACTCCTCTCTTTAAATCAGACAGACTCTAATATCTGTAAGAATTCGACCACACACACAATACACACCATTCAATGTATATTATTTCATCCCGGACTGTAACCTGTTATACAAAGGGCTGGAGATAAGATTGCGCACATTATAGATGTAAATCATGTTTTTTATTTAACAAGCCCCAAATGCCTCCTGAAACACCAAACTTATAGCTTATAGAACTGCCCACTTTCAGACGGACATTCGCAAACAGACCTGGACGAAGAAATGCGAGATTCGTTTTTTTGCTTTCCAGCTAAAATCCTAATACTTTTTGCTACCTCTGTAGAGAAAGCGAGTCTCTTTCACTAACCAAATGTCCCCCGTCCCCTTCACTATCCTGGTCTCTTTCCCTTTTGGGGTTGAAGTGCCTGGATCAGTTCAGTGTTGCTCGGCAGCATGAACCCAGATGACTGCTTGAACTGCTATAAATGCTTTGGAGAGTATCGTATCGGAAAATCCATTTCACTAATTCTTTAACATTACAGAGGTTCATTTGGTTCATATACACACACGAAAAAGAAAGGCCGTTCTAAGTTCGCAAGGTTGACCTAGCTACCTGAATGTGATGCGGAACTGCGTGTGATTCGAATTGACACGGGCGCACCGACAAGGAGGCGAGATTCTTATAATTAACCCTGTTTTTCAAGGACAATGGAGGGCTGGCAGTGTGCACATTATTGGTTTAATATGGGATTTGTTGTGTGTGTGTAAAGTATTGCAGTACGAGTTGAGGGACATTTATAAAGCCTTAATTTAACTATAAATACTGTTATTATTCAACACTTCCGCTTCAGGAGTCATACCCAAAGTTGAATCAAATCCTCACGTATTTCTCTGGTTTTAGTTCTTGTGAAGCTAACCAGATGTAAAAAAAAAACCAACAACTTACAAGTAAAAGTAAACGATTAAAGTAAATTTTAAAGTAAAGTAAAAATTAAAGTAAATAAAAAAATCCAAATCAATATTTGGTGTTCGCACCCTTTAGCTTTCAGTTCTTACATCTTTATTTACATTATGTGGGGTGTCATTAACAGCTGTGTAGGAGGTTTACAACTGGGTGAGGAACAGAGGAAGGGCAAACTATGAAGGTGAGGTAGTTTCATGTCAGAGGTCCTATACTGTGGAAAGACTGAGCACAGCAAGGAGACACAAGGTTTCTCCCGGGCAAAGATTTCACAACAGAATGAAGTTTTAAAATGTGCTGTTCAAGCTACAAAAAAAAAGCGTATAGTGTTGAGGAACATGGATGCGTTGGTCAGCAAAAGTCACTTAATGCAGCAAACGAAAGGCACATCGTGCTGACTTGTCTTCGAAATCAGATGTCCAGCAGTGCCATCAACAAAGAATTGGTGGAAACCAGGTACCCAGGTACAACCATCTACTGTGCAAAGAAGTCTAGCCAGAAGTGGTCTTCACAGAAAAATTACAGCCAAAAAGTCATACCTCCGACATGGAAAGAAGACTAATCGAGTCAGCAATGCAGGAAAAAAATCGACCTCAAACATAAAGCCAATTTCATTGAGAACTATCTTCAGTGTGGAGAAGAACAAAGAGTCCTGGGAATAATAGTTTTGCCCCTCTCAGAGCCCTGATCTACACATAATTAAGTCTGTCTGGGAAAACATGAAGAGAGAAGAATTTGAGGCAGCCTCCATCCACAGAAGATCTGTGGCTAGTTCTCTGAGATGTCCAGAAAAACCTACCTGCCGAATTCCTTCAAAAACTGTGTGCAAGTGAACCTGGAAGAATTGATGCTGTTTTGCAGGCAAAGCTGGTCACAGCAGATTTTGATTTTGATTTCCTGGGTCCATTTTGTTAATTGATCAATTATACTTTGTATATATTTAGGTTTACTTTTTTTTTTTCTTATCATTGTTGCTTTACATTTTTTCAGACCTGCCTAAAAGGACTTCACGGCTACAACAGGTGGACTTCAATAAAGTTGTAGAAACATCTCATGGATGATCAGTGGAAACAGGATGCACCTGAGCTCAATCTCGAGTGTAATTTCGAAGGCTGTGAATACTTACGTACATGTGATGATTATGATTTACTTTGTATTTTGAATAAATCTGCTTTCAAACACTTCTTTCAAGTTGTCATTATGGGGTATTGTTTGTAGACTTTTGAGAAAAGTTAATGCATTTAATCCATTATGGAATGAAGCCGTAACGTAACAAAATGTGGAAAAAGTAAAGCGATGGAGTGAATACTTTCCCGGATGCACTGTAAATAAATAATTAATATTATTAATACCCAATCATCAGAAATATGCACAAAAAAATCACAGGTAAAAAGATTCAGTTAATGCTCTCATCAAACATCAGAATGGGGGGAGAAATAAGGGATCTCTACAGCTTTAACAGCAGAGCATCTGCATCTCCATGCTTCTCACAAGGAAATCACAAGGACTTATTTGCCAGGAGGCTGTGATGCACGCGCATGCACACACGCGCGCGCGCGCGCACACACAGAGCGCTTATATTCCAAAAATATATGTAGATGTAGTTTATATATAGAACCTGGGCTATAATGTAAACAAAACGGGCAAATTAATAGGTTTATTATAAATAAACACGATCAGAAAGTATAATTTTGTGCAGCGCTTCCACGTGGGTTGTCCGGGTCACGTGGTGTCGCTCGAGCGCTTATAAAGCATGAAGCGCGGCAGAGTCGCTCCGAAGCCGCGCTTTTACTTCATCTGATTTCTTTTTTCTTTTTATAATAAAGAAAACGGCTTTTGTTGTTGCTTTTGTTTACTTGTTTGTTTGTTTGTCTGTCTGTGAAAGCTCGCGCGCTTCCGAAAAACAATAAAACGGGAGGGCGCGCGCCACTAATTTGACCTGCGGGTATTCGTGATGGACGGAGGGACGTGTGGGTTTAACGAAGAAAGAGAAAGAGGTAGAGGAAGAGAGGGAGAGGATCAGGGGTCGGGACCTCAGCACGGCATGATCACACTGGAAGATCTCGAGACTTTATCTGATGATGATCAGCTCTCTGGTTCGAGTTTTGCGGAGAGGGGGATGATGGAGGATGAAGAGCAGAACAGGATGCTCCATTTCTGGCAGGACGCCGCCAGAGGACATCAAATAGAAGTGCCGAGAGGTAAAATATAATCTGGTTCCATTTATTTATCTAACAGAGGTGGTGAAATAAGTCAATCGTCATCGCCCCCTCTTAAACGTTGGCGTATAGATGATTGATAATGTGTCCACCGGAGGTCATGATGGAACCTTGAGGCGTGTGACTTTTATTGGCGAACGATTTTACACGGATATATCTCGGTTCCTGAAGGATAAGTGCGAAAGTTTGAGGACACCTGACCTACTACTTCTTTCGCCTTCTCCCATTAGGGGTCGCCACAGCGGATCATCCATCTCCATACCCCCCTGTCCTCTACATCTGCCTCTTTCCACCCAACTACCTGCATGTCATGTCTGTACCAACATTTAGAGTGCCCACTCTAACCTCCACTCTCCTACACTCCTACTACTTTCCCCCCTCAATCTTTTTCTCCTTTCCCTCCTCCTTGACCTCCTCAAGCCCATTGAACACCATTGAAATGAACTGTCTCCTTACTTCCTCTAAAATCATTGTCAGATCTCATTATTGGAGCTGAAAGATCACTACTAACCAGAGATGGTTCAAAGCCTTTATAGAACACTGAAACTGATTATAACAGCAAACAGAACTGAAATAAGATGTTTAAAAAGCGCATATGGTGTGGCAGTCAGGTGTCGCAGTGTGAATTCACCATACAATGGGAAACCTAAAGTCTCTGCAATGTTTGTACTCGGTTAAACCTGTTCTCTGTTGTCACCCTGGCACATCTGCGCACATGAAGGTAAACCACACGGACCTACTTTGAGTGCCAAAGAAATGCAGGCACGGAGCGGAGAAGATTACAGGGCGCAATCTGAGTGGCACCGAAGGGAATGCAAACTAGGTATAAGATGCTATGGCCACGGCACGACAAGATTGTTGTCTGTCTTGAAATAGTGTCGGATCAAAGCCAAATTTATATATATATATGACTGGAAGCCGGAAAAACTATCGGTATGGACTTTTTGCCAATAGTTAATTGCATGAACTATCCTCAACCTTTATTGATAACTAAGGGAAGTTTTAGTTTGAAAGCCAAAATGTTATTATCAAATACAGATATGATATTAGTAAAACATATATTTATATACATATTTATTAATTTTTTTAAATATGACTGTCATTGTTCAGAGTTTTTTTGGTAATTAAATCCAGTACTTTTTTAACATGAAGGGTTTAGTTTGTTTGTTTTTTATTCAGTATACATAAAAAAGGCAGTTGATTAGTGAGCAAATGTTTTGATTTCAATAGCAATGAACATGAAAAAATGTCATTATGATAGTAATGTTCTTTTGATAGGCTATATATATCTCTTGAAAAGTAATGCTCATTTGTCTGTACGGTGCATAACAAAATAATAAACTAATCTAGCATTAGGAGACATAACAAATATATTTAAAATCATAATAAAATCCCCACAATAATACTGGTGGTCACTACGGCACGTAATATTCTGTTACAGACAGAACACCATTGAATAAAGGAAAAATGATGTGGCCCTCACAGACAACATCTCTGCTGTTTTTTCACTGTATTATACTACACTGTTTACATGCTGTTTTTTGCACTACATTGTTCTGTTTATATTCTCTCCCGGGTACAGTTTTTACAGTTCTCCTCGCACAGTACTGTATAATCAAAGTATACAGTAGGTTTACTGGTCGGCGCTATATTGGGTTTTGTGTCTTGTCTTGTGTTGTCTGTCTGTACTGTTTTTCGTCTGCACCGTTTGCACTTGGTTGCACTCGATGCACTTTATGTAGCTTGTGTTGTGTTGTAGCTCTATGTTGTTGTTTAGTGTAGCACCAGGGTTCCGGAGGAACGTTGTCTCGTTTTTACTCTCTACTGTGTACCACTGTGTATAGTAGAAATGACAATAAAAGCCACTTGACTTGACTTGACAAATGTTTGGGGACTCCTGATATAGATGGTGGGTGTATTGAGTGTACAGCTTGTTTCAGGGTTTAAATTCTATGTTTCACTGGACAATACAGTAGAACATAAACATGTGAAATATGCCTTTAAGCTGTTCACAATAAGCTTGCTGGAAAAGTTGAAGAAGTGCTTTTTACTTATTGTGGGTGTTACTTTTTGTTTCAGTTTGAATGCATGTCTTATTTACCAATTTTTTTTTATATATTTTTTAATATAATTAAATTATTTGTATGTATTTAATTTAGTACATTTTCATGAATCAGTAGCGTTTTTTTTTTTGTTTGTAATAAAGTTCAGTATATTGTCCATGGTGTGTTTGTTTTTTATACAGTATACATTTTAGAAACTATTGATTGATTAATCGCTTAGCGGCAAGTACGATCCAACCTAGCTATCGGTACCTGTAAAATCCACTATCGTCGACTTCTACTAATGACGGAGCTTTGTTAGTGCTAATAACTAGTTCTGGCCAGGCTATGTTCTAATAATTTATTGTACTCAGACCGAATCTCAATGTGCTCTTATTTTCTCCTCTTGTTTTTACAGATATGGCAGAACCCATTCAGCAGCTAACAACCAATAATAACGGCACTCATCAGCGGGAAACGGTTTCCTTCACACTTCTCTCGCGTAAAAAGAAGGTAGGAATAATTATAATCAGACTTTCAGCTTCTCCAAACACATGCTAAATTAGGGGTGTAACGGTGCACAAAATTCAATGTTACGTACCTCGATTTTTAAGTCAAATTTTCAAGTTAAATCTGGTTTAATTTTTTTCTGGTTAAATTTGTAAAACAATTTGAAATAAAATTCCTGCTTGTTTAAATAATATATAAAATAATCTATAATATCTATATATAAAACTTCATAAAAATATATAAAAATAGCATAGAATAAGTCAAATGAATGCAATAAACATTTTATTATATTGATTAAATTGAGTAATCGATTTAATTGGCACAAATGAATGAAATATAATTAAATAAATGGAAAATTTCAATTGAGTAGTTAATTTTGGTTGAATTCCGTTTGCGTAATACAGATGTGTAGAAGTGTGCGTGTGTGTTTTACATTTAATATTAGATTTTCTAAAGTTATGATCTTAGATGTTTTTTCTGTTCGGCGTACTTTAACAGATGTCTTTATTCATTCCTTCCATCATTCATTCATTCACTCCATCGTTATGCGAAATTGTCTGTATTTTCTCCTTTTAAAAGAAATCGTTGAAGCTGGACACACTGAAACGCTAAAGAATTCATATCGGGAGACTGTCATACGAGATTTTACGCATGCGCAAAACAAAATCTGAGTTTTACAATGCACTTCAAATCGTATTTCCAGTGCGGAGTGAGTAGCCACAGTGACACTGCGCTAACTCTAGGATTTTTTGTTTGTTTGTTTTTTATACCCCTGGCATTGTTGTGTATGTTTTCAAGTTTAACACTAATAATAAATAAAAAAACCAAAAAAAAGTCAGAGGTTGAGACAAAACAAACTCTCTGTCCGCCATGTTTATGCTGGAATTTAGATTTGAAAAAGGATTGCATTCGGTACACATGTGCACCGAACTGAAAGCCCTGTACCGGTACACGCCTGTTTTCCACACATTCTAACATATACAGAGCGTTTCCAGCTTGTTTCATTTTGGGGATAGGATGTTCGACTTCTGATCGGACGGTCATGAGCTCAAATCCCAGCACCACCACGTTGGTACTGCTGGGACCTTGAGCCAGGCCCTCAACCCTCAATTGCTCAGTTGTATAACTAGGATAACTATAAGTCGCTCTGGATACGGGCATCTTCCAAATGACATAAATGTAAATAATAAAATAAAAAAAAATTTTAATCTTTTTTTTTAATATAGAAAATAAACCAGAGGACCGTGGGTAATGAGTGTGGGTTTCTCATGTATCGACTTTTTTAAAATGTTGTTTATGTATAATCATATTGCAAACCAATATTTTGATTAGAGCTGTGGTTAACTGTTATTAGCGATTAATTCGAATTCATGGTTTTTGTTGATGTTGAAAAATGAAAACCGATTTTACAATTTCAGGCGGGGTTTCTTCAGTCGTATGAAAAGGGTTCGGGTTTGCAACTTCCGACGTTGAACAAGCCAAAATAAAATTTGTCCGTGGAAACTTAAGGAAGCAGCACGACTAATTAATTCAAGCACCTCAAACAGAACCATGCTTCTGAATGGGAAAATATTTTTTCTTCAGGGATTACTGTTTTGTTTTTCCAGGTGACAACTATTTATTTCATAAAAAGTGATTTTAGTTAAGTCTGCATTTTGCACTTTACAAATCCTTCATATTTTGTTATATTACTTTATTTTCCTAGAAAAAAACAGAAATTGTAAATAAATTGTACATTTTGCACTTTAGTAATCCCCCCCAAAAAAAGTTTTTGATGTTGTATTCATTATTATTTTTTTAAAAAAAAACAAGAAAACTTGTTAGCAAAAGTAAGTTTGCACATTGCACTTTTAGTCAAAAAAAATAAATAATTTTTGGTTATAATGTTTAAAAAAAAATAATAATAAATTTTATTTAAAAAAAGTATCCTATAGTCTTTATATATTTATAAAAAATAAAAATAAAAATTGAAAAATCACACTAAAAATAACAGTAACACAATGCGCAACTTGTACAAAAACACAGAAATAGGAAAAGAATTCCTGGTTTAATTTAATCGTTTTAATCTGCTACAAAGTCAGAAGGCACTTAAGAAAATTTATTCACTGTTTGAACCAAAAAAAACCAAAAAAAAAACCGTACAATCTGTAACCATTTTGCGTTTTTTTCTCCCAACTGCATCGTGTTGAATCAGATCGCACTGCATTTAAATACAGGCGAATCGCTTTGGTAGCTGCTTTATATGTATCTTTAATGTATCGTATTGTTGGCTATGCGCATCCCTATTTTAAAAAGGAATAAGTCAGTCCTGGATGAAGAAAAGCCACGGGGAGATGCGAGTTCCAGGGTGCTATAAATCAATCCTATTAAGAAATAGTTTTACAAGGATCTAAAGTGCGAAGTGTGTTTTCCCGCCCAGCAGTGTGGGGACCTGCTTTAAGAGAAGCGGCGCTACGACAAGGCGCACTGGGCCTGCACCACGGTCGAAGAGGAAACGTACGAACAGAGCATTGGCTACGGCTTAATGAAGATCATGAGATACATTTGCCAGCAGAATTCTTTAGGTATGACAAAGAATGAATTGAATAAATAAATAAAAATGCAACAAATAGTAAGTTTGCTCACAGATTTGTTGCATCGTCTCGGTGCTTTGCATTACAGGGATTTATCTGGGCATGACCATACCCATCCTGACGGTGGTGCGAATAGAGGGGGCTAACGTGAGCTTGTCGCGAGGAGTTACCGTAGCATACTATCTTCCCTTAAACCACCAGGCTCGGCCACCACAGCCTCTTGATCCCGATATAGTGATTGAGGAGTGGCCAGTCTACACCAGGTCCGCTGCATGAGAACACTTGTTTTACAGTTACAGGTTCATCAGTAAACAGATGTTCGTGCTAGCAAGTCATGGTGCGTTCTGTGTCCCAGGGCCTTCACTGGTGCTACCAATGAGTCCACCCTCACGAGTCAAATCAACACTCTGGCAGAGATCCTGGATTCTCCTGAGCTGTATGTCACCAACTCCTTCATCGTAGCCGGCTACACCAACCCCGCAGCTGCACATCGCGTCAATGAGATATGGTTCATTCAAAGACAGTGAAGGGTTTCCTGAGAAAACATCTTTCTCTCGTACAAACCTTTTGTCCTGAAACAGGAAGTTCGGTAGATTTCTGAATAATAACTCGCAGCAGTGTAAAGTCTTTCCACTCAGTTTATCATTTTCTGACATCTCTTCACTTTTTATTTCTCCGTAAAAAAAAGTTTATTAACAAACATGCTGCATGTTTACTAACGTTATTCTTTTTCAGGAAGTGAATTTCCAAGAAACGCTTCAAGGAATCTTGCTTTGTAAATATAAAGAGCTTAGCGTAATGCATTCTTTTCTTGCTATTGCCTTAGGTCAGAAATTCAGAAAAAATAAAAAATTAAATGTAAAGAAATAAAAAAATGAACTGGGGCTGTAGCTGGCGATTATTTAGTTGTCGAGTATTCTACCGGTTATTCCGTCGATTATTCCTTTTTTAAAATATATATATATTTTTAATATTTTCCGGCCAAATCTTCTTTGAATTTTGGCCTTTCATAGGACAAACTTTTGGCTTCTTCTGGTTTAGACGGATCGTATTTTAACCAGACGGCAAAATGAATGATTTAGGGAGTGTCTAACAAATACCTTAAATACAGAGGTAAACATAAGACTTTAAAAAGACATTTCCGGAACGGCACAAGCGGAACGTCAGAAAAATAAGTGGTTTAGTTGGAGGTTCTATATGGGTGTGGAATTAAAAGGCCTGCTGGAAAACTACGATCACAGTAATTATGTAAAAATTGGATATTAGTACAACCGAATCTAACACATACACATTAATAGTGTTGGTTATTTAGATGCAGGAACAGACAGTACACGAAAAGAAAATCAGTTTAAGAAATTGTATGCAGTAATTTTGAAAATGTCTCATGTGTGTTTATGAGTTAGATGGAATCGGACTGGCAAATCCTGTTCGGTGACTCAATGTGATTAGATATGGAAAAGCCAGAAACAAAACATTACAAACAAAAAAAAAAACAACTGAGAAGCAACAACAAGGCCTTGAGTGATCTTCAATTTACAGCAGATTTGAAAGCTACAACTCTTGTGGAAAACAGTTCCAAAACCACAAGTTAAAAATTCCTGATTCCAAATTTTTTTTTTTGTCTTTTTATGAAAATTATAATTATTATTTTTAATATGTGAAACATAACAACCTTTTTTTTTTTTTTTTTTTTTTAAACATCCATAATAATGAATAAAGTTATGTAAATAACCAGAACTTCATCCCAACCCAAATTATCCCACAAAAACTGGTAAAATGGATAGAGGAATTAAATTAAAAAAAATTAATCTAATGGAGTGTTTAATTTTTTTCCTAATGTAGAAAAGACATTAGGTTTGTGGACTTTATGCACAGTCCACGCAACGGCCAGTGCAATAGGATCTGTTACACTAGAGATCACCAGATCTGACCTCTGTGGCATCTCAGTGGCAGATTATATTTTACACCAGAAAAAAAGCTTATGGACACCACAAGAGACTTATACGCGTTTCTTTAAAAATATTAACGAAAAAAAATAGTTTTTTAAAAGATATTACTCACATCATATCTGTATTTGATAATAAAGGTTGGCTTTCATACTAAACAAATCCTTTAGTTATTAATTGAGGTAAAAGGCACAGACAGTTGACTGCTGGAACTGTCGGCTACCAGGAAAAAAATCCATCCCGATAGTTTTTCCGTCTTCCGGTCTGCTTTTGTTACAAGAGCGGCCTCTAAAGGCGAATCACTGGTGCCACGTGCTGTTTGTTTTTATTTGCGACTCTGCACGCTGCATGAATCGCTATATTATATTTATTACTTTATTAATTATATATATATCTTTATATAATTTATTAGCACATTCTTATCATTAAGTACAGGCTTTTTTTCTAATAAAGTTCAGTACTATTTTACATGAAGTGTTTGATGAATGAATATCAAATAAAAAACAGTCGTTGATTAAACGTATAATCGGCAAGAACGATCCAATCTGTCTATCTATCAATATCAATACTCTTTTTAAGAGTCAATGAGCTTTTATTGTCATTTCAACCATATACAGCTGACGCAGGACGCAGTACACAGTGAAATGAAACAACGTTTCTCCGATTTTCTTTAAACGTAGCCTAATTATTTGGGATTTCCCCAACAACCAAGTGAATGTTTTAATTTTAATAGCAATGAATACCGTATTTTCCGGACTATAAGCCGCTACATTTTTTCCCACGCTTTGAACCCCGAGTCTTAAACAACGAGAGGCTAATTTATGGATTTTTCCTGGGATTTTCTTGGTTTCACAAGCTTCAAGCCAAAAAACTGCGCACCAATAACATTAGACCAATGAGGTGTGAACCAGGTGAATTCAGGTGAACCAATGAAACTCTTTATATTAAATCAGGCCGCACCACATCATAAATATGGATGATGTTCCTCTGACGTTTGACCTGCCAGACTCGGACTGTCTACAGGAAATGCGAATCATTCGTCACGCTGAAAACAACCGGGCATGAAAACACACACTTCACCTGTGTTCTGAGCTGCACGGCATCAGGAGAAAAGCTTCACCGATGGTGATTTTAAACGCACGACGATGCATTGATAGTAATATTGTTCTTTTAATAGGCTATATATCTTTTAAAAAGTGATGCTCATTTGTCTGTACGGTGCATAACAAAGTAATAAACTAATCAAGCATTAGGAGCATTAGAAAGCTTTATAATAAAAAAAAAATGCATTTCAAATCATAAAATCTACACACTAACATGTGGCACTTACATGTATAGGACAGGAAGAGCTGTATGATGCTATTATGAAAGCTAAATCAACAACATGTCAGTTAGATCCAATTCCCACTAAACTTCTGAAGGAAGTGTTATATACAGCTGGTGAGTCTCTTCTCAATATTATTAACTCCTCACTATCGTTAGGTCATGTCCCTAAATCCCTCAAGTTAGCAGTTATTAAGCCCCTCATTAAAAAACCTAATCTGGATCCAAGCACGCTATCGAATTACAGACCAATTTCAAATCTCCCATTTATGTCTAAGATTTTAGAAAAGATTGTCGCTGCCCAGTTATGTAACCACTTGCAGGAGAACAATATCTTTGAAGAGTTTCAGTCAGGTTTTAGGCCCCATCATAGCACAGAAACTGCTCTAGTTAAAATCACTAACAACCTGTTGTTAGCTTCAGACCAAGGCTACATCTCCCTATTAGTTTTACTAGATCTTAGTGCTGCGTTCGACACTATAGATCATGATCTTCTCCTCGATCGCTTACAGAATTACATCGGTATTCAGGGACAGGCATTAAGCTGGTTTAAATCCTACCTGTCCAATCGTTACCATTTCGTAGATTTAAATGGAGAGCTATCCAGGATAATGCTAGTAAATTATGGCGTGCCACAAGGGTCAGTTCTAGGACCACTGCTTTTTACAATATACATGCTTCCATTAGGAAATATTATTAGAAGGCATGGAATTAGCTTCCATTGTTATGCTGATGATACCCAGCTATATATTTCATCCAAACCAGGCAATACAGCTCAATTAGCTCGCATAACTGAGTGTGTTGAAGAAATAAGAGATTGGATTACCCATAACTTTTTGCTATTAAATTCTGATAAAACGGAGATTTTGCTCATCGGCCCAAAAAATAGTACACAGAAGCTCCAGCATCTCAGCCTGCATTTAGACGGTTGTTCTGTAACTACTAGTTCAACGGTAAAAGACCTGGGAGTTATTTTAGACAGCAACTTATCTTTCAAAAATCACATCAATCAAGTTACAAAACCAGCCTTCTTTCACCTTAGAAATATTTCTAAGCTAAGAAATATGTTATCTATATCTGATGCAGAGAAGCTCGTCCATGCGTTTATGACCTCTAGAATAGACTACTGTAATGCATTACTAGGTGGATGTCCTGCATCATTAATAAACAAGCTTCAGTTAGTTCAGAATGCCGCAGCAAGAGTTCTTACTAGGTCAAGAAAATACGATCATATAACCCCAATCTTATCGTCCCTACATTGGCTTCCTATTAAGTTTCGAATAGACTACAAACTACTGCTACTCACTTATAAAGCACTAAATGGTTTGGCTCCCATGTATCTATCCAGTCTTTTAACACGCTACAATCCGTCACGCTCCCTGAGATCTCAAAACTCTGGGCTTCTAGTAGTTCCTAGAATAGCAAAGTCCACTAAAGGCAGTAGAGCATTTTCACATTTAGCTCCTAAACTCTGGAATAGTCTTCCTGACAGTGTTCGGGGTTCAGATACACTCTCCCAGTTTAAGTGTAGATTAAAAACATATCTTTTTAGCAAAGCCTACACATAACACACATCACACACATCACATCACAACCTTGTGCTCCAGAATATATGATTACATGCACATTATCAACTTGTGCTGTTAATATCATGAACAGCAGCTACGCTAATTCCTCTCCACTGCTTCTCTTTCTCTCCCCATCCCGAGGCATCCTGAGGTTTGGCCAGCTCCAGTCACGTGCCACCTCGTGAAGATTATGGACCTATGGATGATCATGGAGAAGTAGATGCCGAGTGTTTAAAGGCCCTGGCATGGAGAAGCTGATGCTGGATCTATGATGATCACAAATTGTTCTGTATTGTTGAAAGATTTATGACCAAACTCTTGATGTCACCCATATGAGGATGGGTTCCCCTTTGAGTCTGGTTCCTCTCAAGGTTTCTTCCTCATATCATCTAAGGGAGTTTTTCCTTGCCACTGTCGCCACGGCTTGCTCATCAGGGACAAACGCACACCATTCACCTTCACTGTTGTTTTCTGTAAAGCTGCTTTGAGACAATGTCTGTTGTGAAAAGCGCTATACAAATAAACTTGACTTGACTTGACACAGAAAAAAGTTTGGGGACCCCGGGACTATAAGGACTATATGGACAGGGAGACTGTAGGAACTCCGTGTTACAACCGTTGTGCGCAGAAAAGCATTTCAGGACATTTACAAACTTCGACAACAAGAGCAGAAGGTCACCTCAGGTTCATCTTCCTGTCATCTAAACCCAGGAGACTGAGGCTACCATGGGCACCCAAATTGAGCTAAAACCCTCACTCTACGATAAGGTGTGATTCTTTAAACCACTTTCAAATATATGCAATCAGGGACCACATGGAGATTAGGTGCGTCCTACCTGTATGTAACGAGACTGGTATCCAGTGAGAGATTCCCCCAAAGGGACAACGATCTTATCCAGGGTGCGCTGATGCGAGTGCGCCCGAACGTCCGGACTCTCCTCCGAGCGCAGCTCAATGTGAGAGATCAGTAGGTTGATAATGACTTGCTGTACCGCCTACGTGCAAAACATACACACCCAATGGCATCAAACACAATATTAATAATGATCAAAATAATGTAGAATGATGGCTGATTCTGGAAGGTTCCACAGTGTTCTTTGCTGCCTCGATGCCAATGAATGCTTGATTTTGATTGGTCAAATGGTGTTTGATCATATCCAGTAGAACTAGTCGACTGTAAAGCTTCAATCAGAGCGACTTACACTCTTGGGATGGGCGGATTAATCCTAAAAGTATCGATATTTTTGATACTGGCAGCGTATCAAAAGGATCGGTTCTAAAATAGAAGTATCGATCCTATCTGGTTTTTTTTAAACAAGTGAGTTTAGAATATTTGAATAATTGTAATATGCCGTATAGCATATCAATATTTAGACTTAAACAGTAACGTCAATAGGAACTACATCTCCTTCCACTGTACCACCGCTTATCATGACAGCGTTCGCTCAAACGGCCAAAACACACTCGGGTAAGTGTCGGACTGGGAGATACAGCAAATACATTCTCACTTTCTTTAGAATGTTAGACCGAATCACGATTCAGATTTTTTTTTTTGTGTGTGTGTGTGTGTGTGTGTGTGTGTAACTAGTCAACTTAAAACACATCTACCACAACATGACCGAAGTAACATTCTCTTCTTGAAATGGTTAAGTAGCGTTGTATTTTTAGTGCCTCAATAGTCAACATGGTGTAAATAAATGTAAAACAAATTCTTTAGTTAAATATGTTTACAGAAGTTATTCCTGGCATATATTCTTCAGCATGAGAGAACTGAAATAAATTAGATGGCGCGCCATCATGTGGTCGGAAAGTGTAGTCTCTTAATCATGAGTGCTTTAACATTTTTATTAAAAATAGCAATACCTTGGTTTAGGAAAATATAAAATATAAAAATATATATATATATATAAAAAAAAAAAAAAAAACAGGTAATTTCAATACATAAGTCATATGACCAAAAGTATTTGGACACCCGACTTTTCTAGCCACATTGCGCTGCTTCTCTGAAACTGTTACCGCAAATATGGCGGCACGCGATTATAACAGGATGGATTTGGTAGAATGAACTTTTCCCCTTCACTTTAACTAGGATACCCAAACTCGTTCCAGCATGACTTTGATTTCCTGTTATAGAGCTTCAACGCTGCTAAGGCCTGCTCACCATCACGTACATCAGTACCTGACTTTACTAACACCCTAGTAAATGAGTACAAACATTTTCACTTAAAAATCTAGTGAAACATCTTCCCAGAAGAATGGAGGTTATTATAGGAGCAAATGAGGACTGTGGAATGAGTTTGCCAAAAAAAAAAAAAAAAAAAAAGCACAATTGTATGGGCAGGTGTCCACAAACTTTTGGCCACATAGCATATATACTGCAGGCAATGTATCCTTTGTTAGTGTAATGATGAAAGACTATGATTCGAACCTTCATGTCTGCGCCTGGCGTAGCGCTGAGCGCTAGGACGCGGAACTGTTTGGTCTGGTTCCATAACTCCCTCACCACCTGCAGGACAAACGCATTAGTCCAAGTTTTCTCTACGTGTATGTCCCTCTGAAGAACATATATATGGAAGACGACAGTACCTGACAGTACGCGTGATTCCCTGAAGCCTTGTGAGCTTCATCAATCACAACGCACTTGATCTGAGGAGCGGGACATGTGTTTCGAGACAGATCATTTACCATCACCTGCGGCGTGAGGAAGAAAACCCGTCTGGATCGCCACAGCTCTCTCCTCTGTGGGGCTGGGGTGCTTCCTGAAATAAAAGAGAGAATTCATTCCTGTATTAATGATAAAAGACAGATGGGAAGACAGATGTTGAGTGACTGGTTAGAAAAAAAAGGAGCACAAGCAGATAGATAGACAGCGTGAAAGAGGGGAAAAAAGGACAAAAGTCAGAAGCATGATTAAAACTACAAGCCAGGCTGTGTGGGGAATTTTCAAGAATTCCGACATAGGGGTGTACGATATAGTCTACGATAATATATACGAATTAATCTACGATAATAGTCTCTGATATCAGAATTGTTGTGCGATTAGACATTATCGAGTATATCGCAAAACCCAAACAAAACTGGGGTTGCGAAGGGGCTTCGTTTGTTCGTGATCTCGACATAGCAATAGTCTCGTGTTCACGACCTAATTTTCCCGTGATGAACGCTTCAATATGAGCATGTTCCAGAGGCATCATGGATAATGACCATAACCATGTAATTAACTATGAAATTAAATTAATCACAAGGCATGTTTTAGAAGCAGCATCATAGATAATAAATGGACGCATCCGCCGCCATACGTGCTTTTGTTTATTATCCATGATGCTGCCTCTAGAACAGAGGTCACCAACATGTCGCCCGAGAGCCTTTTCTAAAAATAGCTCACCGTAACGCCACTTTAGTGAGCTGCATCTAATTTATTTTGTTGCTATTCTTTTTTAAATCACAATTGCATAAAATGACAATAAAAATTTTTTTTTGATCATCTGTACAAAAGTGATCATTTGAAAATGTAAATACTTGCAGAGATTTAAAGAAATAAAGTTTTGCATATTGATATTGATCTGTTTCTCACCTTGTTAAATCATTGTTGATAATGATTGTTAGAAATCATTCACATGATCAGTGTCTTTACATAGATGAATATCATTACTTTATCAATAATAACATATAAATAAAGGTAAGTTGAGCAAATTTGTTATTTCAGAAGTGTGTATCAAACTGGTAGCCCTTCACATTAATTAGTACCCAAGAAGTAGCTCTCAGTTTCAAAAAGGTTGGTGACCCCTGATCTAGAGCATAATCTTATGCCCGATACACAGAAAAAATTATCAATGTTTATATTTCAAGATCACGAGAAAATCAAGTC
Source organism: Silurus aristotelis (assembly GCF_946808225.1). Classification (NCBI taxonomy): domain Eukaryota; kingdom Metazoa; phylum Chordata; class Actinopteri; order Siluriformes; family Siluridae; genus Silurus; species Silurus aristotelis. The sequence continues at coordinate 20,832,362 of NC_139582.1, read as the reverse complement.
GTGATAACGAGAAACGAGTTCTTCTAAGTCGCCCTAAAGACTCGTTCATCTGAGTCGGGTCAAAGAATCGTTCATTTGAGTCGCGTTAAAGAATCGTTCTTCTAAATTGCGTTAAAGACTCGTTCATCTGAGTCGCGTTAAAGACTCGTTCTTCTGAGTCGCGTTAAAGACTCGTTCTTCTGAGTCGCGTTAAAGACTCGTTCTTCTGAGTCGCGTTAAAGACTCGTTCTTCTGAGTCGCGTTAAAGACTCGTTCTTCTGAGTCGCGTTAAAGACTCGTTCTTCTGAGTCGCGTTAAAGACTCGTTCTTCTGAGTCGCGTTAAAGACTCGTTCTTCTAAATCGAGGTTAAAGACTCGTTCTTCGGAGTCGCATTAAAGACTCGTTCTTCGGAGTCGCATTAAAGACTCGTTCTTCGGAGTCGCATTAAAGACTCGTTCTTCGGAGTCGCATTAAAGACTCGTTCTTCTGAGTCGCATTAAAGACTCGTTCTTCTGAGTCGCATTAAAGACTCGTTCTTCTGCGTCGCATTAAAGACTCGTTCTTCTGCGTCGCATTAAAGACTCGTTCTTCTGCGTCGCATTAAAGACTCGTTCTTCTGCGTCGCATTAAAGACTCGTTCTTCTGCGTCGCATTAAAGACTCGTTCTTCTGCGTCGCATTAAAGACTCGTTCTTCTGCGTCGCATTAAAGACTCGTTCTTCTGCGTCGCATTAAAGACTCGTTCTTCTGAGTCGCATTAAAGACTCGTTATTCTGCTTCGCATTAAAGACTCGTTATTCTGCTTCGCATTAAAGACTCGTTATTCTGCGTCGCATTAAAGACTCGTTATTCTGCGTCACATTAAAGACTCGTTATTCTGCGTCACATTAAAGACTCGTTCAAAATGAAAGAATTGTTCATGAACGATTTGTTGCTACTGCAGTGAGGTTCCTGCATGTGGCTGCATGAAAGGAGTGCGCTGAAAATTCTCACAACCCTGAACAATAACTCATCATAATGATCATAACCATCAAGCCAACATATATGAACTTGGTCTGGTTTAAAAGACAGTCAGCACAGAGCACCTGTCAGCTCGGCCATGTGCTGCTGAGGAATCCCCATAACTCTGTAACACGCTTCGATTTGCTGGGCGACGAGGGGCTTCGTGGGCGCCAGGAACACGATCTTCCCTGCTGGATACCACCGGTAGAAGTTATACATCACCACCGACGCTATAAACGTTTTCCCCAAACCAGTAGGCAAGCATACGAGCGTGTTCTGGAACAGAGCCGCTTCCGAGATCTTCAGCTGATAATCCCTGATTGGGAAATTGCTCGGATAGATCCATATCCGTCCCGACGAGCTGTCGAAGCCGAGAAGATCTGAGGAAACTTCTGAAGAATCCGTGATTGAGGTATCAGGAGGTAGAGCAGGCTGGGTTTCCAGGCTCTTTTCAGCCTCGTACACGGCGACAAGGATCAGATCATCATCAACTTCGTCCATCTCGTGTCCCTGGTCAATTTCAGCAAAAAGCGAAGGCGCCACATTGTGTTGTTGCTTCTCCTTCACTTGGCTGCTCGACCTTGCTTTTGTCCTTCGCTTCTGGGGCAACTTCTTCCCAAGGTCTTTACTCGAGAGCGTCGTCTTGGGAACGGCCGAACCCCATGTCTGAAATAAGGTCTTCTGATTTGCACTGCTCATTTTATTATTATTATTTTAATCAGACATGATGAGAAGGAGAATCTCCTGCTCAACCAAACACGATCTCCAGATTTGAGTTAGAACCAAAAGTCCAAAGCTGTCATTAGTGTTCAGATAAACCTACTGGGTCAACCATCTGATCCAGGCTCCTGTCGTGATGATGAGGATGGTGGTGATCTGATCTTCAGCTGGATAACACACTGATCATGATGCTCTTCTTCTTCTTCTTCTCTGTGCTGTAACATGAACGTGTTACATTCGTATTGTTATTTATTAACCCGTGTTTCATTTTAAATATGCATTTCGGCGTAAATATGCGGCAATAAAGCTGTTTAAGATGCTACGATGCTAAAGGTTTGGATTTGTTTACGCTTTCTGCAGCCTACATGCTCAAATGTGGCGCTCAAAACATGTGATGAAGCGCTTCCTCATTCTACCAAGAGGGTCGGTGTCGAGGTGCAGCACTGCCACCTGCTGGACTGGGGTAGAACCAGTGTCTGAACCACAGTCTAGGAGTAAACAAACTGCCAACAATATATTATACATTTGTTTGTTTTATTAGGAAAATTCCATATTGATAAGAAAAAATGGGCTCAATGTATACAAAACTTTTCCCATTTTATTAATGACTTTAAATTGTATGTAAATCTCTTGGAAGAAACAAAAAAACAAAAAAGCACTGAAAACATGTAATGCTCTGAAAGCTTTGAAATGTATATAATGTTTGGATTTTTCAAAATGTATTTTCTTGTTTATTTTTTTTCTCTGTAAGTAAATGTAAATTTGACATGAGTATGTAATACCTCTTGTTCTTTTAAAATGTAATTTAAAAATATATATAAAAAAAGAATAAATAAAAAAAAAGTAAGCTAGCTGCAATCTGATTGGTTAAAGCAACTCCGTCAAGCAAGATGGAGTTTATGCTAAAAAAAAGAGAAAAAAAAAGAAAAGAATTTATGCTGTCTAAATGTTTACCTTCATCCAAATGATCTCATGTACAATATTTATTTTGTATTTTTACAATCCACATGCACAACCTTCTGTACCGCTACATTGTCGCTTTGTGTTTACTTTTTTTGGACAGCTATCGTGTCTACTGTCTCATTGTCTCAAGTTGTCATGTTTTTTTGCACTAAATGTTGCAAGTGTGCATTTTGTGTTGCTTTTGTTAAATGACGTTGTCTGATGTGGAACCTTGGTCCTGGAAAAACGCTGTTTCATTTCTCTGTGTTCTGCACTGTACATGGTTGGAATGACAATAAAGCCTAATTGACTTGAGTACTTTGACACGTGATGCGATGGCTGAAATCTGATTGGATGGGAACTCCAAAATAAACAGACCTTGCGCACCTAATAAAAAAAGGCTTTAAAATGAAGAGAATAGACTTGAGCACATAGTTATGCAAATCATTGCTCCTGACTCTAACTTGCCACAACACCCATGGTCTTACTGCTTATTGCTAAGGCGTTACATGCTAGCGAATTATCGGAAACATGGTACATGTTAACATTTTGCTTATTTGTCCACCTGACGCTCTTCTAAATCTTTACAGGTGTTTTTTAGTCAGGATTCTGTTCCGTGTTTTCTATTCTTCCAAGTTTCTAATGGTCTGAAGGTTCTTTATACTCTCTGTCTAACCCTTTGTATCTTTAGATTGTTTTCGAGTTTTAGAATATATTTTTGTGTGGATTTTTACTTTCGATTGTTCTAAATTCTCCTCCTCCGAATTTTTTTTTTTTCTGTCAAACTCTAATCTGGTCTTCCTGTGTCCAAGGCTTACCGATGGTTTACATTTTTGATAATCTCTTGATTCTTGACTTTAAAACAGTTATATTTGCCTCATGTAGAATGATCATGATCTGATCAATTTCCTTTAGTTTAATTTTTTATTAAACATAAATTACTAAAAACACTTCCCCCAATTTTGATCCAAATCTTTATTTCAATGTTTTTGTTTAAAGATCTGATCTTTGTCCTAAATTTTAATCAACTGTCTCAAAGTGGTTGTTTTGGAGGTTAAACAAATTCATTGCTAATAACCTTTTCAGTCTTTCCTGCTATTTCAGCATGTAGTCACTTTGCCACCAGAGAGAAAAAACCAACTGCATTCGCCTAAACAAGCAGCTATTAACTGTGGGCTTGCAGTTCGCTGGGGAGTTATAAACTATTATTACAAAAAAAAAAAATTTATCGCACACCAATCCTACATCCAACTAATGATTATACACGCATGTTGAACTACAAAATCATCCACTCTGATGGCATTATGGCATATATATAAAAAAACAATATATTTATCATAAGTAGATACGCTTTACTTTTATGTGACCGATATTTAATATGCAGATAGATTTCTCCTCGTTTCTTAAGCGCTTTCCTTTCAGCACCACATAAAATACAGATTAACATGGCAGAGGTAGAGCTGCATCCACCTCAAAAACAGAACAGAAAAAGAACATTTGGTTTTATTTATCTTTTTGCGCTACAATGGCCTGTTTGTGAAAGGGCCATGGGTTAGTAGTCAGAAGACACATAAATAAATGTATGATTTGTGTGAGAACCAAAGAAATAAAAGCAAACTATCTGTAACATATAGACTTGAAAAGCATCATATTTTTTTCCTATTGTATTGCAAAGCATTGTTCATTCATTCATTTTCTCCCGCTTATCCGTAATCCGGGTCGCGGCTGCTGCCCAATCCTCACAGCACCGTCCCTTACGGTCCCTCTTGCAGGTGGTGAGCCCACGGGAAGGTGGCCCTACGTCACTCCGACGTCACGGACCTTTATAACAGCAAAGCATTGTGTTAAATCAAAATCACACCGCATTGTAATATGGGTGAATCGTAACCCATCAGCAGCATATATATAAATAACCACATGCCTGTACAGCAAAAATATCAGGAATCATTAAGTTTTACTGAAATAATTTTATTTTATATATACATATATCTTTGTCATACACCATATAGAGAAACATGTTCAATATAAATTAACATCAGATCTCCACAAAAAAATTTTCAAGACTGGCACTAGACTGAATTACAGACCTGGGCATAAATTCATGTGTAGAATAGAAATATATATCTATTAGCTTTTCAACAAATAATTTTTTAGCTTGTTTACCAAAAATACAGCTGCTTACATCCAAAGTTCTTTTCTGTATACATCAAAATATATGTTTTTGTACTGGAAATGATTTTCACACCACTTCTATATTTGGTCATGCAGAAAATGTAGAACAGGTCCAGCTTCTCAGTTAATAAGTCATTATAAAGTTTTGCATCTACACACACACACACAACATACTGCAATCATATATAGCATACATGAAGCCAATACTGTGTCATTCCACTTCCGAGCTCTGGAAAAAAAAAGTGTTTGTAAATCAGAAATGTCTAAGTTTTAAAACGACCGTTTAGAAAGAAACAAAAAGTCACATGACGCAAATCGGACGTTCTGCATTGTCGCCTACAAAGTGTCGACATTTTGTATAAAACTCGTAATGAGGAAAAGTAACAGCAACGAGCACGGATTACACTATAAATCTACCTAAAGTGACCACGTCATCATGATAGCGTTTAATGCGAAAGTGCCAAAAGAGCAGCGCTCTGGGAATCTTAAACCTGATACGCGATCAGCTCAAACTACGTTCCTTTAATTCGGGACTTTTCTTTTTTTTTGTTTTAAAAGACTCCGAGTTCTGTTGCTCATTCAAAGTGATTCTAGTATTTGTTTAAAGTGCAGGCACTGTGAGAACATGTCTATTTTCAAGTAGTCTGTCTGGGGGGTGGGGGTGTTTAAAAGGTTTTCGTGTCTCAGAGGGCCGTGAGGGTCTGCAGGATCTCATTCAGGCTCTTGAGGATGTTAGAAGGTTGTGCAGCTGCGTGGTTAAGCAGCGTGGGGCCCATGTGAGTGTGGAGCGCTTGGCACAATTCGGTGGTGACCCCTCTCATGGTGCCACTTCTGCCGTGGACCGTGCCGCTCTTGCAGGAGGAACCCAGGAGGTGCCACAGCAAGGGGAGTACTTTCTGCTCGACCAGCTGGGGTTTGCGGGGGTACAGCTCTCGGACCAGCTCTTTAAAATAAAAAATATAAAAATCCAAATAAACAGACAGTCATGGAAAAATGTGTGGCTAACAGAGATACAGGATTTCATTAAAGAAGCTGTGTATGAACCAATTCTTTCAAATTTTATTGATCTGAAGCAATTTAGTAAAGAAGAGTTTGGCAAAAATGACATTTGGGCCTTGATAAAAAAACAAACAAACAACTAAAAGGATTTACTTTTTACTTGGCAAACTATTTTACAGAAATAACAATATAAAACAATAAAAATAGCTTGTATACGTTTTAACTGATGGTATGTTTAAAAAATTTCCTTTTTTAATTTATTTGTAATTTTTTGTCATTTTTTTCTCGTTATCACGACTTCTCATGATCTTGACATAACAGTCGTTTGTTTCCTCATGATCAGGAATTTGTGTACAGTGTAAGAAAAAATGATGAGGACAACGAAGATCGTAATGAAGAAGTTTATAACAGCGTAGCAGTGACAAAATACACGAAGCACTTTGGGTTCATCGAAGTCAGAAAGAACACAGAGAAAACTCTGCCCAGATATTTTATATTGTTCTTCCCTTTGAAGTATAGACCGGAGTTATCCTTTAAATGTAAATTAGATATAGGACATGTGTGAGGAAACAAAAGGCTGGGGAAGACCATTCTCGGGGCAGAGGTCAGCAGGTGGTAATCACCAGCATTCGAACCTTTGCTGGTGCCGGCCCCCCAGCAGGTCAGGAAGGGGTATTGTGTGAATGATAATCATGGTCTCAGATACCTTTTGGTTAGAGATAGTCCTTGGGGGCTTGCTGCTTTTCCCAGACTGATTAAATTAAGCCTATGACTCTGATTGAGTCTAATGAAATTCTTTATTAGACTACATAACTACTTTATCAATTTGGAGCCGTTTTGCGGATGAGCTGAATTTGATATAGCGTGGGGTGGAATCTGGATTGAGGCAGACTGTAATTCTTACAACAGTCAGATCCCGACCTACGACTTACATTTTGGAGATACGATGGTCACCTTTGGCAAAAAAAATAAAATAAAATAAATAATAATAATAATTATTATATATATATATATATATATATATATATATGACTATGAAAATTGTAGAGTCACACTGAAGGCATTAAGGGCTATTTGACCAAGAAGGAGAGTGATGGGGTGCTGCGCCAGATGACCTGGCCTCCACAGTCACCGGACCTGAACCCAATCGAGATGGTTTAGGGGTGAACTGGACCGCAGAGTGAAGGCAAAAGGGCCAACAAGTGCCAAGCATCTCTCAGGGAACTCCTTCAAGACTGTTGGAAGACCATTTCAGGTGACTACCTCTTGAAGCTCATCAAGAGAATGCCAAGAGTGTGCAAAGCAGTAATCAAAGCAAAAGGTGGCTACTTTGAAGAACCTAGAATATGACATTTTTCAGTTGTTTCACACTTTTTTGTTATGTGTATAATTCAATATATAATTCCACATGTGTTAATTCATAGTTTTGATGCCTTCAGTGTGAATCTACAATTTTCATAGTCATGAAAATAAAGAAAACTCTTTGAATGAGAAGGTGTGTCCAAACTTTTGGTCTGTACTGTATACTGTATATATATATATATATATATATATATATAATATTTTATTTACTTTATTTGTATTATGTAAAATGTAAATGTGTGCCTCTGCGTCGGAACGCATCATAGAGATAAAGATGGCTTTAGATTTTACTTTGATCAGCAGCCCGTTTAAAAATTGTCATCGCAAGTAGTCGATCGCTGAGCCTTTAAAGAGGAAGCGATGTTTGTCACGTCGAGAGCACGAGAAAACGAGAAAGAAAAAAAAAAGGTATATAATGCATTAAGTCCTAAATTATATAAAGCAGCATTTAATAATATGGTACTGAAACAGCTAATAATTCTTATGAATACACAAACCACAGTAAAATGACTGCATCTTGCCGACATCATGGTTTCATATTTTTTAAAAGCAGTTTATATTAGATAGCCATATAAATGTTGCAGAAAGGATTGTGGTGATCAGATTTGTGGAGTTTCGGGTCGCATACCTGCAACTCTCTCAACAAGGTCCAGTTTAGCCTTCCCGCTGAGAAACTGCGCCTTGGTGCAGAACGGCTGAAGGAGTAAAGTGTTGTCTGGAGGGGGGAATAAATGAGCAAAGGGTTCAGAAAGATGTTCTTATACTGATTCGTTTCCATAGTAAGAATCATCCAGGAGATGGAGATGCAGGACGTTATATATGATCCAAAAAATCCCAATAATAATAATAATAATAATAATAAAAAAACGTCTTTTATTAAACATTGAAAAGTTATTTGTTTAAAATAGAACAAATTCCAATAAGCAGATGTTGATTTGAAAGAGAAGAAAAGAAGCATCAGGTACCAAGAACTTCAGTTAAAGTAGAGATACACATAAAAAAATGTATTAATAATAAATAAATAAATAAATAAATAAAAACACGTGCGCATTTTCGTTTGAGTAAAAAAGTACGCATTTAAAATGAAGTGAAGTAAAAGTCTCCTCAAATAGAAATACTTCAACAACAGATGCGCGAAAAAGCTACTCGAGTACCGTAACGAATTACGTTGACTTCATTACTGTAACTGTAACTACTGTAACTATAAACCGCATGAAGTTCAGGAGAAATAGGAACTCACCCAGGTTGTCCATCAGAGCGTGTATGGCGGCCGCTGCAGCCGCGTAGATGGCGTCGTTCTTTGAGTTCAGGTGGTTGTCCACTACGGCGGGGACGAGGATATACACCACTTGAGCCAAGTTGTCCTTCAGCAACCTGATGATCTTCCGTAAGGCCTCCAGCGCATAAAGATTCACTTTGCTGTTTGACTCCTGCAGCCTTTCTTTGAAAGCGTCGAACACCTGGGCGAAGAACAGAAACGGTGTCACTTTGCTTAACTCGCTTGCGGCCCACGAAACCCCCCTGAGCTGCCTTCTACATCGATCCAACAAATCGGTCATTAAAAAGAAACCTCGTCATTTCGTTTTCTTAGAACGGATAAAAGCACTAAAATGAAGCAGGAAAAAAATTACCGGGAACATGTTCCGCGTGACCATGCATTGGTTGCCTTCGCAGTCAGAAACCAGCTGGTCGATGCCCTTGATTCGTTCGCGGAAGTCTTTAGAAGCCAGCAGCGCTTTAAGCTGCTTGACATACTCCGTCTTGTCTGCAATGCTGTGGAATTGAGCTTTGCTGTTGTCTTTGCTAAAATATAGGACAAAAAAACCCACAAAAAAACTGCAATCAAATAAAAAAAAAAGAATAAAAATCAAAGATTTTAAAAATCCCTGAGCTTTAAAAAGGTACCTGCTGGAGATCTGAGGTTCGCGAGTCAGAGACGAGGCACGTACCAGTCTGCTGCCAGATAAGGAGCGCCTGCCTCGAGCCGAAGGAGCATCCTGAGGCATCTCGCCCAGTCCCTAAACACGATTACAGGATCAAATAAAGAAAAAACAAACAGATCTACCGTGGATTAATGTGTGGTCAAACACGTGTTCTGAATTCGAAACCTTGGTCTTCAGAGTGACGACAATGTCCCTGACAGTTGCCAGGTCTTTGGCGGGGATGTACTTTTCCATTATTTTATCAAAGTCGCGGTGAGACGACAAGAACAGAAGCATTTGTCGGCCGAAATATCTGAAAAAGCGAAAAAGTGAAGCAGCAAAAGAAAAAAAAAACCATCAATAAAACTATTTACAAGGTTGAGAAGTGGGTGATATACAGAGGGAAAGGTGGTGAAATCAGTGCTCACCTGGTTTCTTGTGAAGAGTCTTGTGCCAGCTTGGAGACGGCAGGTAGGATTCGGTCAGTGAGATCTTTAGTTCCGGAGAGTAAGCGTCCGCTGCCAATCTTCTCAACCAGAGTAGCCAAGTGCTGAGCGGTGCACTTCCTTATGACGGCGCTCAAGTGACTGTTAACAAAAACCCAGAAAAGAGAAAAACAAATGCCTTTTATGAATCACATTTTATTATAGCGCTCAAATAATTAGGGTAATTAAAGCTAAGTGGTCTAAAACAGCTACAGGGCTGTAAGAGTCATTATATGCTGTATGGCCAAAAGTTTGTGGACACCTAACCTTAAACCAGGTGCGTACTGTGCAATTTTGGCCACGATTTGGTCGTCTGAGGCATTTCCTTCGATAAGCGACCGTCAAAACCAAGACCCGATAGGCGCTGGTGGACAGTGATGAAGTGAATCTCGTGAATCTCTCGTTAAATGATTAAAATGATCATTTAATCATCATTCCATCATTAGGTTGCTGTGCTAAGAGTAACGTTCGAGTCTTTTCACGTAAATTGAGTTGATTAAGCGAAGAGTCTTGCGACAAAAAAGGATAATAATAAGCCATAATATAGCCATAATAAATCATAGTACTTGGGATGCTTAAATACATTGAAAAACAAATAACATGCTTTTTAAAAGCGAGTGAGATGGACAGTACAGCAAGAAGAAAGACTTTCTGTGTTTGTAAGATGTTTTTCTGCCAGCTAGCATTAGCGATTAGCTTTGCTACCAGCAGTTTTTTTCTTGTGTGTGTTTTACTGTCGTTCTGTCTGACATTATGACCGCTGAGATCCTACAGAGTGACATGGGGATCATGTTCGTACAGTCTGACGAGCAACAACGCTGAAAAATATTGACTGTTACAAATCGCACATTTTATTTGATATTTTTTCCTTCCATTGAACATTTGGTTCCAATTTTATAGCTCGACTCTTTTCAGTGAAGGCGTATTGTCTGAGCGCGTTTGTGTTTATTCGGCTGTAACCACTAAACTGGAGACTCGGTAATAGAAAAATATTGTAGAGAAAACGATGGGTTATATTGAAAAAAAAAGGTGTAGCAATTTAATTTTTTGCTGGTTGACTGCTTGTCTTCTAGGTAAAAAATTGACCAAAAAAAAAATCAATAGTATAAAATCTGCAAATCCAGGACTCTATTGTAACATCATGCCTGGGTCGGGACAGAAATCGGTCCTGATCGATTTCAACAGCAATTTGAAACGTACCCGATTCCTCCGGTGAGCAGGGCATTCATGCTGCGTATAGGTGTGCAGTTCTGCACCATGCTGTCCAGCGCTGCATCCACGTCCTGTCTGATGAACACATTCAACTCTCCTGCTTTAAGCAGCAGAACTTTGGCTGTTGCTTCCAGCTCCTGGTCCATTCCCTTCTGTAGGCTGGCGTAGAGCTCTCCTAAAGTCACCACGGCGATGCGGGACACTCCGGAACGCAGGTTCCGAACCTACAGCACACCGAGGGTTTTAAACAAACCAGACTTTTACTAAATACCAACACAACCTTTATACACTCAATTCCAGACTTCAAATCGGGAGCACTGTAAAGTTTCATGACGTGTTAACACATTTTTTCAGCAAACAAAATTGTCTTGACCATATCTGGAGCTGAAGTCTCCTCTACTTAGCATAGAATGTCATTAAAAAAGAAAAAAAGAAAAAAAGAATTAAATTAACATACTAGAGGTCCACCGATAGCTGATTGCAGGAACAGCAAAAATCCATACCAATAGTTTTTCTGAGTTGCGTTATATAATACGAGAGCGGCCTCTAGAGGCGAATCACTGACTCCACTTGTTTATTTCAAGTGTCCTTTTTAACTCATTTTGCATGCAACCATTTATATTTATTTGGAGTGATAATTTTTTGTTTCAGTTTCAATGCACGTCTGTTATTTTTATCAATATTGATTAATATCATTAATATATTCAAATATAATTAAAGTTCAGTTGTATTTTTATTTAATTATTTTTTTAATCCAAAATCCATAAAAAAAAAAAAAGGTTTACCGGTTATGGGCAAGTATGATCCTTACTATCCTTATCGCTAAAACCCGGTATTGGTTAACCTCCAGTATTAACCTCACCTTTAATCGTTTGGACACAGGGTCATCAAAAAAAATGAGTGGCTTACCTCTTGAATCAGGGCGAGGCAGACCTCATGAACCCTACTACTCAGCACATCAGAGTGATAGCGGGCCAAACAGCGCAGGGACTTGAGCCCTTCGATTTTCTTCTCCCTGTATAAAGAGAGAGGAGTTATATCTATACACTGTATATTAGAGACGAGTATCTCGATGCATATCCACCAATACGATACATCAATAATACATAATATTGCGATACAATTCAGCCTGATTGCGATGCGCCGCGATCCGATTTCGATTTGATTCATCCGAATGTGATTCAATTGGAAGAAAAAAAGATGCTGTGCAATTCAATATGAGACAGATAGTTTGCTTTTATTTCTTTGCTTCATACATTTACTTATGTACTTATTTATCTATCCAGCTACCAAGAGCATTAGATGGGTTTTGCCCATTCGGCACAGTTCAGGAAGTCAGGAATCGAGCTCACTCAAGTTTTCACCCCTTTGACTTGGCAAACCAGGTCTTCCTGCAGCTCGGTTTGTGCCTAAATGAATTGTCATGTTGTGAGGATCTAATGTTTTTTTGTCTAAACGTTTTGTCTAACGGCCAGTTTTCCACATACAATTTGCCATATGGTGTATTAAATTACACAACATTCATATTAAAGAAACTGAACACTGATCTTCTAGCTGTGGTTTGAAGTATTTGAGTAAATGTACTTCGTTACTGTGCTTAAACAATTTTTTTGCAGAATTTCTAGTTTTAATGCGCATCAAAGATAAACGTCACTTTTACTCTCTACTCGAATCGACTTTTAGCCATTTTGGACCTTTTTTTTTTTTTTTTTTTTTAGAAATTCATTAACAGCAGACATTTAACACGTAAAGCTTGTGACCTCGTGGGTTTGACAAGAACACTTTTAATAAATTATTTATTGTTATTTTATTATTCATTAATTTTCATTTTTCATCGGTTCTAGACTCACCATTCATCCGAGCTGAGCAGTCTGAAGCTCTGAGAAAGAGCTAGCTCTGGTCTGGAGAACGGCCGCAACTCCATCTGCTCGTTGGGATCCTTCTTTGGGGTAACGGGCACGATTTCATCTAAATGGAAAGTATGGAAGCAGAAATACTCTCATATATGGGCTTCCTGTTCTTTTGCGTTTTATGTACAGCGAATAAATGAATAAATGAATGAATGAAGGATAAAAAAAATTAATTCACTTCGACTATTTGTTAAATTTTATTTCATCGATTTCATTTGTGCCAATTTAATCGACTACTCGAATTAAATCACTAATAAAAAACTGCATAATTGGATTTATTCCATTTTATGTGTATATTTTTTCTTATTTGAATCAAGCAAGCATTTAATTAAAAATGTATTTCAAAATGTAAACTGTTGCTGTTCACAAATGCTTATAATAATAAATGACGTTAAAGAAAACAAAAGATAAACAATTTGAGGTTTTTCATTTCTTTCCCTAACTGTGTACCGAAATTGAACTGTGTACCGTTACACCCTTAATGGAAATTTTTTTTTTCTCAACTATACCTTTAAAGAAAAAAATCCTTGATATACATTAAAGTATTACCAGAGCCGTTGGGTTGCGTTCTGGTCAGACTGGGAGCTCGTCTCGGCCGTGGAAGGGTGTGTCTACTCGGGAGGCGTGTAGGGGGGCTAGGCTGATAATGGGGACTGATACAGTTTTGTTGATTTTGGGACCCCTGTGCATTTCTAGGGCTGGAGGGCGATTCCCTGGTGAGGCTTTCAAGCTTAGTGGAGGGTAGAACACTGCCGTTCAACTGCAACTCAGCTGGGAACAGGAAGGGAACGATAATGACTCCAGAGCATGAACATGAGAAGAAGCATTCATGTCAAACTCTTACCTTTCAGAGACGCTGCTTCATCTGCCTCAGCTGTTACACGTCTAAGGCTCTGCCTCATTCGCGGCGAAGGCTGGGATTCCGGATGTTCTAACCGATGTTGCCGCGTCTTATCCCTTGCGTAATTGGACAGTTTCACCCGCTCCTGTAATTACAAGTTTGTAAGATGGCGTAAATTGAACCATTTTAATTGAATACTCAAACCGTATCGAGTTTTACTGGTCCCTCAATCTCAAGACACCTTTATTTAAAATACATGTACAATAACTATAACTTTAGTGTTAGATCTTAAGGTTTTTTTATTCAGTGCCACTCAAACAGGAAGTGAACTTGGGGAAATTTTTTTTAATAAAATCATGAAATCTCAAGATTCTACACAGGATCCAATTAACAGAAGTTCTAATTAATAATAAATTCTAGGCCATGCATAGAGAAAATCCTTACTTGAGCATGAGATTCTGTAACCATTGCTTCATCGGGTTCAGCGCCGTCATCGGATTCTGCATGACTTCCCGATACAGCATGACCATACACACCAGCTGGTGGCTCCCATGGGCCTTTTTTTAAAGACTCCTCCCGCTCAGGACATGCTGCCACGTCAGGACGGCTTGGAAGAACTGTGGAGACAAAAACTCCTGCAACGCATATACGACATCCGTTTTTTTAAGGACCAAAGCATAAAAACTCCATACAACACCTTTTTCCCCCCAATAGAAGAGATTGCACAAACCTTTCCCAACTACTCCTTCAGACATGTCGCTGACCGAGGAGGCCTTCGTGCTGTATATCTGCGATCCTGATCGACAAAGAGCCAGTGACTAATTAACAAATAATATTCAATACTTTAGGATACACGTATAGAGTAAAACTTTGACCCAAAAGCAACTTCCAGATCTTTCTGTTGGCTATAAAACAAATTCTAAGCATGACCTCCTCTCTTAAAGCCATATAATAATAATTTAAAAAAATGTAGGCAACGTCTGTAATGATGCAAATATTACATGATAGAAAGCTGATAGTGAGTTCCTATGATAGATCAGCCGTAGGTCTATCACAGCGAGCCTAAGTAATGGAAGTCTGTGAAGGTTTGAAAAGATGTGGATTCAGGTGCCTCAGAGGAGGCATATTCTGAAGTTTACCCTCCTCAGTCAGCAGCTGTTACAATAAGATTTGATATGGTACAATGAGATACAATAAGAACATACACTACAATAAAATCAAATAAGAACTTTATTCCTTGTGCCCGAGTCTGCTTCAGATTGGTAATGCACATTCTGAGATACTGCACAGGGTATTATATTAACGAACACTGTAATTATTGTAAAGCTGAAACGTTTCCTCGAGTAATTCAAATACAAAAAAAAAAATAAATCATCGAAAGCATCAAAATATTTTGCCTCGGTGCTTCGTTTAGTCCACTGAACTACACACGCAGCACTGTTTCCTCACGGACGATTATTACTGACGCACCTCCCGCTAAACTCTGGAGCGCTCTGGACGGGTAAACAGAAGACGCCGCAGAATGAAAATATGGAAGCCTGCCACATAAATACAAAACAAAAAAAGTTGTCTAATTCAGAGGTTTTTTTTTCTCGCAATTCCTTTTAGCCAATCGCCCGGCGTCACTCCCTCTGTAGTGGCAAAAAGTTTTACGCATTAAAAATGCAATTTCAGCAAAAAATTAAAAATAATTTTTATAAAAAGGAAACTCTTTCCTCTTGTGCATTTAGTGTTGTTCTTTAATAAAGAAAAACTGCTTTTTATCCGATTACTCGATGGAAAAACCGGCAAAATGCTCGATTACTAGAATAAACGATAGCTACAGCTACAGGGTCGGTGTTCATTGTGTCAGCTACTGAAAGGGGAAAAGTTACAGAGTTTGATGGCCACTGTGGCGTTCTAGCAAGGTGGTCTGTGTGGGACTTGGTAAATAAAAAACCTCTGGAAAATGTGACAAAAAAAATCGAACATGGACTAAACTTCTAATTAAAATACGCACTACATTTACATACACATCAATTCACCTCTAGCGGGCCGCAAAGCTCTGAGCGGCTCACGGCCTGAAGGTCTCGTGTGGGGAGGCGAAGGTACGTCTCGCTGCTTCTCTTCCGCTGCTGCTCCGTTCGAATAAGATACTTTCTGACCGACAACACTGACGCTCACATCCGGTTGGACGCCTGCGAAACATTTCACATTACACTTGATACATTTAATATGGTGGAAATATGGGGTGTGGCAGCCTGGTGTAGGTTGATGTACCTTGAGGACTTGCTTCCATGGAGAAAGGAGTTTTCTTTTTCCCAGATGGCACTCTGGCTATACATGCTTTTCCTGTGGAATTCCCAGGGCTATGGAGGTGAATATAAGAATAAGACATTATCTATATGGAAGCAGTATTTTAAAATCGAAAACTGATAAAAATAAATAAATAAATGAGCACCTGCTGTGAGTGCCATTGATGGTGGGAGTAGTGGGGGAGTAGAGGCTAGATAGGCTGCTCTCGCTCATTGGGCTCGTCACAGATGGAGAAGTCTGAGAGGATGAGTCGAAGTTTGGTTCGAGTTTAACAGCCGAGTCTGGACTGTCCGGATCTGGCTCGGAGCCGCTCATGCTCACCTTTGCCCGCTTCTTAGCTGCGCTGTTACGCAACGAGCGTAGAGAGTTCATCATCTATTTAAAAAAATAATAATTATAAAGATTTTTACCCCTAATAAATAAAATCAACCAAATAGTTATTTTGTCAAATTCCTAAAGAAAATTATACCTTTTACACTATAACATGGGCGCATGTTTGGTCATTAGGCAACAGTCTACAGATATTATAATACTGCCATAACGTGGAAGTTACATCTATTTTATTCGCATTGAGTTCATTAGACCGTCTCTCTCACCTCTTCCTTGTCCACCGGCTCTTCATCAGGTTCCTGCAGGCTCATGGACGTCAAGTCGAGGTGGAGATTCCTGCTACGCTGGTCTCTCGGCTTGGCTGCGTCCTGCGCAGACAGCTGCGTGACTGGAGAGACGGGTGGAGAACGCCTGACTGCGTTCATAGCCTGAGCGAACGATGCGGAGGAAGCGGTCCGAGACGCGTGCTTTGGAGAACACCTGGTGGAGCCAGCATCACCTGCATGGAGTAGCTGAGGTTCAGTTCACTCGAAACTTAAAACGTAACCCCCGCGAGTTTCGGGGACCACTGTATAATAAAATATTATTTTATATATCATTTATACCAAGCAGGCATTTTATTTATAGTTGTTTGAAAAAAACGTAAACTGTTGATGTTCACAAATTTACAGTGAAAGTATTCACATTTTGTTATGTTACAGTCGTATTCCAAAATAGATGCTTAAAATCTTTGCAAATGTATTAGAATAAAAAAAAAAATCTCACGTACATAGGTTTTACATAGAATAGCGTAATTTATGTACGAGTTAAATCAAGTACAAACGTATTCACAGCCTTTGCTCAATACTTTGTTGAAGCAACTTTGCACCAATTACAGGCTTAAGTCTTTTTGAGGATAATGCTACAAGCTTGGGGAGCGTTGATGCACAGCCATTTTCAGATCTCTCCAGAAATGTTTATTCGGGTTCCAGTCTGGGCTCTGACTGGGCCATTTAAGGACATTCACAGAGTCGACCCGTGGGCTAGATTTTTTATTTTTTTATTCGCTCTGTACTCAGGGTCGTTGTCCTGCTGGAAGATGAACCCCAGTCTGAGTTTCAGAGCAGGTTTTCATCCAGGATGTCTATGTGCCCTTTACCTTGATCTTGAAAAACATTCCCAGAGCATGATGCTGCCACCACCATGATTCACTGTAGGTATGGTATTGGCAAGGTGATGAGCGGTGCCTGGTTTCCTCCAGACATGACGTTTGGAATTCAGGCCAAAGAGTTCAATCTTTGTTTCTCAATCATTGTTTTCCTTCAGCAAACTCCAGACGGGCTGTCATGTGCCTTTTACTAAGGAGTGGCTTCCATCTGGCCACGCTACCATATAGGTTTGATTGGTGGAGTGCTGCAAAGATGGTTGTTCTTCTGGAAGGTTCTCCTATCTCTATAGAGAAATGCTGAAGCTCTTTCGGAGTGACCATCGGGTTATTGGTCACCTGCCTGACTAAGGCCCGATCGATCAGTTTGGCCAGGCGGCCTGCTCTTGGAAGAGTCTTAATGGTACCAAACTTCTTCCATTCCCCAGATTTGTGCTTCGATACAGTCCTGTCTCTAAGGTCTACAGTCAATTCCTTAGACTCCATAGCTTGGATTGTGCTCTGACATGCACTGTTAAATGTGGGACCTCATACAGACAGGTGTGTGCCTTTTGCCTTTCCAAATCTTGTCCAAAACTGCATTTAGCACAGGTGGGCTCCAATCAAGTTGTAGAAACATCTTAAGGATGATCAGTGGAAACAGGATGGCAAAGGCTATGAATAATTATGGGCATGTGATTTTTTTCATTTATTATTTTTAATACATTTGCAAAGATCTCAAACGCACTTCGTTTGTAGAATTTTGAGAAAAATTATTTAAATCCAATTTGGAATAAGGCTGCAACATAAAATGTGGAGAGCAGTGAATACTTTATGGGTGCACTGTACATACTTTGACACTTTGACTCCAGTTAAGTAATTACCGGTATTGTTCCTCCATGGACTGGGATCACCGTGTAGTGGGCTCATCTCCCGAATGTTCGGCCATGTGTTGGACATCGAGAGTGCAGAGTCAGCATGGCTTCTACGAGACAGTGTGGGCGTTAATTGTACCCCTGGAAGAGTGGCGAGGGGATAGGAGGGCAGCAGAAAGGAGCCAGGGGGAGTGGGATTGGACGGAAGAGAAAAAGTACGCTCCACATTGGCATTCCCAGACCCTGGCAGCCGACCCGTCCTGGGAACACCTGCAATATAGAGAACGTCCACTG
This sequence comes from Silurus aristotelis, assembly GCF_946808225.1. Lineage (NCBI taxonomy): Eukaryota > Metazoa > Chordata > Actinopteri > Siluriformes > Siluridae > Silurus > Silurus aristotelis. The sequence continues at coordinate 20,813,899 of NC_139582.1, read as the reverse complement.
GTGAAAACTGTGCTCGGAATGATTTTTGCAAGTACAATGCTCTCTGTGACCTACACTACATTTTATTCAACTTAAAACCACTCCAGGAGGAAAAAAAGAATTGACATTCTGTGTAAAATATAATCTGTGAGTCACCTCTGTCAGCATCGCTGGAACTGGCTGCTATAAAAATGTCCGGGTTCGAGTCTAAGCTGCCGCTTCGACGAAGTCGGACTGTGGTTTCTCTGCGCCGACTCGAGGAACGTGACTGAAGTGGTTCTGTTAATCCTACATGACATAAGAGACAAAAATCTGTTTCCATTACCATATGAAACTAAAGTGGAGGTCATCCGTTGTGCCCATTATTTAATCGCATTAATAGTTGATTGCTGGAACCATCTGAAAAAAATCTATACTGCTAGTTTTTCCGGGTTGGGGTATACAGTACGAGAGCGGCCTCTAGAGGCAAATCACTGACGTGTTTATTTCAAGTGTCTTTATTTATTCATGCAGTGTTACTTTTTGTTTCAGTTTGAATTGGCAAGTAAGATCCAACTAAGCTATCGGTAAAATCCACTTTCAAGTGTTGGAAACAACTGCTAAATCCTAGGACTGTAATGAGGACTGAAAATCTCAATTCAACAGCCATTTTTTTTTTTGCTTTCTGTTCTCCAACACGTAGCACATCTTTACCTGGTTTGTTTTAAACGGGACTTTACGGGAGTATTCTTGGGGTCTGAAAAAGGCGCTTTACTGCTCTCGTTTATGCAACGCTTAGGCACAAAGAATCCTTCATAAAGATCCTCGTTCCCCCTCACCTGAATAAGCGGCATTTTATTATTTAGAACGTGACCAACGATTTCTCCTTGCTAAACCGTTTCTCGAGCGTGTTCTTTCTGCTCCGCTGCTGCTACGTAAATATGAAGGAGACCGAGGCGTGCCCTGAGAGTCACATACAATACAGATTAACATGGCAGAGGTAGAGCTGCATCTTCCTGGAGACAGAAGAGGTAAAGAACTACAAAGGCCTGTTTGTGAAAGGGCCATGCTGTCTGTCTAAACCGAAGCAATAAAAGTGAACTGTCTGCACCACATTGAATTGCATAGCATCATAGTTTTCCATAGAAACACATTGCATTGAATCGCATTCGTGTTGAATCAAATGGAAATCGGATCGCGCCGCATCATAACGGCTGCTTCGCTTCTCTCGAATGTATCGTATTGTTGGCTATGCATCGGGATGCGAATCGCATCGGGCCTCGGTTATAGAGATGCGCATCTGTAATCTAGAAGAGTGAACACTTAGCCATGTGGCATGGGGTTAACCTTTAAGGATGTGTCACTACTTGTGCAAAAAACATTATTAGAAGAAACAAACTGCACATGAAAATAGAAAAAGAGGGAGAAGGAGAGAGAGAGAAAAGAAATTGAAATCTTACCAGAATGGGTAACACAGGTTTCCTGATTCAGCCTAATGGAGGTAGTGGGATCATCAAGGCTTGACTTTAAAAAAAAATAAAATAAAATGATAAAAAAAAATAATAAATTTACATGTCACATATACAGTACAGCACAGCGAAATTCTTTCTTTGAATATCCCAGGGATGGTGGGAAGCTGGGGTCAGAGCGCAGGGTCAGCCATGATACAGCGTCCCTGGAGCCCACAGGGTTAAGAGCCTTTCTCAAGGGCCAAACAGTGGCAGCTTGGTGATATTGGGGCTTAAATCCCAACCTTGCGATCAGTAACCCAGTTTTGCTTTGCAAAAACATTGAACTGCTATGTACATTCTATGGCCACGGTGGTTGAGGTTCTGCCCAAACTGCTGCCACATCTGTCTAGTATGTGTCTTTCCATGACCTTCTGATACAATGTTAGATAAAAAAAAAAGCCTATGATTTATGAAGTGAACACCACCTGACCTTGTGAAGGCACACAAACATCTAAACAATCTAGTGGAAAGCTTTCGAGGGAAGCACGTTGGTTAGATCACCAGGAAAGGAGAAATGAATCTGCAACGAGATTTTCCACCAGCACATTTGGGGGCTGGTGATATATAGTGTATTTACTCAGCAATTTGAAAACAATTATTTAGTAGTTTTGATCAGAACTGATGAGGCTGATAAAAAGATTTAACCGAAAAAATTTTAACAAACGTGGTACTAATTCTAAACACTGGATGAGGGTTAACGCAGCACAGTGTCACTTTAATATCAGCACGAGCACTTTATTAAAAACCACGGCAAAAAGTTCAGTTTGGTGTCCGGATGATTTGCGTAACTGTAAACAGGGTAACTACTTAGTTCTTGCATGTACTTCAGGGACGTCTTTAGAAAAAATTGAATCGCTGTGCTAATGATCCACGGCGTGGCCTTTGCCGAGGGCTCGGGTATCGTGAAGGTAAACAAAACATATTTGGTGGCGCTGTGGGAGCCTGTAACCGGATCACTGCACTGTCTGTGTGATCGATGACCCTTTAGGAGCAATCTTTTCTCGTTTCTGAGCAGCATGTTAACAATCCTGGCATGGCAACCAGATTCCATGAGTCAGCATGTTGAATGGTCCGGAGCACTCGGATATTGAACTAACCCTTTAAAAAATAAAAATAAGTTTGGGCCTTTGGAAGAACTACATGAAACTATGGCTGAAAATGATGAGAAACACAATGACCTTTCACTCTTTGAAGAGTGTGGATTTAATCTGGAAAGAATCTCAGATTACAGGAAGCCACACTTCGTCTATCTGATTTCTCAACACCTCCACATTTGGTAGAAACCCTCGGCAGCTTCATATTACAGCCACCATTTCCCCAAAGTGTCACCTCCAGCTGATCCATGACACTCACACACCTTTGATTAGGCCACCGGTCTAATTAGAAAAGTTAAAAATAAATAAATTGAAGAAAAAAAAATAATAAATCACCCAATGGTGCATCATTGGTAATGATATTTAGAAGGTCGTGAGTTTAAATACCACCAGGACTAAGCTGCCATCACTGGGCCCTTGAGCAAGGCCCTTAACCTTGAACTGCTCAGTTGTATGAATACAATAAAATGGATAAGTCCGTCGGCCAAATGCCATGGATGTAAATGTAATTAATGAAGAGAAAAAGACTGGATTACATACTAAATTCCACACTTTAAAACAATGCAATTTCATTTGTCGAGCACTTTTAACAACGGACATTGTCCCAAAAAAAGACTTTTTACAGAAATAAAGGTTATAAAATATAAATTCATAAGTTTAGTGCCTATAAGTTTATCTCTAATGAGCGATCCAGTGGCGACCATGGTGAGGAAAAACTCCTTGAGATGGTATGGGGAAGAAAAAAAAACAGGCTCAAAAGGGAAACCGTCTTCGTCTAAATGTAGTGTTTATAATAATTACAATCCAAATGTACATTTATTTAACAAATCCCTCACTTAGTCGAGAACCAGAACTTGCTGTTCCACATTTAGAAGCTAAAATATCGGGGGGTCTGACTGGATGCTGAGGCTTTCCTCCGAATTGCGTTCAAAATGCAAGACATGAGTGAATCCCTCACCTTATCGGACATCTTTCCATTCACTGCACTGCAGGGTTCCTGAGTTCCTGCAGACGGAAGGCTTGACCTCTCCCATGGCAGCTTGTTTTTACCAGCACTCACGATCCTCCTTTGCAAAGGCGTCTCGTCCGCCAGCGACCCGAGACTGTTGTAGGCGCTCAGCCCTTCAGAAATCGCGTCGGTCCTGTGACTCCTCGCGCTGTTCGCTCTCCCTCCGTTAAGAATCCACTCCAGATCGGCCCCAGAACCGAACTGTGGAGTGCGCCGCTGGCCAGGTTTGGGGATGACCAGCGCGTATTCCACCGTACCGTCCGCAGATAGCCGAGGAAGGATGTGCCTGGCCCTCCGTGCCTGTACGGCGGCCATGAGACCCTCGGCTTCACCGGTGAGCTCTACACGGTCTATAGCCTTCGTAATCGGCTGCTTCTTGCCCGTGTCCAGGCAGTAATCAAAAACAGCGAAGAGCTCAAGAGCCGCGTGACGCACCCTCTTCTTGCTGTCCGCCAGACAAGGAGCCACCAAAAAACAAAGGTGCGGGATGTTGAAGTCCTTCCTAGGGTGTGCCAGCATGGCCGCCGTAATGATATTGAGAACATCTTCTCTGACTCTTGAGTTTTTGTGCTTCAGGTGGCCGGTCACGAGATCAAGAACTTTCTGCGGCCCGACGATCCTCATGAGCTGCCGGAAAACGTTCATGTATTCGTTGCGTAGCACGGTCAGCGTGTCCCCCAGGGTTTTGAGGGCCACCTGGACAATCTGCTTGTAATACCGGTCCACGTCGTAGTCCAGCCTTTGAACGAGAAGGTTCAGGACCTGTAGAGCGCCATACAAGACTTTGAAGTTGGTGTCGTCCAGGAGCTGGTGTAAAAAGCAGACAAACTCTGCAATACTGTCAAAGGAGACCGTTTTCATGTCCAGCTCGGACAGGAGGGTTTTCAGCTCTTCAACCCCATTCGTTCGATTCTGGTAGTTCTCATGGTCGAGGAGCTGCTCATGTAACTCCGGAGGGATCAATCCATAAATCATCGTTGACGCCCGCTCGTCAGGGTCTCGCCCACAGCCTGCGGGTTAAGCTGCCACAGATTTGTCGAGATTTCACAAAGCTCATCTCGATAACGGAAAGGTCTCAAGAATTTATCAAAAAACTGAACAAATTCTGCTCAGGATGGACTGCAGGAACTTCACCAAGACAACATTGTACTGACGTTCTGCCATGAGTTGTGGCCAAACAAGTAAACATACAGGTCTAAACAACCTGTAACTTTATTTATTTATATTTTTCAGCCAGATCATGAAGCTCTACAAAACCGATAGTCAAGGCACTGAAGGATTCTGCTAGTACTAGTTATTTACTGGTGTTACCTTTAAGACTCTCCAGGACCAAGACAGGAGAAGACAAGAAAAATAAACTGGCTATACATTTCTTTTAAGGCAAGAATTTGGCTCGCGTTGTCCCTAAGTCCCTACCAAAACCTTTCTTGCAGGACAAGCAGACAATCTATGTCCACTTTCCACCATGTCTAACGTGGACATGCACGAACACAACACACACTCTCCCACTCCCACGCCTCGCTAATGAATTACACCGAGCTTAGTTTTCTGTTCTGTTGAACTCCAGACTCGAGGTGTTGAGGCTCGGGTTCTTGTTTGCAGCTTTACTTGAGGTCCACCGCGGCTCTGCTCTTTTCTTTTTTCGCGACGCTCACGGTGGTGTGTTTGGAATCAAAATGGCGCAGCGTGTCACAAACCAACCGCTTCCATGGTGACGCCGTGTCTCGGAAGCAGTCTGAAGCGCACAGCTGTATGCAGCTGTACACATTTCATTTAGATTTCCAAAAAATATATATTCGATTATATTACAATATATCTTTAAAAAAACCCTTTATACTCGGTTTCTAGTGGGGATTATCATTTGCTCCGTACATTCCTGCAGTGGAACCGATTGCGCACGCGCGCGCGCGCACGAACACACACACACACATACACACACATACACACACAAATCTCAGTGGTGTAACGGTACACAAAATTTACGTTTCTTTACGTACCTCAATTTTCTCAAAAGAAATGCAAAACAAAATTGCTTGTTTTTTTTTAAAGTTTACTATAATAAAAATTCCGAAAAACAACACTAAATTTTTCAAACATAAAATAAAAATAATCCCTATTTGGTTTAATAATAATAATAATAATAATAATAATAATAATAATAATAATAATAATAATAATAATAATAAAGTATATAAGAATAAAATAAATCAAATCAATACAATAAATCTTTTCTATATTGAAAATATTAAATATTATTAAATTAATGGAAATTTTCAATTAAAAAAGTGTGTGTGTGTGTGTGTGTGTGTGTGTGTGTGTGTGTGTGTGTGTGTGTGTGTAACATTTAATATTTAATTTTCTAAAATAAATTCTATTAAACTGTTCTACATAATTCAGCATACAACAAATGTCTTCATTCCTTCTATCCTTCATTTATTCACTCCCTTGATATGAAGAAATGTCAGGGTTTTCTCCTTTTAAGATAAATTCTTAAAACTGGATATAAAATGCAAAAAAATCCAGCAATGGCAGCGATATCGTGCATTCGCAAAACAATCCGTATTTTGACGCACTACAAATCGTATTTCCGGTACTGGGTGAGTAGCCACTAGCTTAATCTAGTTTCGTTTTTATACATGTTTCTACACGAACGGTTTTAATGAACAGATGTGTGCATCATGGTGCTTGATTTGAGACTTGGCACATCAATAAAACAAATGTTTATTTATTACAAAAAGAAAATTCTGTGGCATTTATTTAATTTTCTTTTTATAATTTAAATGTAATATATAATAAGTATGTGTGTGTGTGTGTGTGTGTGTGTGTGTGTGTGTGTGTGTGTGTGTGTATATGCATCCACATCAAACATAACACAAAATAGGCTGCATGGCAAAAAAATGGACCCCATACAAACAAGATGTGCCCTTAGAGCCTCTAGCAAAACTTTGGGTCAAGAGTCGTCTCTGTACTGGCATCAAGGTGTTGGAATGAACCGATCATTTACACAAATACAAAACTCACTGAAATCCCACTGCCATGTCAGTGTCAGTGCTGTGCTGAAAAATCATCCACCAGTCAAATGATATCTGGTCAGCAGTTTTCATATGGTGGTCACTTCACACTAATGAACAGGGTACAAGAGCGCTGCGTTCATTAATTGTATTTATATCGATTGCATATATACACTGTATGTACAATTATTTGATGTATTGCAGCCAAACAATGAATTGCATTTTTTTTTTATTGTTTTACCATGAATCACTATATTGTATATAAATTGTCTACAATATGGATTTAACTCTGGCCCTGTAGTATTGCTAACTGTATGATTTTCCATTCTCCCAACAGTGCTAGAGCAGAGAAAACAGGGGGTACAGGGGGTACAGGGGGTACTCCATGACCAGGGCCTGTTATAGGGCCTATTAAATAAGCATTCAGGTGGCATATGTTTAACTATATACTACACTACACTATACTATACTATACTATACTATACTATACTATACTATACTATACTATACTATACTACTGTATGCTATGCTATATTACACTATACTATGATATTCTTTGCTATGCTATACTACACGGTTTTTATTGTATATTAAACTATACTATACAATACTATTTTATGCTATGCTATACTATATATATATATATATATATATATATATATATATATATATATATATATATATATATATATATATATATATATATATATATACTAACCATAATACTGTATACTATACTATACTATACTATACTATACTATACTATACTATACTATACTATACTATACTACTGTATGCTATGCTATATTACACTATACTATGATATTCTTTGCTATGCTATACTACACGGTTTTTATTGTATATTAAACTATACTATACAATACTATACTATACTATTTTATGCTATGCTATACTATATATATATATATATATATATATATATATATATATATATATATATATATATATATATACTAACCATAATACTGTATACTATACTATACTATACTATACTATACTATACTATACTATACTATACTATACTATACTATACTATACTTCCTACCCAACTGTATATTTTTAAATCGAGTATTCTAGTGAACCAATTATAAACATGTTATTCTTGTTCTTGTTCTTATTCTTCTCATTACTGCTTTTTAGACTGAAAGACTGAATTCTAAAGAACCAATAATAAACACCATTATTATTATTATTATTATTATTATTATTATTATTATTATTATTATTATTATTGTTGTTGTTGTTGTTGCTGTTGTTATTTTGTTGTGTGGTTTTCATATTATACTATACTATATTATACTATACTATACTATCTTCTTCTTCTTCTTTCGGCTGCTCCCATTAGGGGTCGCCACAGCGGATCATCTGTCTCCATACCACCCTGTCCTCTACATCTGCCTCTTTTACACCAACTACCTGCATGTCTTCCCTCACCACATCCATGAACCTCCTCCTTGACCTTCCTCTTTTCCTCCTACCTGGTGGCTTCATCCTCAGCATTCTTCTACCAATATAATTCATGTCCCTCCTCTGCACATGTCCAAACCATCTTAATCTCGCCTCCCTCACCTTGTCACCAAAACATCCTACATGCGCTGTCCCTCTAATAAACTCATTTCTGATCTTATCCATCCTCGTCACTCCCAACGAAAACCTCAACATCTTCAGCTCTGCTACCTCCAGCTCCACCTCCTGTCTTTTACTCAATGCCACTGTCTCTAATCCATACAACATCGCAGGTCTCACCACAGACCTATAAACTTTCCCTTTCATTTTTGCAGATACCCTACTATCACAAATCACTCCTGTCACTCTTCTCCACCCACTCCACCCTGCCTGCACTCTTTTCTTCACTTCTCTAACACAGTCCATTACTTTGCACTGTTGACCCCAGGTACCTGAATTCCTCCACCTTCTCCAGCTCTTCTCCCTGCAACCGCACAACTCCACTGCCCTCCCTCTCATTTACACACATGTACTCTGTCTTACTCCTACTGAGTTTCATTCCCCTTCTCTCCAGCGCATATCTCCACCTCTCCAGGCTCTTCTCAACCTGCTCCCTACTCTCACAACAAATCACAATATCATCCGCAAACATCATAGTCCAGGGAGACTCCTGTCTGACCTCGTCCGTCAACCTGTCCATCACCACTGCAAACAGGAAGGGGCTCAGGGCCGATCCTTGATGCAGTCCAACCTTCACCCTGAACCAGTCTGTCGTTCCTACTGCACACTTCACTGCCGTCACACTGTCCTCATACATGTCCTGCACCACCCTCACATACTTCTCTGACACACCTGACTTCCTCATACAATACCACAACTCCTCTCTTGGCACCCTGTCGTACGCCTTCTCTAAATCCACAAATACACAATGTAATTCCTTCTGTCCTTCTCTATACTTCTCCATCAACATTCTTAATGCAAATAAGGCATCTGTGGTGCTCTTCCTCGGCATGAAACCATACTGTTGCTCACAGATGGTCACCTCTTCACTCAGCCTGGCTTCCACTACTCTTTCCCATAACTTCATGGTGTGACTGATCAGCTTAATTCCCCTGTAGTTACTGCAAGACTGCACATCTCCTTTATGCTTAAAGATCGGTACCAGCACACTTCTTCTCCATTCCTCAGGCATCTTCTTACCTTCCAAAATCCTGTTAAACAATCTGGTCAAAAACTCCACTGCCATCTCTCCTAAACATCTCAACGCTTCTACCGGTATGTCATTTGGTCCAACCGACTTTCCACTCTTCATCCTCTTAATCGCTGCTCTCACTTCCTCCTTACTAATCCTATCCACATCCTGCTTCACCAACTCCACATCATCCAACCTTCTCTCTCTCTGATTTACCTCATTCATCAGCTGCTCAAAATACTCCCTCCACCTTCTCAACACACTCTCCTCACTAGTCAACACATTTCCCTCTCCATCCTTTATTGCTCTAACTTGCAGTACATCCTTTCCAGCTCGGTCCCTCTGCCTGGCCAATCGGTACAAATCCTTTTCTCCTTCCTTAGTGTCCAACCTCTCATACAGCTCCTCATATGCCTTTTCCTTGGCTCTCGCCACATCCCTCTTAACCTGCTGCCGCATCTCCTTGTACTCCTGCCTACTTTTCTCATCACTGTCTGTCCCACTTCTGTTTTGCCAACCTCTTTCTCCTTATGCTCTCCTGCACTTCCTCATTCCACCACCACGTCTCCTTGTCTTGCTTTCTATTTCCAGATGTCACACCAAGTACTTTTCTAGCTGCCTCCCTCATCACTCCTGCAGTAGTTGCCCAATCATCCAACACCTCCTTAACACTACTGAGCCTCTGTCTGACCTCTTCCCTGAACCTCACACTACAGTCTTCTTCCTTCAGTTTCCACCATCTTATTCTTCTTTCAGTCCTCACTCTCCTCCTCTTCTTCTTCGCCTCCAAAACCATCCTACAGACCACCATCCGATGCTGTCTAGCTACACTGTCCCCTGCCAACACCTTACAGTCTCCAATCTCCTTTAGGTTGCATGTCCTGCATAGCACATAGTCCACCTGTGTGCACCTTCCTCCACTCTTATACGTCACCCTATGATCCTCCTTCTTCTTAAAATAAGTGTTCACCACTGCCATTTCCATCCTTTTAGCAAAATCTATCACCATCTGCCCTTCCACATTCCTCTCCTTAAAACCATACCTACCCATCACCTCCTCATCACCTTTGTTCCCTTCACCTACATGCCCATTAAAGTCTGCCCCAATCACCAATCGTTCTTTCTTAGGTACACCATCTACCACTTCATCTAATTCACTCCAGAATCTTTCCTTCTCCTCCATCTCACAGCCAACTTGTGGAGCATAGGCACTGATGACATTTATCATCATCCCTTCAAATTCCACCATTACGATCATCACTCTATCAGAAACTCTCTTCACCTCCACTACACTCTTACTGTACTCTTCCTTCAGAATCACCCCTACACCATTCCTCTTTCCATCCACACCATGATAAAACAGTTTAAACCCACCTCCAATGTTCCTGGCCTTACTCCCTTTCCACTTGGTCTCCTGAACACACAGCATATCTACCTTTCTCCTCTCCATCATATCAGCTACCTCTCTCCCTTTACCCGTCATAGTACCAACATTTAAAGTACCAACCCGAACCTCCACTCTCCTCCACTGCTCCTTTCCCTGCCGTCTCTGTAGACGTCTTCCTCCTCTCCTTCTCCTCCTTCTGCCAACAGTAGCCCAATTTCCACCGGTACCCTGTCGGCTAACGATACCTGTGGCGGTCGTTGTTAACCCGGGCCTCGACCGATCCGGTATGAAATTCTCATTTGTGATCCGCATATTTGATTTGCCGCACATTTTACGCTGGATGCCCTTCCTAACGCAACCCTCCCCATTTACCCAGGCTTGGGACCGGCACTAAGAGTGGACTGGCTTGTGCATCCATAATGGCTGGGTTATACTATACTATACTATACTATACTATACTATACTATACTATACTATACTATACTATACTATAATACTGTATTTTTCTATCATTATAACAGGTATATATAACATTGTAATAATAATAATAATAATACAAATAATAATAATTATTATTATTATTAATATAATTATCACAATCATTAATAACCATAGTATACTGTCAAATCATCATCTTTAGCATCACACGAACATGGATCAGTGCTCAGATTTAAGTATATTTAACACACACGTGTTATGACGTGACTGCGTGATGTCGCGGTTGCTTGCGATTCCGTCAGACGCATGAGTCCCCGCCCCCATTCACACCACACACACGCCGTGCTCCCGGAAGTGACGCAGGGCGAATCTTCTTTCTGTTTGTTTTGCAGGCAGAAGCTGGAGGCTTGTTCCACTACCGCAGTACATCTCTGTGCCTCTGTCTCACCCGCCCGAGAGCAGCCCTGGATACAGGTACTTCCCCCAAATCTCATTTATACCCTTTTTATTAACACCAACCGCGGATCAGAACCGATCGGTGGCTCGCCTAGCCGCTGTTGCTAACGCTATTGTATGTAGCCTAGCGATGTTTATTTTTAGCAACAGTTGTAGCTTGCCAACGGTAGCCGCTAAGCAGATAGCGTGTTAGCCGGCTAATTTTAGCAGCCCGCTGAAGTCCACTTGTTCTCCTCGGATATTTGGACTGCAGGTTTTTTTCCCCCTCGTGTTGTCCTTTGTGCATTAGTTTGCTGGGACATGATTTGTTTAAGGAAGTGCTGGAGCTCATGCTGCATGTTCACCTGGCATCAGGGGGTTCTCCAGGGTCTGTCTAACCACAGCAGTTCTCCTTTTCACCCTTTTTTCAATTTCAACTAAGCTATATTTGTTGTCCAAATCATGTGAAAATTCTTGTCTCAATAATAATGATGTAGATTATAAAAAGAGACAGAAGGTTGTGTCTGATTCCTGTCCAGAAGACTTATTTGTACAACAATGGTCATGTTTTCTAAACCTGCTTTAAAAAGAGAAACAGGTCATAACGTAAAAATTTATATTGGTTACTTATAGAAGTGCTTATTTTTCGAATGAGAGAGCTGACAGTGAGGAGACCCTCAGAGGAACCTTCAGAGGAACCCATCCTCACCCGGCTGACGCAGAATGTCCGCTCATTTCAGTCGAGGTGTACCGTTCAGTAAGGTTTGCTTAAATGCATATCTGTTCATGCAGATTGAAACCCTAAGCTTTTCTGATTTGATTCATTTAAGTCCAAATCCATTTCCACAGTTCTGGAGTTGCTCAGAAGCTTCATGGATCTTTAGGCTGTTCATGAAAGGAACTCCATCCAGAGGTAGGGCGTCGGAATGGAACAGGTGGATTCCGAAAAGAACCAAAGGGATGAGATCGTAGGTTACTGGTCCCTCGGGGGCATGTTTAACTCGAGAAAGAGAGTAGAGGGTAGAGCTGTGTATCGATACGATACTTTTTTATGATACGTGTGTTGCGATATGATATTTCATGATACTGTAAAGCAAGGTGATTTATTGGGTTATTTACATTTTTGGAACGGGTATAATTTACGGAAATCTGTCATACAGAACACACCACCATATACAAATATTAGTGAAAAATATAATAATTTATTTATTTAGAGCACAGTGAATTTTACATTTTTATTAATTACATGTGAAATAATACTCCCCTGGTGGTCTAGTGGTTAAGATGCAGCGCTCTCACCGCTGCGACCCGGGTTCGATTCCCGGTCAGGGAACCATCCCCAGCCACTCTCAGTGCCGGTCCCAAGCCCGGATAAATTGGGGAGGGTTGCGTTAGGAAGGGCATCCAGCGTAAAACATATGTCAAATCAAAACGTGCGGAGGTTCCGCTGTGGCGACCCCTAACGGGAGAAGCCGAAAGAAACTATACTATACTATATACATGTAAAATAATACTGTGCTAAGCCTTAACATCTCAAACCATCCATACTTTAAAACCTGTGCCAGCCATAGTCGTATCACACCCCAGTGGCATCAAGTGTTTTTTTAACATGGCCGGTAAAGACGCCTAATATGACGTGAGATTGATGAAGATGCCAATAAGTCAACGAGTCAGTCAAGGCTCCAGGTGGATATTAAGGCTAACATTATTGGTGTGCCCTTATGCTAGTACGTCATTGTTTAAGTTCAGAGATAAGAAAACTATCCATCTTGCGGTCAGGCTATAATCGAATACTAATTGAAATGAAACAACTACCGTGAATTTTGTATGTATTTTAAAATATATACCGATATTGTGGTATTGAGAATCACAGTATCGCTAAAGAAAATATCGCTATACTCACGTGTATCGCTATTTTTTACACCCCTAGTAGAGATTTGATAGGGAGGATGATATAGAGATGATTAGATATCCTTGTTGTTACTTAAACGTTAAAGACGTTGTACAGTGTGTTCAGGGTGCAAGAGAAGGCCCACCGCACAAGAATCACCAAACCTGAGTAAAACCAGAGCAGGGGGACGACAGCATCCGAACATCTCTGTTCACCAAAAGCCTCTATATCCATGGTCCCTCGAGATCTGCTCTTTTCCCTAAGAAAAACCCACCGACAAAAGGATTGACCAAATACATGTTTTCAGCCGAGACCTGAACACTGAGACAGCGCTTGAGTCCTGAAAGCAGCTTGTCGTTTAGCAGGAAACGTTAATTTGAAGGTAGAGTTGTTATCTGACTTTCAAACAGCCCATTGAAATTCTAATCGATTCCATGACAGAGTGCCAACTTTAATGGAATCCCTAGTTCACAAAGGTTCAGGAAGCGGGTACACAAAGCCCCGCCCACCAAAAAATGCTTTCGATTCCAGCGGTCAATGTCTAACGATTTATAAGGATGCGAAGTGCTAGTTGGAGGTGTGTCTTTAATAGGATTGACAAAAGCCAAATCAAGCCCAACATTTTCAATAGCACATTTTTTAAATCGGAGAATGTTACCCCCAATTTCACCAAATAATCCTTGTGTGGCAGTTCTTAAGCTTAATTTTCTCAAGGTGCAGAACTTTTATTCAGCCGAGAATTGATCAGTGAGAAAGAAGCCTTCTAAGACCAGCTGCAAAAACAAAGTGGAGAACCAGCCAATGAGAATCAAAGAGCAACTATAATAAAGTTAAATAAAAGTTAAAGAATAATATTTACAGTAATAATAATAGTTATAGTTAAAGAATAATAGAGGTCGACCGATTCATTAGTTTTGCCAATTAATCAGCACCAATAGTTGATTGCCAATAGTTTTTCCAGGTTGCGTCATATAGTACGAGAGCGGCCTTCAGAGGCAAATAACTGACTTCAAGTGCTGGTTATACGAAGTGTTTTTATTATTATTATTATTTATTTTGGATGTAACAATTATTGTTTATTCGGAGTATAAGCTTTTGTTTAAGTTTGAATGCGTCTTTTATTTTTCTCAATATTTATTAATGTCATTAATATATAAAATTTTATTCCATCCTGAATGCAGGTAACTACAATTCTGTTGTATGTGCAGTCCAGGGCCAAATATAAATTTTTGTTGCCACGTCAAACCCAAATACTTGTAAGAAAGCGCAGAAATGAAAAGAACCACAGCAGGATTCTTGGCACAATACAAAACCAGACGGATGTCCTACAGCAGTCAAAATTGTAAGCTACCTAGACTATGATGAACCAATGGTCCAAACAATCAGGGTTTCCTCCAGCACTCGGCTATTTGACAGAAATATTTGAACTTCTGTAGCCATAGGTGTTAAGCAGTTTAAACCTGATAAATCCTCAGTGGTTTTTTGTTTTTGTTTTTTTTAACAGATGGACCAGCAGGCCCAGTCCTATATGCTTGCCAGTCTGACGCGGCCTCACTCGGAGCAGCTGTTGCAGGGCCTACAGCTGTTACGGCAAGATCGCGAGCTGTGCGACATTGTGCTCCGCGTGGGCGATGCCAAGATCCACGCCCACAAAGTGGTGCTGGCCAGCATCAGCCCGTACTTCAAGGCCATGTTTACTGGCAATCTGTCCGAGAAGGAGACCTCGGAGGTTGAGTTTCAGTGCATCGACGAAGCTGCATTGCAGGTAACACATCAGTATTAAAATGCGTTTCTCTCACCGCAAATGCTGATATTATTTCGCTCGCAGTCTTTAAACATCTCCGTCCTGGTTTTCAGGCCATCGTGGAGTACGCGTACACAGGCACGGTTTTCATCTCGCAAGAAACGGTGGAGTCTCTCCTCCCAGCTGCCAATCTCCTGCAGGTGAAACTCGTGCTGAAAGAGTGCTGCAGCTTCCTTGAGAGCCAGCTGGACGCGGCGAACTGCATCGGCATCTCGCGCTTCGCGGAGACCTACGGCTGCCACGACCTCTGTCTGGCGGCCACCAAGTTTATCTGCGAGAACTTCGAGGAGGTCTGCCGGACGGAGGAGTTCTTCGAGCTGACCAGGGAGGAGCTGGATGAGATCGTGTCAAGCGATTGCCTCAGAGTTCTCACGGAGGAGACGGTCTTTTACGCGCTCGAGTCATGGATCAAGTACGACCCGAGCGAGAGGCAGCAGTATCTGGCCCAGCTGCTGCACAGCGTGCGGCTGCCTTTGCTCAGTGTCAAGTTCCTGACGCGCCTCTACGAGGCCAATCACCTCGTCCGGGACGACCACGCGTGCAAGCATCTTCTCAACGAGGCCCTGAAATACCATTTCATGCCAGAGCACAGGCTTTCCTACCAGACGGTGCTGTCCACCAGACCACGTTGTGCGCCAAAGGTTCTTGTTGCAGTCGGAGGCAAAGCTGGGCTTTTCGCCACTCTGGAAAGGTGAGACCATGAATAGCGTCGCAAAAGGGGCACTTGTGGACGAAGTAACAAACCATGTACTTGAGATAAACGTAGAGAAACACTCAGTAAAACATGACTCCAGTAAACATGCTCCTTTACAAACTTTTGCCTAATCCACTCATTTTAGGTGGAAACACTCTTAGCACATCAATCTATTAATAGAATGGAAAATTCCATCTGGAGAATATGGGAAAAATTCCAAGTTGGAAACTTACCAGGAATTTATGGGAATGAATTAGAAAATGGGGGGAAATAATATAATATAATAGTATCACATACAAACTTAAATATTAACATTTTGTTCTTAAGCTCTCTCGTGATTTGTTTTCCGGCAGTATGGAGATGTACTTCCCTCAGACGGACTCGTGGATCGGCCTGGCCCCGCTCAACATGCCCCGCTGTGAGTTCGGCGTTGCCGTCCTGGACCAGAAGGTCTACGTGGTGGGCGGTATCGCCACACACATGCGGCAGGGCATCAGCTACAGGCGGGACGAGAGCACTGTGGAGAGATGGGATCCCGAAAGCAACACCTGGTCGTCAGTGGAGTGCATGGCGGAGTGCAGGAGCACGCTAGGGGTCGTGGTATTAGCCGGGGAACTTTATGCGCTCGGGGGCTATGATGGCCAGTACTACCTCCAGTCGGTGGAGAAATACGTGCCCAAGCTGAAAGAGTGGCAACCCGTCGCACCCATGACCAAATCGCGCAGTTGCTTCGCCACCGCGGTGCTGAACGGTATGGTTTATGCTATTGGAGGCTACGGTCCTGCTCATATGAACAGGTAAGATTTGGCCAGGATTTAATATGAATCCATCAGAATGGGGGTGGGAAAGTAATGTCAGTGACTTTTGACTGTGCCAAAATTATAGTCGGATGTGATGGACAAGATGTGTTTTCATACTATTGCCCTATTCGTTTTTCTAAAAAAAAAATAAAAAAATTTGTTTGGGAGTTGGGCGTGACGACGATGAGAGAGTTTGGACATGTGCAGAGGAGGGACATGGGGTATATCAGTAAGAGAATGCTGAGGATGGACCTGCCAGGTAGGAGGAAAAGAGGAAGAACAGGAGGTTTATAGATGTGGTGTGGGAAGACATGCGGGTAGTTGGTTTGAAAGAGGGATGAGAGATGTAGAGGACAGAAGGGTATAGAGACGGATGATCCGCTCTGGCAAACCCTAATGGAAGCAACCGAAAGACTATATAATCTATATAACATTGCACCACACAAAGCCACCAGAGGCAAATCTTTTCCGTACACAAGAGGAGGAGAATCGAAAAACGCAGAACACTTTGTACTGTTCCATCCCTGAAATAACTCGAGACGTTTCCAGTTGAGACCTGTGACCTCCGACACTCACTACAGGGATCGTTTGTTTGTGCTGTCGCCTTGAACAAGATTTCCCTCATGAGATGTTTCTATATAGAAAGCACACTTGTCTGCAGTTTGGGAATAGCTTCTAGGAACACGTTTTTATGTTGTGGTGGTGTAATCAAGCGAGAGTGAGAACTCAATTCCTGACAATCAATGCAACACTAAAGGTTTTATTGGTCAGGTTCTATTAAACATTTTTTGTTCTCTCTTGTTTGGAGGAAAATCTGGTTTACCTCCAAACTATTTGTTTTTCTTTCTTTAAAACCCAGTGTAATGTATTGTTTCTGCACAGTGTGGAGCGCTATGACCCTAGCAAGGATTCCTGGGAAATGGTGGCATCCATGGCTAACAAGCGGATCAACTTCGGCGTGGGAGTGATGTTGGGGTTTATTTTCGTCGTCGGCGGACACAATGGAGTGTCGCATTTATCCAGCATCGAACGCTACGACCCGCATCAGAACCAGTGGACAGCGTGCAGGCCGATGAACGAACCTCGCACAGGTGAGAGGCCCAAATTTGCGCTTGTCTTGCGTAAGTTTGCATGTCGTACGGTTTCCTTTCATTGGAGGCTAAAACCTGATCAAGCATAATTATGTTTTGCAAACAAAGGATAGAAAAACAGACAAAACAGTCCATGTAAAATAATAAATATAAAATATATATAATCAATTATAAATAAATGTATAACTATATAACAAATTATAAATAAATACAGTAATGCTTCGGTACTCGTCGACACCGACAAACGATGAAACTCTTGAGTGTCTGTCTCTCAGTAAAACGGCTGCATGAAGAGTCTCATGCTAGATCGCAAACTGTGCCATTGCATTCCCTTTTGTGCTTTCTTTGCATTAGAAGCCTAAATCATGCATCCACAAGTTGTTAAAACAATTCCACATCCTCATTCTCTGTAAATATATATATATATGAGCGCTCTCCGTGCAGTGCGCATTCTCGCGTGTAAAAACAAACAGCACGTTGTCAGTGATGCGCCTCTAGAGGCCGCTCTCGTTATGACGGCCGAAAAACCGCCGAATCGTTCGACCTCTGATATTGATCATTTACTGCGTTTCTAATGGAAAGAATTCAGCTGTGAATCCATAGTGCTTTGATCCTTCTTGACTAGAAATGTTGTACCTCTCTTTTGCACAGGGGTCGGCTCTGCCGTCGTGGACAACTGCCTGTACGTGGTGGGGGGTCATTCGGGGTCGTCGTACCTAAACACGGTGCAGCGCTACGACCCCATCTCAGACAGCTGGCTCGACTCCAGCGGCATGATGTACTGCCGCTGTAACTTCGGCCTGACCGCCCTTTGACCCCTGGGCAGTCGTAGGGTACTTATTTTAAAAGAAAGACAAAAAAAATTTTTTTTTTGCATTTCTTTTACCTACTCCCCAGCCATCCTCGGAACTACGTTCCTCACAAGGTTGCCGCAGCCATGTGGAAACCGGTCCAGGAAAAGGAGAGCTCTGCTTTTTTTCCCCGGGATTTTGGGGTTTCGGAGAAGTAAAGCGAGATATTTTTCTTTTATTTTGCTAACAGGAGCCGAGCTGTATGAGCTCTGCATAGGACACAAAGGTGCTGAAGGGCAGGAGACACCAGTCATGGCGTTGTGGCATTGGTCTGCGGCTATGACATTTATTCTGTTTAACGGAACTACAGATGCAACGAGCATCTAAAATTTCTGTTGGTCTGCAGGTCTGTGCCTGGAGATGATGCATATGCATGGCCATGGAAGGGATGCGTGTGCAGGACAAGCACTCACCGGCTGAGTTTGAAATGTTTGCATCTAAAGTAGTGGGTCACAAAAAAAGAAAAAAACAACAAAACTTTTTACTCTTAAAAAGGGCTGCCTTTCTTTAAATCTGTAAATACATCGACTAAAGAATATAGATTATATCCTCCAGTGCATTGCCTGTAAATGTTACCTGCACTGGTGCGTGTGTGTGTGTGTGTGCGCGCGCATGTGTTTGCGTGCGTTTGTAGTCCGCATATTTATCAATGTTTCACTGCAGTCTCTTAAAAAATTCTTCCAGGTTCTACACGTCTCTTCCTCGGTAGCTTGTAGAACACATCTTTTAGTTTTATTTATTTTTTTATGTCGACGTCTCGATTCTACAACTTTTCTTTATTCGTCGAACGCGAGGCGTCTATTATTATTCTTTTTTTGAGGTGTGGGAGTCAAAAGTAAAACTCTACTGGTGCTAGTTAATAATTCAGGATTCGTTTTTTTTTCTCCGTCAGTTCTTTTCTTTGTCGGTCGTTCAATCATTATTTTTTATTCGTTCTGCATGTTGGTCATCTTCTGTTATTGTTTAAAAAAAAAAAAAAAAAAACGCTCCATCAAGCCCTGTGCAATAACATCATTCAAATGAATCATGTCCACATGAAGTCCAGTGTATTCTCTGCTGTTGTATGTAAAATATGTTCAGTAGAATTCAGTGAAAAAGTCACTAAAAGCAAATACCTGTTTGTGCGAGATGGACATTCCTAATGCATATTGTTTTTAAATTTAGAGCATATATATATATTACACAGTATCTCACAAAAGTGAGTACACCCCTGTTACATTTCAGTAACCATTTTAGTACATCTCAAGGGACAATAGTATAGAAATAAAAATTAGATATATGTTTGACTAGCAGAACCCAGCTATTTATACAATAATGCTATTTTGAGAGGACAGTACATCTATACTACCATACAATCTGCACATTGACTAAAATCTATCCATGTTTTATTTCTATAGTATTGTCCCTTGAGAAGATCTAATAAAATGGTTGCTGAAATGTAAGAGGTGTACTCACTTTTGTGAGCGATTTTTTTTTAATGTATATATATATATATACAGTGAGGAAAATAAGTATTTGAACACCCTGCTATTTTGCAAGTTCTTCCACTTAGAAATCATGGAGGGGTCTGAAATTGTCATCGTAGGTGCATGTCCACTGTGAGAGACATAATCTAAAAGAAAAATCCAGAAATCAGAATGAATGATTTTTAAACTATTTATTTGTATGATACAGCTGCAAATAAGTATTTGAACACCTGTCTATCAGCTAGAATTCTGACCCTCAAAGACCTGTTAGTCTGCCTTTAAAATGTCCACCTCCACTACATTTATTATCCTAAATTAGATGCACATGTTTGAGGTCATTAGCTGCATTAAGACACCTGTCCACCCCATACAATCAGTAAGAATCCAACTACTAACATGGCCAAGACCAAAGAGCTGTCCAAAGACACTAGAGACAAAATTGTACACCTCCACAAGGCTGGAAAGGGAAATTGCCAAGCAGCTTGGTGAAAAAATGTCCACTGTTGGAGCAATCATTAGAAAATGGAAGAAGCGAAACATGACTGTCAATCTCCCTCGGACTGGGGCTCCATGCAAGATCTCACCTCGTGGGGTCTCAATGATCCTAAGGAAGGTGAGAAATCAGCCCAGAACTACACGGGAGGAGCTGGTCAATGACCTGAAAAGAGCTGGGACCACCGTTTCCAAGGTTACTGTTGGTAATACACTAAGACGTCATGGTTTGAAATCATGCATGGCAGGAAGGTTCCCCTGCTTAAACCAGCACATGTCCAGGCACGTCTTAAGTTTGCCAATGACCATTTGGATGATCCAGAGGAGTCATGGGAGAAAGTCATGTGGGCAGATGAGACCAAAATAGAACTTTTGGGTCATAATTCCACTAAACGTGTTTGAAGGAAAAATAATGATTAATACCATCCCAAGAACACCATCCCTACTGTGAAGCATGGGGTGGTAGCATCATGCTTTGGGGGTGTTTTTCTGCACATGGGACAGGGCGACGGCACTGTATTAAGGAGAGGATGACCGGGGCCATGTATTGCGAGATTTTGGGGAACAACCTCCTTCCCTCAGTTAGAGCATTGAAGATGGGTCGAGGCTGGGTCTTCCAACATCACAATAACCCGAAGCACACAGCCAGGATAACCAAGGAGTGGCTCTGTAAGAAGCATATCAAGGTTCTGGCGTGGCCTAGCCAGTCTCCAGACCTAAACCCAATAAAGAAACTTTGGCGGGAGCTCAAACTCCGTGTTTCTCAGCGACAGGCCCAAAACCTGACTGATCTAGAGAAGATCTGTGTGGATGAGTGGGCCAAAAACCCTCCTGCAGTGTGTGCAAACCTGGTGAAAAACTACAGGAAACGTTTGACCTCTGTAATTGCAAACAAAGGCTACTGTACCAAATATTAACATTGACTTTCTCAGGTGTTCAAATACTTATTTGCAGCTGTATCATACAAATAAATAGTTAAAAAATCATACATTGTGATTTCTGGATTTTTTTTAGATTGTCTCTCACAGTGGACATGCACCTACGATGACTATTTCAGACCCCTCCATGATTTCTAAGTGGGAGAACTTGCAAAATAACAGGGTGTTCAAATACTTATTTTCCTCACTGTATGTATGTATATATATATATATAAACTCTACCTTTGTCTGCTCTTTAACCAATCCCAGAACCGTCCCTGTGTCTTCATGTAAAGATCATGCCTCATAGCCACATAGATTACGATCTAGTCATGAGATCTAACACTCTTGGAACATTCCTTAATAAAATAATCCTGGGCCCCCTGAGCAAGGCCTTTAACCTTGTAGCTGCTCAGTTATATGAATTAGATAAATGTAAGTCGCTCTGGATAATGACATCTGCCAAATGGTATAAAATGTGAGTGTGAATGTGCAATACGTGATATTTATTAGAGGTCTACCAATAGTGGACTTTACCGATACTTAGGTTGGATCGTACTTTATTAATCAACTGATAATTTTTTTAATGGATATTAGAGTGAAAAAAACAATGTTATTTATTACTGTACTTGATTACAAAAAAAGTACTGAATCATGAAAATTTGCTAAATAAAATAAATATGAATATATTAATTATATTAATAAATATTGAGGGACATTACGCATTCATACTGGAACAAAAAGTAAGACTCCAAATAAATTAAAATAGTTACATTCAAAATGAATAACAGACACTTCAAACAGCACATGGTGTCAGCGATTCGCCTCTAGAGGTTGCTCTTGTACTCTATAATGCATCCCGGAAAAACTATTGGTACGGATTTTTGCAGATAGTTCCAGCAATCAACTATCAGTGCCCATGAATTGACCAAACATCTAATATATATATATTATATAACACTATTACTGCACTGTATTGATCCAAGCCATTGGTTTACGTTTTTAGAAATCTGCATGCTGATAATTTCTTGGTACAAATTGTATAGCCACGCCCCTTCAATCCTTGAAATGGTTATTTAAAGACATTGAAAAACTGTATGTTGAATCATTTTCAATTTGAATCAGCTTTGTTTTTGGGAAATTGATTGGAATTCGACGTCATGTACATTTCAGCACTTTTGTCGCATATCCCAGCATGTTAGGAAGCTGGGGTCAGAGCGCAGGGCCAACAATGATACAGCGCCCCTGGAGGAGAGAAGGTTAATGGCATAACTCAAGGGTGCAGCTTGGCATTGCTGGAACTTGAACCCCTGACCTTTCGATCAGAAACCCAGAAAAGTTCTCACTCTCGCTTGATTACACCATTTCTAAGGATGGGTTTAATGAGTAAAAAAAACATAGAAAATCCCCCCTATTTACCCAACTGAGATTTTTTTATTATTATTATTTATTATTATTATTATTATTATTTTTTTCTAAATGTGACGTGAGTTTTGGCACATCATATATATATATATAAAATCCTATAACTGAAAGAGACAAAATCCACGTGAGTATATTGAGTGATATTTATTTGCACATGGGTATAGTTACAAACGGAGCTCTGCGTTGCACTTGCTAAAAACTTTAATCCTTTGTGTGATGTGTATGTTTTACATTTCAGTTGAAGGCATTTTCAACGATGCAATAAGATCATTTTTTCTGTTGTTGTTAAAAACTAAATGCTGTGACTAAAACACTTGGCTTTTTCTCCCCGCTGGATTCCTTTCACCATCTTTCATACTTTGAGTTCTTGTTTCTAAATAGTGCTTACACTTTTTTTCCCCCCTATAAAGCACTTAGGGATATTTAACTGTAATTATGACCATGATATTGGGTGAATGGGTGTGAGGCGCGAGATTCATTTAAAAGGTTTAAAGGCGTGATCATTAAACAGAATAAACAACAATCTTTTTTGTTTTTAAGAGGAAGTTGAATAGTATGGAAAATCAGCACTGTCAGCAATAATTCTAGTCATTGTTAGTAAGCGATAATGACTGGGTACCCTGGGGGGGGGGGGGGGGGGGGGGGGGGGGAAAAACCTGCATTATTGTGTGAGTTCTTGAATATGGAATATTTAACCCCATGAGCTTATTTGATCAGAAGGTAGCGAGATGGTAGAGGAATGCTCAGAGGTGTTTATTGAAGAACGTGAAAAATGAACCACGTGCTGTCCGCTAATAATAAATGTACTACTGATGTCATGACGTCATCTCATTATCGCATTAAAAGAAAAAAACTAAAGGAAAAGTATGAATATATATATATATACGCATCACGCTGGCGTGATTCCGCATTTGCCATGCGTTATTCCATGAAACGTCTCGTTCGGTGCATGCAGTAACGACCCCTTGAAACGTTCTACCCCGTGCTCCTTTCCTTGCACCCCGGCGTGTCCGGTTTCTTAAGGCGTTGGAGAAGGGGGCAGCGGCCGCCATATGCATCTCGCCTAATCTGAAGACGTGAAACTGCAAAATAAGGGGGAAATTTGTGACGTTCTTATTGTTCTCTTGTCACGTCACCACTCTCACCAAAGTGCTTGTTTTATGAGGAAAGCTGGATAAAATCTGTGTGTGTGTGGGTGTGTTTGGGGTTGATCCCACTGTCTGAAGAGCGTTGTATGAAACCGATGTCAATGTTTTCCACCTGTTTTTTTTTTTTTTTTTTAACGGGTGTCTGTCTAAAGTGATGTGATTATTATTTTTTTTTATATATATATATATAATGTCTCTGTGGATTGTTACTGGAAGTAAAAATATATAAACCTTCATCAGTAGATGCAGTATTTATTTTTCAAATTTAGCAGCCATTGAACAAGAGAGCACATTTTTGCCAGGTTATATAGACGTGTGTGTGTGAGTGTGTGTGTGTGTGTGTGTGTGTGTTGCAGTTATACCCAGTCCAAAAAAAATAAACGTCATGTCCGGAAAGGCCAAATGACGTGTGTATTATTATTATTATTATTATTATTATTATTAAGCAACACTTCTTCTGAGTGATCTATCACTTTTGATGGAAACTCCACACTCCCTAAACATCTTTAAATTGTAGAATTGATGTTCTACAAGCCCATTTCCAAAAAAGTTGGGGTGCTGAAATAAAAACAGAATACATTGATTTGCAAATCTCATAATCCCGAATTTTATTCATATTAAAACATAGGAAATTTGAAATGTTTCAACCGATCCCATTTTAAAGAAAAAAATTTGGTAATTTTAAATATGACCTAAGAAATGCCATGTGTACTACTACTTGTGCATCCGGACACTATCCATGTACAGTGGGGAACCGAGGAGACCAGTTGCAAAATCTTTGTAAGAGGAACATTCTCCCATTTGTGTCTGATAAAGGATTCTAGTTGCAGTCCTGGGTCTTCTTTATTGTCTTGCTGGAATATGCAAGGCCTTCCTGGGGGAAAAAAATAATATATACCTTTTAGTATTAAAGGAGCCTTTCCAGATGTGCAAGCTTGGACACCATCGGAAATGCAGACTTCTGAACTGAGGACTAATAAAAAGGCGGATGGTCAAGTCAAGTCTTACTATGCAGTCCTCTTCCTCTGTAGTACGGAAGATGCAATGCCCATGGCTTCCGAAAAGAATTTCATATTTCCATTTGTCTGACAACAGATTTCCACTTGTCTCAACTTTAAATGAGCTTCGGTCTGGCATTTCTGGATCATTCACATGTGGCTTCTTTGCATAATAGAGCTTTAACCTGCGTTTGTGGATGACACAGCGAACTGTATATACAGTACACACTATGATTTCTGGAGCTGTTTCTGGGCCTATGTAGTGTTTTCTATTTCATAACCTTACCCATTTTTAATTGGGCCTGACGAACACAGGCATCTATTAAAGATTTTCACCCTTGCCCTTGGCACTCAGAGACTTCTCCAGATTCTTGGAATCTTTTCATGACTTTATATACTGTGAATGATAAGATATTGGATTCTTTTCAAATCTGTTGTTGAGAAACTTTACTTCTGAGAGAACTAATTTAATAATCGGATTAGCTGCTAAATGTTCATTGTTTCTTTTTAATAACTTTTTACTTTTTGAGCATTTTGGTGCTCCAAATTTTAAGATGTGTTGCAGCCGTCAAATTCAAAACGCCCTCATTTCTTCCTTAAAATTTTTACCGCAGTTAAAACGTTTTCTATGTTTAATTGTCCATAAAATATGGGTCTATGTGATTTAATTGCATTTGTAATTACCTCGCATTTAACACACGGACTCAATTTGGAAAATGATTTGGAAATCCTGATTTATTGGTTGATTTAAATTTAGTGATTCCTGTACAAAAATGTAAAGATTCTTTATACTTTTCACATGTACTTTACAGCACAGCGAAATTCTTTCTCCGTAAATACCAGTGGTTAGAAAGCTGGGGTCAGAGCACAGGGTCTCTGGAGCACATTAGGTTAAGGGCCTTGCTCAAGGGCCCTATAAGTTGCAGCTTGGCGATACTGGAACCCTCCGATCAAGCGGCTACACATATTAAACACAGGGTTTAGACCAGAGACAGAAAATCGTGTTGTGTTTCTCGCTTTGACATCATATTGAGGATTTGAGAGCTTATTCCTGAACAAAGTATGGATTTCATTCAAAGGTTAAAACCACGTTGCCGTCAAGACTGAGAACTGTATAATTACACCATCTGATACTCGGAGCTTCATGCACGTTGCTGTTGGATTTCTCATCCCTCATTGGTGTTTGTCCTCAGAACAAAACAAATTTTTTTCATTTTTTTTTTTTTTATTAAAAATAAGTGCAAAATTGTTTTAGGGAACAATTATAAATATAGCCATCTTTGTGTAAAACCAGATTGTGTACTGAAATTTCAAGAAGTGTAAATTAGAAACATGGTAAACACGTATTACTTTACAGGTTCACACACGTGTAGTACAGTATAGGATAGTATTGCAAGCCTTAAGTAATCCGTGAGAATAATAGGAACGATTAAGAAAAGCATCAAATTAAAACATATGCCTTCTTTAGTGATGACAAACAATAGTTCATTTGAATTCAGGGCCGGTGTGTGAAATTCTTACAAATGTAACTTGTGTATATTACGTGCGTCGGAAAATTGAATTTTTCCTAAGGACGAGAAAACACGTCTCACTTCCTGAGTAGTCGCTTTGGCACTTTAGTTTTTTTTAAGACGCTACTTACACGACACTGCAGACGAACACACCGCCATGTACACTGATCAGCAAAACATCTGGAACATCTAGGTTTTAAGTATCAGCTGGATTGCAGGAGTGACGTGATTTATTAAAGCGGCGTTCACTGGATTAAAGAAATGTTTGAGCGAAACAGACAGTTCGGGTTTCACACACCAGCCCTTGACTATTACAGACCTTTTACAAAACTCTTGGATTCCAAGCACCTTAAAAAAAAAAAAAAAAGAAAGTCGAACTGTTTAACTCGACTTCTCCGCCGAATTGTCGCATTTATTATAAAAATAATTATTATTATTTATTAAAAAGTATTATTTTAGAATAAAAAAAAAGAGCGATTTTTTTTTTTATGGAGAAGCGTAAATACTCATGAAATTCATTATTTATTTCTTTTTTCTTCAACTGACCTGATCTGACTGATGAAACTGACCACCTAGGATGAGTATGACGTCATCAACAAAGCAGAAGTGTAATGAAGGAGAATACACAAGTCTTATAGTCTAATGGTTTTCCGTTCGGTTTTTTGTTCCAGCTGAACGCCACTCCATCGCTGATGGACTTCGAGTGCTCAAGACAAACTGAATAAAAAAGGTGTGATCTTAACAGGAAGGAAATCGCAGCGGGAAGGATGGGCGTGTCATTTTTCATGAGAGCGCACGTACACCAGGGAAGACAGGAGCAGCAGCTCTGGCGGTTTGTTCAACAAGATCAAGTTATCGCTCCGGAGCCCGTCGTAGTGCATCCAGTACCCGTCGATCTGGAACGCTGCAGAGTAGTGATGCTCCTCCTGGTTGAAGAGGGTGGCGCCCTCTAGAGAGTACCTGTGGGGAAAAAAACCCTGATTACTTATGTTAATAATAAATAATAATAATAATACTAATAAAAACCTCTCTGAAGGGTCATCTGAGCTCAGATTAGGAGTGATAAATCTTATTTTCAGTGGTGTCCTAGCTAAATCAATCCACCTTTTAATACCACCATTATAGGCTATAGAAAGCATCAACATGCGCTGCATCACAGACAGTGAAAATGAAGGTCATTACTAAAGCAGGAAACTCGACGCACACCATTCAACGAGTCTCGTTTCACTGCAGCCACAGCTGCACCACCCCCATACATCACCCCTTACAGCGTTAAAATTACCCTCGTTTTATCTGTGCATTAAGTTTTTTCCTGAGGATTTAAAATGAAGGCAAAACACGTGCTTACAGGAAAAAAAAAAATTTGTTTACGGTTCATAAAAAAGTCCAACTAGTAAGTGAATCCACGACCAAATGAATTCCTCTCCTCTGCCAGTCATTGTGGAATGAAAAAACAGCTATTAGTTCCACACCAATATGTTTGAGCTTGTGCAGTTTGCTACAGATGCGGTTTGCGAGCTCTGACCAGTGAGCTTTATTTTAGACAGCAACTTATCTTTTAAAAATCACATCAATCAAGTTACAAAAACAGCCTTCTTTCACCTTAGAAATATTTCTAAGCTAAGAAATATGTTATCTATATCTGATGCAGAGAAGCTCGTCCATGCGTTTATGACCTCTAGAATAGACTACTGTAATGCATTACTAGGTGGAGGTCCTGCATCATTAATAAACAAGCTTCAGTTAGTTCAGAATGCCGCAGCAAGAGTTCTTACTAGGTCAAGAAAATACGATCATATAACCCCAATCTTATCGTCCCTACATTGGCTTCCTATTAAGTTTCGAATAGACTACAAACTACTGCTACTCACTTATAAAGCACTAAATGGTTTGGCTCCCATGTATCTATCCAGTCTCTTAACACGCTACAATCCGTCACGCTCCCTGAGATCTCAAAACTCTGGGCTTCTAGTAATTCCTAGAATAGCAAAGTCCACTAAAGGCGGTAGAGCATTTTCACATTTAGCTCCTAAACTCTGGAATAGTCTTCCTGACAGTGTTCGGGGTTCAGATACACTCTCCCAGTTTAAGTGCAGATTAAAAACATATCTTTTTAGCAAAGCCTACACATAACACACATCACACACATCACATCACAACCTTGTGCTCCAGAACATCTGATCACATGCACATTATCAACTTGTGCTGTTAATATCATGAACAGCAGCTACGCTAATTCCTCTCCACTGCTTCTCTTTCTCTCCCTATCCCGAGGCTTCCTGAGGTTTGGCCAGCTCCAGTCACGTCCCACCTCGTGAAGATTATGGACCTATGGATGATCATGGAGAAGTAGATGCCGAGTGTTTAAAGGCCCTGGCATGGAGAAGCTGATGCTGGATCTATGATGATCACAAATTGTTCTGTATTGTTGAAAGATTTATGACCAAACTTTTGATGTCACCCATATGAGGATGGGTTCCCCTTTGAGTCTGGTTCCTCTCAAGGTTTCTTCCTCATATCATCTAAGGGAGTTTTTCCTTGCCACTGTCGCCACGGCTGCTCATCAGGGACAAACGCACACCATTCACCTTCACTGTTGTTTTCTGTAAAGCTGCTTTGAGACAATGTCTGTTGTGAAAAGCGCTATACAAATAAACTTGACTTGACTTAACTTGAGCTCTCTGACCATCCAATCGAAGGGCTTGAAAATGCTGACGTTACTGTACGCCTGCTAGATGGCCCCAGTTTTACTTCACAATCTAATTGGTTAAAGCCACAGCTTCAAGTAACTTACTTTACGCTACAGGCGTCTGCACTGTTAATTCTGACGGCTTGCGGAAGATTTCTTTGACCCTGGCAAGAACTAGGGTCTAGAACTAGCAGAAGAATATAGATAACAGTAATCAATCAAAAGTAATGGCCCCCTAAAGCTTATAATGAGACAACGATTTTTGGAATATAAAAACATGACTCTGTAATCATGTTCACATAGGTAGTATGACCGCAATGAAGAGAAAGAACTGCCATTTCTCCAGAATGCGATTATTTTTAGATTACAGAGAAGCATTAAACCAACACCTTCTTATATAAAGCAATCCAAGAGATTCAGAAAGTATTTATTTTCCCACTAAACATGAAACTGTATAAGAAATTGCAAAATTTATTTATTTATTTATTTTTTTTTTTAACATGGTCTCAATCATAGTCCAGGGATTGTCCAGAGTTCAAATCATGACAGTTATTAATGGCTGGGACTCCAAGAAGGCCACTAAGCAATCATGCATGTTTGCTAGTTCACGTATGCAGAAAGTGGCAGAAAGCTTTTTACTCAAGTGTTTTGCACTGCAGTATGACACAACAGTTGAGGAAAAACTGCTAAAATACTGTGAGAAAATGGTGACATTTAAACATGTATCTAAACTGTTAGTAGGTGAGTCAGTAGATTAGTTACTAGCGGTCTTGCGGTTATGCCTCAATCATTATCTTTCATTTAAACAGTGCTCTGTTTTACATTTGTTGTCCTATTCAGCATGACCCCGCAACAAATATAACCAACGCAAATCAAGACAGAGACCTGTGATCGGACAAAGCCAAGTGGTATGGAACGTAGGAGAGGTCCTCTGATTTCCACATCTGCATGTTAAGGATGATAAAGGGAGGAGCCCCATGGCAAAAGTCTCTCTGCGAGAACTCTCTCAGCCCGTTACACCTGTGAAGGCAAACGCATCCTCGTGAAGAAATCAATATTAGTGAATTAGGGTGAGGGGTTCTGTAATGTGTTTTCTAGTTTAATTACACTTCACCCATATTCCTGGCAGAGGACGACCTTCGGACAGAAGAACTCGTCTACGGCAGACTGAATAGGATCTTTATCAGGGAGCTCATGTGGAGGGCTGCGGAGAGAGAAAAGGATACAAAATAATATGATTGCAGTAATGGAATTCTCGGCATAGCTTCTTAGATACTGCTGACAGTTGAACAATGCATATATAAATCGCAAATCTAATATATATATATATATATATATATAAAGTTTATAAACAAATTCATGAGGATGATATTTGATACAGTCAAGGTATTTATAGGGTTTTGTGGAACACTTGAAGGTGCTGACATTTGCACTCAAATTACGGATCTTACAACTACACCCAAGCGGACCATTAGAAGGTCACCTAGAGGTCATTTGGAAAGAGCAAAAGACAGCTGAGCACAGTTTTCATCAGAGAGGATGTAGTGAAAACCAAGGTACATATGCATACATACCTACACACACACACACACACACACACACACACACACACACACACATGTATATACAGTACAGACCAAAAGTTTGGACACACCTTCTCATTCAAAGAGTTTTCTTTATTTTCATGACTATGAAAATTGTAGAGTCACACTGAAGGCATTAAGGGCTATTTGACCAAGAAGGAGAGTGATGTGGTGCTGCGCCAGATGACCTGGCCTCCACAGTCACCGGACCTGAACCCAATCGAGATGGTTTAGGGGTGAGCTGGACCGCAGAGTAAAGGCAAAAGGGCCAACAAGTGCCAAGCATCTCTCGGGGAACTCCTTCAAGACTGTTGGAAGAACATTTCAGGTGACTACCTCTTGAAGCTCATCAAGAGAATGCCAAGAGTGTGCAAAGCAGTAATCAAAGCAAAAGGTGGCTACTTTGAAGAACCTACAATATGACATTTTTCAGTTGTTTCACACTTTTTTGTTATGTATATAATTCCATATATAATTCCACATGTGTTAATTCATAGTTTTGATGCCTTCAGTGTGAATCTACAATTTTCATAGTCATGAAAATAAAGAAAACTCTTTGAATGAAAAGGTGTGTCCAAACTTTTGGTCTGTACTCTGTATATATATATATATACATGTTAGACGTGTAACGATACACGTATTCACAACGAATTTATTTGGTACAGGGCTTTCGAATGCTTACGGAATGCAATTCTTTTTACGTGTGTAACATAGTTAATACTTTTCTGAGGAAACACAGATTTTAAGTGGTGGCCCGCAAGTTTGTTTAGTCTCTGCCTCACACGTTGAGAGCATTTTAAAAACATTATTATTAAACTTAAACATACACAATGCCAGGAGTATAATAAAGAAACTAGAGTTATCGCAGTGTCACTGTGGCTACTCACTCCATACCGGAAATAAGATTTGTTTTGCTAAAATGCTAAAGAATCCTTAGTGCTAGCGTTACCTGGTTACTAGCAGCTAATGCTAGCGCTATGGATTCTTAAGCGTTTTATGTCCAGCTTCAAGAATTTCTCTTAAAAGGGGGGAAAATCCTGAAAATTCTGCATATCGAGGAAGTGAATGAATGAAGGATGGAAGAAATAAAGACATTTGTTAAAGTATGCTGAAATAAGTAGAACAGTTTAGCGGATTTTATATTTAAAAAATTCAATATTAAATGTAAACTATCAGATTTTTCCATTTGTTTCCAAATGTTGATGATCACTAATGGTAATAATAATAAACTGTGTCAATATAAATCGCAATCTTGTGTTTTGCATTTTTTTCCCCAGAGGTGGCAAAAGTGCACACATCCTTCAGGCAAGTAGAAGTACAGATACTCAAGTTTTAAAAGATTTGAGTAAAAGCTGAAGTCATGTCTTAACTTTTTTACTCAAGTTAAAGTAAAGAAGTTTGGGTTTGGACATGTACTTAAGTAAAAAGTATTATTTACTACTATCTGTTTTATTGTCACGCTGGTAACTGGACCTCACTTCATATTAATATATTCATAGAAAAGTATTTGAAATTTTGTTACCTAATGAATGTATTCAGGCTGAAAAACATTGACTCTAAAATATATCCACGTTTTATTTCTATAGTAATGTCCCTTGTGAAGATACTAAAATACAATAATTGTTGAAATGTGAGGGTGTACTCACTTTTCTGAGGTACTATTTCTCTCTCTCTCTCTCTCTCTCTCTCTCTCTCTCTCTCTCTCTCTCTCTCTCTCTCTCTCTCTCATATATATATATATATATATATATATATATATATATCCTCCTATGTTCCCACAGACAAAAAGGACATTCCTAATTTGGAGAAGTTGAAGTTTTAGAGTTTTACAAAAAAGCAAATGCGAAACATAAGCAAGGCATTGTCAAGGTTTTTTGGACATGATAGCTTGTTTCTTACAAATTTAGTTTTTCTATATCCATGTTCAGAAGTTGAAACAGTTATAAATGTTCAGGGACAGTGCTCAGACTGTAAATAATAGATATTTGCACTTTGTTACACAATGGTGTCTTGATTGTTTTCTGTAGATACAGACCGAGTGTCTATATAAGTGGACAAAAAAAAAAAAAAAAGAGCTTTATGTTCAAAGAAAATATTTGGTTATTATAATTATTGGTTTTTTCTAACCCCAAATAGCTGGAAGAAATCTGAAATGCAAGCCAGACCAAAGCTCAGGTCTTAAGAGGATTTAAATATTATATATATACAGTGGGTACGGAAAGTATTCAGACCCCCTTAAATTTTTCACTTTTTGTTATATTGCAGCCATTTGCTAAAATCATTTAAGTTCATTTCTTTTCCTCATGAATGTACACACAGCTCCCTATACTGACAGAAAAACACAGAATTGTTGACCTTTTTGCAGATTTATTAAAAAAGAAAAACTGAAATATCACATGGTCCTAAGTATTCAGACCCTTTGCTGTGACACTCATATATTTAACTCAGGTGCTCTCCATTTCTTCTGATCATCCTTGAGATGGTTCTACACCTTCATTTGAGTCCAGAAATGTTTGATTATACTGATTGGACTTGATTAGGAAAGCCACACACCTGTTTATATAAGACCTTACAGATCACAATGCATGTCAGAGCAAATGAGAATCATTAAGGTCAAAGGAACTGCCTGAAGAGCTCAGAGACAGAATTGTGGCAAGGCACAGATCTGGCCAAGGTTCCAAAAAAATTTCTGCAGCACTAAAGGTTCCTAAGAGCACAGTGGCCTCCATAATCCTCAAATGGAAGACGTTTGGGACGACCAGAACCATTCCTAGAGCTGGCCGTCCGGCCAAACTGAGCTATCGGGGGAGAAGAGCCTTGGTGAGAGAGGTAAAGAAGAACCCAAAGATCACCGTGGCTGAGCTCCAGAGATGCAGTCGGGAGATGGGAGAAAGTTTTAGAAAGTCAACCATCACTGCAGCCTTTCACCAGTGGGGCTTTATAGCAGAGTGGCCCGACGGAAGCCTCTCCTCAGTGCAGGACACATGAAAACCCGCATGGAGTTCTCCAAGATGGTGAGAAATAAGATTCTCTGGTCTGATGAGACCAAGATAGAACTTTTTGGCCTTTATTCTAAGCGGTATGTGTGGAGAAAACCAGGCACTGCTCATCACTTGTCCAATACAGTCTCAACAGTGAAGCATGGTGGTGGCAGCATCATGCTGTGTGGGTGTTTTTTAGCTTCAGGGACAGGACGACTGGTTGCAATCAAGGGAAAGATGAATGCGGCCAAGGACAGGGATATCCTGGACGAAAACCTTCTCCAGAGTGCTTTGGACCTCAGACTGGGCTGAAGGTTTACCTTCCAACAAGACAATGACCCTAAGCACACAGCTAAAATAACGATGGAGTGGCTTCACAACAACTCCGTGACTGTTCTTGAATGGCCCAGCCAGAGCCCTGACTTAAACCCAATTGAGCATCTCTGGAGAGACCTAAAAATAGCTGTCCACCAACGTTTACCGTCCAACCTGACAGAACTGGAGAGGATCTGCAAGGAGGAATGGCAGAGGATCCCCAAATCCAGGTGTGAAAGACTTGTTGCATCTTTCCCAAAAAGACTCCTGGCTGTATTAGATCAAAAGGGGGCTTCTACTAAATACTGAGCAAAGGGTCTGAATACTTAGGACCATGTGATATTTCAGTTTTTCTTTTTTAATAAATCTGCAACAGTGTCAACAATTCTGTTTTTCTGTCAGTATGGGGTGGTATGTGTACATTCATGAGGAAAAGAAATGAACTTAAATGATTTTAGCAAATGGCTGCAAAATAAAAAAGAGTGAAAAATTTAAGGGGGTCTGAATACTTTCCGTACCCACTGTATATATATAACAGCAAACAGTCAGCTGGATTGTTATAAACCATGAAATGGTCTGACTGGTCACCACACTCAAATCCTATTGAACTGCTCTGGGATGAACTGGAACCCAAAAACTACTTGCTTGAAAACCAGTGAGAAAGAACTTTAAGTTTCAAGAGGGATGGCAAAGTATTTCAGCTGAATGTTTGGAGAAATTGTGTAAAGCTGTTATTCATGCAAAGGTAAGATTTTTCCATGATCACTAATATCAGGACATTTATATATTTAAGTAAATCTTCATGCTCTAAAATAGCCTATTTTGTTGCATGGAAACCAAATTAACATGCACATGTCTTTTAAAAATCAAATAAGACAAGGTGTTTACAACCTTCTGACCAAACAAACATGGATGTGCCTTTTAAAAATGATAAAAGACTACGTGTTTCCACACTTTTTGTCGATCTTGTCATTCTTAATGGTTAGCTGCAGAAACGTGGTTTTCCATCAGCTGCTCACTACTAGATGCTTGAACTTCTTTTTTGTCTCTCTAACAATTCACTTTGTATTCACCTCCGAACAACAAGTATTGTGAGCATTCGTTCACCATTTTAAAGCCTGAACTACTTAAAAATGATATCCATTAATCCTACAGTCATCATCATTTTCAATGCCACTCTCACTTAATGTTTATGGTGTTCTGAAGGAGCTCCTGGAACCGACATGGGCAGCAACAGCTGGTGCAATAGCTCTCCTGAATGGTAGACATCAGGTTCTCCAGATTCTTTGTAAAGTTCTCGTGCTCGTTGCCAAAAAGGTCGATCTCCAGAGCGGCTTGATGGATCTCGGAGCGATACTGACGCTTAGACATCCGGTCCCAGATCCACAAAATCTTGACTGTGGTGTAATCATACGAATCCATCAGATAGAGAAAGTGCTCCACAAAACGCTTTCCCAGGAACAAACTCACTTCACGGCGAAAGGTCTGGTTGTCCCGCAGGATGACGTACAAGAGCATGAGGAAGCCATCGATGGTGCAGGTGTTCTTTAGACTGATTTTAACGTACAGCGGGATGCAAGACACCGCCTTTTGACCAGCCCGAATCGTATAAACGCCACCCCAGGGGAGAACAGGCCTCCAGAATGAGCAATATTCCGCCTCGTTGTTCTTGATCAAAGCTCGGATTTCTTCGATCAAGGTTTTGGTCCTGCAAAAATGTCAAATAGAAATCATGTGAATAAGCATATTTAAACATTTCGTAAGAACAACCTGAAATCATGCTGAGACTAAATACAGTGACGAGTTTATTCAGATCATCAGTCATCACGAGTTTAAAGAGTTATGACATGTTTAGACAACTCGATTGCAGACATGACATTCCTCCGCATCAAACATAACCGCTGGCCTTTTAATGAACGCACACACACACACACACACACACACACACACACACACACACACACACACTACTGTGTAAAGAGCAGGGAAAATATTGACATTTTAATCAACATTATCACTGAGGCTTCAAAATCACATGACTGTCACTTTAGCCCAATCAAAATGTATCTTTTTTTTTTTCAATTGCACACATTTTCACAACAATTGTTTATCAAAATTGAAAGCTTACACATATACAGATTAATAAAACTTCAATCTAACTTGGTTTTCCTACTTGTTCAACCTGCTTCCGGGTTCCACGCAAAGCTCCGCCCCCAAAACGTATCCCGGATCGTCTAACCTGCCAAGAGAGCAATCAAAATATCTTAACAAATATTTCAAACTGTTTATTTTTTCTTTTATTGTTTCTTTTTTTTTTCATTCGTATATTATTTTATGCCAGGAAATACACCATGGCTTCGATTATATTGTTTTTATATTATATTATTACTTTTTTTTAAACCACTTCGACATCATTTTCCACATTGTTTTTGCTAGTAACTATTTAAACGACTACTGTTATTAGCCTGCATGACACACGATTTAGCTGATGATCAGGATTAACAGGACATGCAGCACTAGCTGGAAGACTAAACCGTATAAATAAAATCGGTGTCACGTGATCAGTCGCATGCGTGTTACAATGCACACTGTCGATTATTTACAAATCGTATTACTTCCCATGAATGCAATATAACGTGCCGTTGCAACACGTACACAATGTCGATCTCCAGCTCAGCATATCCACCGAACTGGACTGCACGTCTGAAACGTCATCAAGTTTACGCTTTACCTCTCGCTCTGTACACCGCGACCGGGTTGTGAATTTAGGTCCTCGATGTCCTTCAAATAGCACACATTCCTCTCCATAGCGCTCTGGGTAGCATGTTTTGTTTCAAATATCCAAACGTCTGGATCGAAACCGAGCTCCTAAAACATGGCATCTGTGTTTTCAAAACATCCTGCTAAGCCTACACTGGATTCGACTATGAGATGTGACGTAATCGCATAAATAGGCGTGTCTTTGATCAGGAGGCGTGTCAGAAAGAGCCTGAAGTAACTCGAATCTCCGGTTTGATTTTATTTTACAAATGAAAATCTAATACAAAACTAATCAAAACAGTGTATGGAAAATCATAAAATTAATAAAATAAATGAATACAGGAGTAAAAATGAATGTGTGTGTGTGTGTGTGTGTGTGTGATTGAAAGCTCGGCTTGTTGTAGTGAGTCATTTGAGATTTGACTCATCATACCGATAAGAACCGACTCTTTCGGCTCTATAGGGCTTCATACTTATCATTGCTTTTTATGGTCCATTGAAAAAAAGAGGGGGAAAGAAGAGGGAGAGGGGGTAAACTCAATTTATCATCATCTTCATCATTCAAGTTGTATCTTCCCTGGTAAGTACCCATATAGAATTTTTAATATAAAAATGACGTAAGGGAAAAAAGTATATATATTTATAATAATGATGATGAAGGTGATGATGATGAAATGAATGTACTGCATAAGCAAGAGAAACATTATAGCTTCTAAAAACAATTTTTTAGGATAAAAAATGCTTATTTTACCACAAAAAAAATAAAAATAACTCAACACTACTACCTATACGCTGCAAAATCCCACGATACAGCAAAAAAATCCACAAAACAAAATTAGCTATGTTCCATGTAAAAACCCGTGTTACAGTGAGGCCACGAAAGCTGAACTGTGATGTGGCGAGGGATTACTGTAGTTTATCAATCCCAAATAGAAATTGTAATTTTTACAAATCCCAGCCTGTCAGGAAGTCATAGTCATAGTATGGCACCACTGGGGAAGATAGAGTTAAGTGTCTTGCTCAAGGGCCCAACAGTGGCAGCCTTGCAGTGCTGGGGCTTGAACCCTCAAACTTACTGTATTAACAGTAACCCAGAGCCTTAATCACTAAACCACCACTGTTCTGTGACACTTTTCCGGGTACCATTTTGGAGAAAGTTTTCAATAAGCAATGTTTTTGTTGGCTAAAAATGCCACCTCAGTGTGGCCGTTTTCCGTTTTCCATTTTTAAATGAAAAAAGTATTAGTGTGGACATGGCCTCCGTCTTGCCTCAGTTAGTAATGGGAAGATCGGATTTTAGTAATTTTAGTGACTATGGTTCTTTAAAAGTCATTCATCACAATGAACAAATATGTTTCATATTTCCTTTCCATTTAGTTCCTTTGATTGGAAGTAATATAAAATGTTCCATTTTTAATAAGCAGATCCCCCGACACATCTGCAGACATCAGCTTTGACTATAGTTCCATTAATCAAAATATGACAATGCAGCTCATAAACAGAATCATATCTTCTGGTCCGTATTGTTAGTTCTTTTATCACATGACTCCTATAATTATTGCAACAATAATGTCAAGATTCAGACCAAAAAAACCTGATCTGTTGCAATGTAGCATCTATGGGACTCACGTAATAAAAGAATGAACAACTCAGACCAGAGGACTCATGAGATGAACTATTTAATTCTGTTTCCTGTATGGAGATTTTGCGAAGCTTTGCTCATGTGCGTCCAGTAGAATATGAACAAATCACTTCACAGTCACAGTCGACTTTCTGTTCTTTCACCACCTGGACATGTATTCAAGGCTTATATATTGTCTTTTTAATGAGAAGTGGCAATCAGGCAATCAGGAGTGCTATAAATGGTCTCTACTATGTGATAAAACCTATTAAACCTATTGATAAAGTGATATAGCTACCTATTGGATAAAGGAGGTGGCTAAACAGGCATATGTGAATGCTGGCGGAGAGAAACACTTTACTTTCATTAAGTACAGTTCAATATGGTCTATGGCCACGTCCTGGGTGACATTCGTATTCATATTCACCTGAGTCTACAGAATAAATGAT
The DNA here is from genome assembly GCF_946808225.1 of Silurus aristotelis. Taxonomy (NCBI): domain Eukaryota; kingdom Metazoa; phylum Chordata; class Actinopteri; order Siluriformes; family Siluridae; genus Silurus; species Silurus aristotelis. The sequence continues at coordinate 20,774,911 of NC_139582.1, read as the reverse complement.
TTGTAGCTTAGTCGTCACACTGCTTGTGCTCTGCGGTGAGTCTGAGTGTGTCAGGATCTGAGAATTCCTGTTAGGTTTCTGCCTGTTTTTTAGTTTTTCTTGTGTTTCCCTGTTTTTCCCACAAGATGTCGCCATTGTGTCCCTGTGGCTCCTTTCGAGTCCTATTATAATATGGAAGTATTGCGGTAGTAAAATTCAATGTAAAATATCATTTGCAAAATGTCAATGCAATATTCAAGATGGCAATGTATTTCACAGTATTTGAACACTTGAGCCAAACGTATAGCAAAAAGGTAGCAAATGCTTTTGCTTTAAACACCCAGCGACAAATGTGATCAAGCGTATGTGGTTTTGAAAATCAATTCAGAATCAGACCAAATTTCTTTTTGCACAAATATGGTAATGGGGTAAATGTAAATGCAGAAATACATTTCAATTGTACTTTTTGCTACCTTTATGCTTCTATACGTACAAGCCCTATTACAAGTTAAGTGAACGATTTACCATGTTGGTTTTTCTGTGTTTTCACCCTTTTTTCAAGTTTGTTTGTTTTTTACTTTGCCATTTTCTGGTAAGACTGTGTTTTGAGCCTTTTTTTAAAATTCCCCATTCTTTGTTTTCTGTCACATTCCAAACCTGAGTTTGTGAAATTAAATTTTGCTGTTTTCTGTGCTTTTTGTACATTTCCTATGAAACAATAGATTTTCTTACTCTATACTCGAGTTCGTCTTTGCATTTAGGTTCACACACCCTTCTGTTGCAAACTGCAAAAGCTCCCACATCTCATGCAGTCAACCTCGGCTCGAGCCCCGACCCTGCCAGAGTGATTCTTATTCTCTTCTAATATTAGCATCTGTCATTTAAGCGATTCTCATGCTATAAAGAGGACATTAATACATATAATGAGTATTGTCCTCAACTAAAGTATCAGCACTTGGGACATTCCTATCCAAAATACTCTTTTGGCTCCAAAACAGACATTGAGTGACATGTTCTAATCCGAAATGTGTGTCCAAAATAAAGATATTATGCATTATGAAACTGTCCTTTGTATCTTACTGTATGTATGATACCTTCCTAAACGTGGTGGCAAATATGTCAAATTTCCCAGTACCTGTCTTTTTTATTCTCCTGTTTTTACTTAGTTCAACCTGGTCTAGAATTATGACAGGATATATTTTAAGCAATTGATTTTCATTGATGATCCATCCAGTGCTGAAGATGGAAATGACTCATAAGCATTACAAATAGTCAAAAGACAAAAACTCTTTTTATGGTCTCTCAAATATTCCTCCCTGCCATTTACAACATCCCTTGGAAGTGCAATGCATCTATTATGCAGTGCAACACCATCAGACCACTATACTAAGAGGTACAATCATAAATATATTGAAAAGGGTTCAGGCATGTGCCTGGAGAGCCTTGTTCTTTACATGTTCTACTGCAACCATGTCTGAGCCATTCGAACAAAACTAAGTTTTTTTTATTCATTTTGTTTCTTAATTTGCTACAGGAGTCAGCAAGTAACATAAACAGAAGAGAGCTGGAATGATAGAGCACAATAAAGATATGGGATACATGGGTTGGAGAGGAAGATCATGAGTGGCTATAGAGCTCTGACCTCACCCTTACTGAACACCTTTGGGATGAATTGGAATGCTGACTGCACCCTACATCAATAGTTGATTTGACTGATTCCCTTGTGGATGAATGAGCACAAATCTGAACAAACACACTCCAAAATCTAGTGGAACATCTTCCCAGAAAAGTGGAGGTTATTATAAGAGCAAATGGTAACTAAATGTGAAATGGGATGTTTAAAAAGCACATATGAATCTGATGGTCAGACATACACAAACATTTGTCCATTATTGTATTTGTATTTTATGACCTAAGCCTTGGGTGTGTTGGGTGTTTTGTTTTTGTTTGTATTGATTGGGTTTATCCTCTTTTCCCAAAGTTAAGCTCCGCTCTGGCACACCTGTGGCCTGTTCTGTAATAATGCTCTGGGTTGATATTAAGATGGGAGAGCATTAGACGAGGAGGCTGAGCTGATATGTTGCTACCTCTACCTGTTGTTCACTGGCTTGATGATTTTATATTTTTTAAAGCATATGTGAGGTCCAACCAGCCACTGTGATGATCCTTGCATTCTTTGTATCTTTTGGATGATATTCTGTTGATTTATTATTTTCTTGGTTAATGTAGATAATTATGTTTCAACCGTTGCCTGAGTCGTGTTGTCATTATTCAATGGTCAAACTGCCAGGTTTGTCTCATGTGTCTTTTTATGTTACTTCCCCCTTCTTTAATGATCCTTTTTAAAAGTTGGGTTTGTAACAGCAACAGTTACAGTATTCATGTGAGCCTGTACAAATCTGGTTAGAAAAAAATTACTGTATAGGATGTCTTTGTATTCTGAAACAGTACAAAAACCTGTCCAACGTGACAGTAACCAAGACAAAGTCAGTGCATTAACATATAAATAATAAAAAAGTTCTGAACCCAAATGCACTGAACATTTTTGTGCTTATCTGGAACACACACAACATCCCAAACCTTTTTACCAGACATCAGTGCTTGGCTTCACTAATGCGCTTCAGCAAAAATCCGCATGGCCACACTCCAAAATGTAGTGGAAAGCCTCCCCTAAAGAGTGGCATTTATTTCAAAAGCAATTTAGTGACAAACCCATGGTTTTAATAGCCATGGATTTAGAATGAGAGGATCAAGGACAAGGTATGTAGTGATCTTTGGCTGTATAGTACAGCAAATAGTCAATAAATAAATGGATCAACATCACTGCAGCATGCAGATCGAACCTGAAATTATCCCAAGCTACAACTCTGTGTGTGACACAGACATCTGGATTTCTAAGGAAAAACAACCCTAGATAAACTCGCTGTTTAAAAACCTTATTGCAGGCACTCCCCGGGAAAACCAATCCCATCCTGATAGGGCTTACAAATCGTTTGTATCTATCAAACCAATAAACCACTAAATGGCAACAGTTTATTATTGTATTTAGAATATTCTGATTAGTAGCATTGAAAGCTGTGCCATAATCCTGCCTAAAGAGTCTATATTCCTGTATATGATCCTTATGCAAGAATGTTTTTGAATTGTTATTTACACATTTTTGGGACATTTTACTAATAATTCTGGAGTTAACAGTATTTCACGTCATGTTCATCTTTACATTTTTGTAACAGTATTATGATGACCTAGAAGCAATCAGAAAAGTAATTGCATGTTATGTATAATTAGGATTCAAATGTTTATCACAGTTACTGTGCTACATGTGAAAAGAAGCTTCGGGAAGTTGACTCATCTCACCCTTTCAGGAGATTCAGTCCCAATAACCATTATCCAGGAAGCTAAGCTGTAATGTCAAAGTTGCCAGCTCAACAAAAATAAAAATAAAGAATCCTGTTTCAGAACCTTGGAGAGCGACCTGTCACTGAGCCTCAAAGCCAAGTTCAATACTGTCAGCATTTCTGCTTTTCTGATGTCATACACTTCTAATTGTATTCGATTCAATTTAGATCACTTTGATTTGCAAAAGAGTTTAAATGAATAAACAATAACACAACGTAGCTTTACACAAAATTGTGATGTAGATTGATATTTCGATCTATAATGGGTAAACCATTTTCTTAGTGTGAAATTATAATTTGTTATATACAGTAAGTGTGTAGTATATCATTTTAGGGGGCTGCAGCTTTGGATCAGAAGGTTATGATTTTAAATCCCAGCCACACTAAGCTGACACTCCTGGGCCCCTGAGTAAGGCCCCTAACAAAATAGTTGCTTAGCTGTGTAAATGAGCTAAATGAAAGTAGCTCTGGATAAGGGCATCTGGCAAATGCCAAAACATTTCAACAAGCTCTGCACCCTGGGTTTGATCTTCAGTTCAGGTTAGTCTGTCTGAAGATTTCCTGTCCCTCACAAAAGCTTCCTAAGGGCTGTCTGGTTTCCTCACACTCTCCAAAAACTTGCTGACTGTCCAGATGGAAACGAGAGTGCAAATGTTGCCCTGTAAATGTGACCCGTGTCTCTGGTTATACTGTCCTTGTGAAGTTTTGCCGTCTTTCACACAGGTTTTTTCAGGGTTGCTTGGTTTCCTAGTACCTTCCAAAAACATGCCAACCGTCTTAATTTTCCCCCGGTGGAAACGAGGGTGATAAGGTTGCCCTGTAAATGTGTCTCTGGTTTTGCCGTCCTTCGCACGGGTTTCCTATGGGTGATCCGATTTCCTGCCACTGTCCAAAAACATGCCAACTGTCCTAATTTGACCCAGGTGGAAACAAGGGTGAGAATGTCACCTTGTAAATATGCCCCATGTCTCTGTTTATACTGTTTATGTGAAGTGTTGCCGTCCTTCATATGGGTTTTTTCAGGGTTGTTTGGTTTCCTCGTACCTTCCAAAAACTTGCCGACCGACCTAATTTGCCCCGGGTGAAAACGAGGGTGAGAATGTCGCCCTGTAAATGTGACCCATGTCTCTGGTTATACTGTCCTTGTAAAGTTTTGCCATCCTTGGTTTTCCCTGGGTAATCCGATTTCCTGGCGCTGTCCAAAAACATGCCAACTGTCCTAATTTGCCCACGGTGAAAACGAGGGTGAGAATGTCACCCTGTAAATGTGACCCATGTCTCTGTTTATACTGTTTATGAGAAGTGTTGCCGTCCTTCACACGGGATTTTTCAGGGTTGTTTGGTTTCCTCGTACCAAAAAACATGCTGACCGTCCCAATTTGCCCAGGTGAGAATGTCACCCTGTAAATGTGACCCATGTCTCTGTTTATACTGTTTATGTGAAGTGTTGCATCCTTTCACACGGGTTTCCCCTGGGTTCCTGGCATCCAAAAACATGCTTACCGTCCTAATTGAGGAATCGAAACGAGAAATGGGTGCGAATGTTGCCCTGTAAATGTGACCCGTGTCCCACCCTTTCATTCACAGTTACACTCAGTGCAACCAAGGATAAAATACTTTTTTTTTAATGCATTTATTTATTTATTTATTTATTTTACAGAAACGCACTGCTTAACCGGATTGCCTTCTCTCTCTGTGTGTGTGTGTGTGTGTGTGTGTGTGCTTGAACGGGTAGACCTTCAGGTAACGCTGCTTCTCTGCTGCTGCACGCGCTCAACGTTACAGAGTGACGCAGCGGAAGCCCCGGCGCGTGCAGCGGACCGTCACAAGGCGCAAATGAAGAAGGGGAAAAAAACCGCGCGCGCCTTATAATAAAAAATCATTATCCCAGAGCACCGGATTTTTCGACTCTACCAAACACTTCAGCTAGTGGGATGCAACCGTAACGGTAAGACCACCGAAAATGCTTCTTTAATACGTTTAATTCCGACATATTCTACGACGTGTTGACTGTCTCTTCGTGGCTGCGCGCGCACAAGAGAACATGCTTATCCACGGTAGGCCCTGGGACGGTTTTTATAAGAGATAAACACACATATATGTGGGATAGCGGTCTAAAATCGGTTTGCACACAATTCTAGATTTTTTCTTTTTCCAGACAACAATCTGGATTCTTCATCCCGATTTGCATCCTTTATCCCGGTCTGTGCTCTGCAGGTCGGTGGTCCGTGTGTAACAGACCCCTGATATATCATTTCTTCTGCCTCGTTGTTTTTCTCACTCACACAAACAACCTGCAATAAGATTAGTCTAATGTGCTTAAGGATAGGTAATACACACACACACACACACACACACACACACACACACACACACACACACACACACACACACACACACACACAACTGTCGCAGCATGTCAAAACACTAGTCCCTATTTGACTTTTTTCCACATATTATATGATTTCCTACCTGTGTGTGCTTGTGTGTGTGTGTGTGTGTGTGTGTGTGTGTGTGTGTGTGTGTGTTTTATTCTATCACCATTTGGGCTAAAAGACAGAAATCACTTCCATTTGTATTCCTGTGATTAAGGTTAGGGTTGGGTGTAAGTGTAGCATTGTCTGCCTGCAAAAGAGTCGAAAGGTATTTTACACACACACACACACACACGCACACACACACACACACGCACACACACGCACACGCACGCACGCAAGCACGCACACACACACCACAACAGTAGCAGCATATGTTAAAACACTGGTCTCTATTTAATTTTTGTTCCAAATATTGAATGAATCTGCAAAAGTAAACGGATTGTAAGGTTGGGAGATCAAATCCCAGCACCACCAAGCAGTCCCCTGAGCACGGCCCTTAACCCTTAACTGCTCAGTTGTATACAACGAAATAAGTTGATGTAAATAAGGGCGTCTGCCAAATTTATTTAAAATGACAAAATGCTTGTGTTCAGGCATGTAAACATCAACAGCAAGGCCAAAAGTCAGACGGATGTAGGTTTTAAAGCCAAAAATATAAATGAAGTATTGCTTCCATGCGTTCCACATCGGTTTTACACAGAATGTGACCTAATTCGTATTCGTATACGTATTTGTCAGTATCATGACTGAATAGATTAGAATGAAAAGAACAAATGTCAGCGCAAAATTTGGTTGGGATTGCACAATAATTGAATGGCTTCAAAATAATGAAATGAAAAATAAATAATTCATGGTAAAACACCTGGTGTGGACACACCCTTTAAATTCTACTGAAGCACTTTTTTACTTGTAATACAGCAATTTAAAAAAAAAAAAAGGTAAGATTCTACTAACATAATTCATCCTGATTTGGCATTATTATTATTATTTTTATTAATCTTCTTTGCAAAAAAAAAAAAAACTCCAAACCTACAAATTGCATGAACCCTAATCCTAGATCCCTTTTTACAGCCCTCTTTAAGTCATTACACATGCTTTTGATAGGATTTAGATCTTAGGCTTTAATGTAAAGATTCTTTTTCTGAAGTTGTTTCATTATTGAATTGGATGTTTTTTTTTTTTTTGTTTGTTTTTTTGGATATTGCATGGAAGGTGGGCATGTTAATCTTTAAACATAAAAAAAACCCTTTGTAACAGGGGTGTATAGGCTTTCTAAATTTAGACATTACCATTCACATGTTGTGCGTGTGTGTGTGTGTGTGTATGAGAGAGAGTTCTGGGTTTAGTGTGAAGGTGCATTTAAATATGTGCCTCAAATGCATTATTATTATTATTATCATTATTATTATTATTATTATTATTATTATTATTTATAATCATTATTATTTGGTTTGTAACAGCAGCAGTACTAAGCAAAACATTTTGTAAAAAAAAAAAAAAAAAAAAAAAAAAAAAGCACTTTCAGAGATAGATTAAAAAATAAAAAAAAGCAAAATGAATATAACTCACATTTGCACTCAATAATAGCAGGTGTGTAAACAGAAGCGAAAGCACTCTTGTGTTTGTCCGCAGTGTGTCCACAGGGTGTACATAATGACTGTGGTGTGTTTGTGTAGTTACTGATGTTGACAAGGACACATTTCACATCAGGGTGTGGCATTGACATGAAAAATCAATAATACAATACGCAGTCTCATGCTCTTGAAAGCAAAAAAGTTTGCTAGCCATGAAAATATTGAATAGACAATCAACAATATGGATTTTTTTTTTTTTACCAGTAATGTGGAAATTGATGTAGAAATGATACAAAATCTTTCATCTCAGAACAAGTGTATTACATAGTATAAGATTTATATATACTTTTGATTGGTTTTGTGTCTCCTAGCTGTACATTTGGGGGCGGAGCTTTGTGTATAAGGGTAGAAATTGGGACAGGCTTATTTGAATCTTATTCATCTGCTGCAGGTGTGATTGGGTGGGCTTTGCTCCTGGAGGTTTACGATTTCAGACTTGTAAGTAAAAGGGAGAGAAGATTAATTATGCAACATTTTCACTGGAACCTGCTCGGGGTGAATGCGAGCTCTGCAAATGTAACATCTATAAATTATCAAGGATCTGTGCCTGGTTATCCTGAGCGCTCGATCCATAGGACCAAAATCAATAGAGACAGTCTTTAGTAGACGTGCATTTACACAGCCTAGACCGGTATTGAGCATCCGAGGCTGATGTTTACCCTGAAACGCTTGGAATTCTGTGTATTGAAGGGTAGAGCCATGTGTAGTTTCATACTGATTTAAGTGGAATATTATTGTAATAAGTGAGATTTATTTTATTTTATTTATTTGTATTTATTTTTAATATTAAATTAAATGTAATTTTTTTTATCTAGCTGTTTGGTTTGGAATCCAAGTGGAAGCAAATATGTATTTTATTTTATTTATTTATTTAATTTTTTTTTATTGCAATGAATGTAATCTCAATGTACACTGGCGATCAAAATTAGAGAACAATTTATAAACAATTGAACAATTCTGAAATAATGTCATCTTCACTGCTCAACAGTTGAAGGAGTTTTTGTCCTGTCTATACCATGCTATCAGAACACATTTTCCACAAATAACAGGCATTTAAAAAAAAACAACATTATTTTGCAGAAAACACACTGATCAAAATTAGAGAAAAACAATGACTGTAGCATGGAAAAAGATTACAACAAAAATTTCTGAAGGTTACAACAGTCAGCAATTAGTAGGAAGTGTACAGGCCTCTGCTCTGAATGACTTCAGCACATCTGCGGCCACAGGACAGCACTAGTCTCTCACACTGCTCTGGTGTGATTTTGGTCCACTCTTCTTCCAGTCTCCTCCACAGTAGTGGGTTTCTTGGCCAAACTTTGTCGTCAAGGATTTTCCAGAGGTTCTCTATTGGGTTGAGATCAGGACTCTGGGCATGCCATGTCATTATTTCAATGTTTTCAGTTTCAAGGAACTGCTTTACCCGTTTTGCTGTGTGACATGGAGCGTTGTCCTGCATGAACACTGCGGGCTGATTGGGTGATGAACGCATGGAAGGAACCATATGTTGTTGAAGAAGCTTCTGATAAACATTTGCATTCACTCTGCCATGTAGCTGTATAAGAGGCCCAACTCCTGCTGCAGAAAACATGCCCCAAACCATGACACTTCCTCCTCCACTTTTCACTGACTTCTTTACACACTTTGGGTTCAGTCTTTCTTCAGTTTGTTGCCGAACATAATGTTTCCCATCGGACCCAAATAAATTAAACTTGCTTTCATCACTGAAGTGAACTTTGGACCAGTTCTCCTCTGTCCACACAACCTGCTCCTCAGCAAAGCTTAATCTAGCCTTTTGATTCTTTCTGCTAATGAGAGGTTTGGTCACTGCAGAGTGGGCTTTCAGTCCAAATGCTCCTAAACGTCGAGACACTGTATGACGAGACAGATCCTTACCCTGTTCAGCACTGAACTGGTGAGCAATTCCAGCTGCAGTGTGGAAACGATTGCCCATTAAGATCCTCCGCAGTATCCTGTCCTCTTTTGTATTTGTCTTCCGTGGACGACCAGCCTTCTTGGTGGACTTGAATGAGTTTGTGATGTTGTAAAGATTCAATATTCTTGAAATCACAGATTTGGAATGACCAACTTGTCTTGCTATGGCTGATAGGGTCATCCCTTTGGCCTTCATCTGGACAACCTGCTGCCAGAGGCTTTCAGTCACTTTCGAACGGCTCACTATCTTGCAGAGTCAGTAAAACTGGAAGTTAGGCTGCCAGTTAAATAGGGGTTGACAGATAATCAAGGAAATTAGCACCATGTACCAGATTAACACCAATAACTGGGAGGTATCTGAAAGTGTTCTCTAATTTTAATCAGTGTGTTTTCTGGAAAATAATGTTTTTTTTTAAATGCCTTAGTTATTTTGTGGAAAAGGTGTTCTAATAGCATGGTATAGACAGGACAAAAACTCCCTCAAATGTTGAGCAGTGAAGATGACATTATTTCAGAATTGTTCAATTGTTTATAAATTGCTCTCTAATTTTGATCGCCAGTGTAAGTGCAAATCCATGATTTATCAGTACTCTGTGTATAATGAATATGAGCTGAAAATTGCAGCTTGAATTTGTGACTGTAAGACATAAAAAATATTCTAATATTCTTATTCGAAAGCTGTTTACTTCCAAATGTATGTAGTACGATGAGCCTTCAGTGACAGTGAACGCCATCAATAGGCTGAAAAATAGCCCTTTGAAGAAATAGCAAAAACCTTACCCAATACAAGAACCGCAATTTGGTACATTCTTAAAAACCTCATTGGTAAGGAATATCAAAACACCTACAGAGAAAATCGGTGGTAGATGCAGTGCCGAGGCCTGGGATTATTATACAATTTATATATATATATATATATATATATATATATATATATATATATATATATATATATATATATATATATATATATATATATATACAGTATACAGTACAGACCAAAAGTTTGGACACACCTTCTCATTCAAAGAGTTTTCTTTATTTTCATGACTATGACAATTGTAGATTCACACTGAAGGCATCAAAACTATGAATTAACACATGTGGAATTATATATGGAATTATATACATAACAAAAAAGTGTGAAACAACTGAAAAATGTCATATTCTAGGTTCTTCAAAGTAGCCACCTTTTGCTTTGATTACTGCTTTGCACACTCTTGGCATTCTCTTGATGAGCTTCAAGAGGTAGTCACCTGAAATGGTCTTCCAACAGTCTTGAAGGAGTTCCCCGAGAGATGCTTGGCACTTGTTGGCCCTTTTGCCTTCACTCTGCGGTCCAGCTCACCCCTAAACCATCTCGATTGTTATGTATATATATATATATATATATATATATATATATATATATATATATATATATATATATATATATATATATATATATATATAGTTATATCTAGAATTGACGAGCAGGGTGGCCACCCCCAGCTCCACCCCTGGGTAGATGACCAAAGAATTGCTTTCCCTGGTGTCTAAATCAAGAAGACTCTCAAGGGCTCCTGAACTAAGCAACATAAAAAAAGAGTTTGCCCTATTGTCCAGAAACTCACATGATAGCGGAATACACTTTTCTTTATCAATATTAGCATGTTATGGACATCCATGAACTCAAACAAGAGTCTCCAGGAAATGCACTATATTTCCAAAAGTACTGGGTCACCTGACCTTTCCTGTTATATGTGGTTCTTTTTGAAACTGTTACCACAAAGCTGGAGGCACTTAGTTTTACAGGACGTCTTTAGATGCGCTATAATACAATTTTGCATTCACTTGAACTTGGAAACCCAAACCTGTTCCAGCATGGCAATGCCCCTGTGCACAAAGTGAGCTCCTTTAAGATCTGGTTTACATGCTTCAGAGAGGAAGATCTTGAGTGACCTGCTATACAGCTCTGATCTCAGCCTACTCAACACCTTTAGGATCAATTGGAACGCTGACTGCACCCCAGGTCTCCTCACCTCCATCATACACCTGCCTTTCATAGTACCATTGTGGCTGATGAACCCAAATATCCATAAGCACACTCTAAAATCTAGTAGAACATTTTCCCAGATGAGTGGAGGGAATTAAAAGAGCAAATTGGGACTAAATGTGAAATGCAATGCTCAGAAATCACATACCGTACTTATGACAAGGTGACCCAATACTTTTGAAAATATAGTGTATGTATGTCTCTATCAACAATCAAAAGAAGAGTTTACCAAAACACACATTTTGGAAGTCTAGGGTCTAATGTTCAGGGATTAGAGTACAGAAACAGTTCAGGAACAGTTCAAACTCTATAAAAGGTTTTGTGCATGTACTCCTGGTTTCAGCACAGCAATGCTTCTACCTTTCAAAAACATGCTAGGAAATTGATTAGCTAAGAGCGAGCTAAGCTATAGAATGCTTACAGGTTTTCTGTTTCTGTTTCCTGTGTCCTGTCTCTCCCTGTGTCTTTTTATTAGTTTTTCTCACATGTCCTTATACACACATGTTCTGAGTTTAGAGTGAGAGAGTTTAGAGTTCGAGTGTTTGTACCACAAGGTTTCTGTTGATTCTCCGTGAAATATTGCTGTTCCATGTACTAATGTCTTAGGGCAATCTGATTTTGCTCTGTTAAAACTAAGACAACAACCACATACTGTACACACCGAGGCTGAGAAATGTAATCACTGTAATAATCGTACCATATGTAGGAATGATCCATTACCACATGGAATGATTTTGACCTGTTTCCTAGCTCTGGGCATTCAGGAAGCATACAATCATTCAACATTTCCCAAAATTTTTAAAGCATATCATATCAGGTTTATTACCCTGTAGCTGGTCAGTTATGTAGAGCATATGTGTTTCGGAGTGGGCCTGTGTTACTAATACTCACTTGATGCAATCACTTAACCCCATTACCCTCATGTAGATGATGCCAAACTGATAAAAGCAGCAATTCTGTCTACTATCCTTCCTCTTTCTCTCTCTTTCTCTCCCTGCTTTCTATCAAACAGGTGACTACCTATGGCTGACGTATGTATCCTGGCCAGGATGGTGCACTGTATTACCCTAAAGTAAGAAACAAAAAGAAAGAAAAAAAAAAGTGATTGGAAAAGCTATGAAGTTAGAAGACCCCTTGGGCTAGTGTCCATAAAGAAGTAAAAGGAGCAGCTGGTTCGGACAACATCTGTGTGTATACTTTCTGTTGGAGAATGTTTTGAGTGCATGTGTGTGTTTTAAATATAATTCAATTGGCTGTATTGTGTAATAAAAAAAAAAAAAAAAAAGTACCTGTATTTGAAGCAGGATAATTTTATAGTTAGCATAATGGCGACCGGCTGTTCTAATTATTACAAAGTGTTTACGAAGTGTGTGATGGGTTGAAGTTCACGGCAGAATGCTTCTGATTTGATTTTAATAAATAAAACTGTTGATTTGGAAAAAGGAAGTGGATAAAATAAATGATAAAAATGCAAGATAGTATGAACTCATATAAACCAGCTAGCAAATAATGCACTCAAGTATTCAGGCTTATTTTAGACATTTCTTACTGCATACAATAGTTCTAGTTAGGATAAGATTTTTTCTCTTTAGGACATGCTGTAGCTACAAACTTTTATCTGCCAGACATTATGCTGACTGTTACTGCCTGATACTACAATCATTCAAATAGATTTTGTTTCTCATTATTTACACTTAGTATCCCATATTGTCAAAGTGAAAACAGGATTGGAAGTGTCTGTAAATGTATAAAAAAACAAAAAAAACTTGTGTACAGTACAGTAATCCCCTGTTTATTGTGGCGGTTACGTTCCAAAACCTCCCGCGATAAACGAAAAACCTCGATAAACGGACGTCACCCTAGAAATGCTATTTTATGCATACGATACTGTACTGTATTAATGTTTTAATTCATTTTATAATTCATAATTATATTTTTATTAATAAATGCTGCCACCATCATGCTTCACTGTTGGGATGCTGTTGTGAAGGTGATGAGCACTGCCTGGTTTTCTAAGGACTTAACATTTAGAATTGAGGCTTGGAGAATCTTCGTCTTATCAGACCAGAGAATTTGTTCCACACAGTCTAAAAGTTGTTCAACTGGGCTTCCATGGGTTTTGCACTGAGCAAAGGCTTCCGTTTAACCGCTCTGTCATCATGCTCAGATCAGTGGAGAGCTGCGGTGATCAATTTGAGCGATTGTGTCAGGCGACAACATAAAAGTGAAAAAAAATATATATAAATATATATATATATATATATATATATATATATATATATATATATATATATATATATATATATATATATATATATATATATATATATATATATATATATATATGCACACACCGATCAGGCATAACATTATGACCACCTTCCTAATATTGTTTTTGTCCCCTTTCGCTGCCAAAATAGTGCTGACCCATCCAGCATTAACAGCATTAACTTTTTCAGCAGTTTGAGCTTCAGGAGCTCGTCTGTTGAATCGGATCACATGGACCAGCCATCTCTCCCCACATGCATCAATGAGCCTTGGCCAGTGACCCTGTCGCTGGTTCACCACTGTTCCTTCCTTGGACCACTTTAAATAGATACTGACCACAGCAGGCCGGGAACATCCCACAAGAGCTGCAATTTTGGAGATGCTCTGACCCAGTCGTCTACACATCACAATTTGGCCCTTGTCAAACTCGCCCAAATCCTTACGCTTGCCCATTGAACTTTGAGGGAAAAATGTTTACTTGCTGCCCAATATATCCCACCTACAGGTGCCATGATGAAGTGATAATTAGAGATAATGAGTGTTATTCACCTGTCATAATGTTATAATGTCATAATGTTTTGCCTGATTCATAATGTCATAATGTCATAATGTCATAAAACAAACGAAAATCCAAAGAATAAAAAAAGAAATATTTAATTATTGGGAACTAATAATTACCACAGCTTGATTGCATAAGTCTGTGCACCACTCCCAATTAATACTTTGTGGAAGCACTCCTTTAGGAAAAGAAAGTCCCTTCAAATTCCGAGGGGATCTCCTGTATACGGCTTTTTTAAAGGTCATTCCCAAGGTTTCCATTGGGATTGAGGACTGACAATTATGTTGTTATTTTTGTCTTTATATTTTAAAAACCTTGAATTTCATAAGGGTGTGGAAGAACAGGGATGTTATTCCCTGTTAGACCCAAAAATGCTTGTAGTGACAATATCTCAAAACATGCATGCCATATGTGCAGTTTCTTTATACATTATTGAATTTTTCAAAGTGGCGGATTCTGACCTAGTTTTCCTATCTTTAATTTAGCACATGATGTCATTACTACTACAAGGAAAAGTGTGATATGTCTCAGGAGTTATAGTCCGTGAATAGCTCAATCAATTAAGAGATAATTTTAGAGAAAATGCATTAGTGTAACCTCGTTGCATTAAAAAATGAGATTTATTCATTGTTAATATCTTAAAATAAATTGTGTAATTGCTCTTTGTCCACTTTTCTGTCCTCCCAGTCATGATGGTCTTGTTTCTGGTGGCCACACATCTTATATCAAACACTTCCTCACATGCCAACTGGACTGCAGGTAGGTTTGGCCCAAGTTGTACAAAAGATTTACCCGTGTTTTTATATTTTATACGTTTTTCTTTTTCTCAGATCCTCCTGCTCCTCAGGGTTCCCACATCCTCCCTGCTGCTCTCGTCATTTCTCTTCTTGTCATCATCTTCATACTCCTCGCAGTCTACCTACTTAGGTAAGGCAAAAACACATACACACACAACCACACTTCCATAGTCACACTGCTGTGTACACTGCTTGTGTTTTTATGTGTGTGTTTGTGTACATGCACTTTCCCAGCAAGACTAACAGCTGTTTGTGTAACAAACGTCAAAGCAGTTGTTCTAGCTGCACTGAGGGTCTTTGGCTCTCAGCTGCTGTTTTGAATCAGAACTCTGTCTCATGAGAAAGAACAGCTTTAAATGGTGTGCTTCCTTAGCCATTGTTCTTAAAAATTTTTTAATGAGGTTTTGGTGTGTTTCTGATTGCTCATTTTGACCTTATTGTACTGTTCTGTAAGGTTCCGGCACCAAAGGAAGGATCTTGTCACTTCGGTTGACAAAAAACTACCCAATGGCTTCCTGGAGGACCAAGGTAAGACCCTTTTTTTGCCAGTCTAATTCCAAATTCATAGAGGTCAGAAGTATGTGCTGTAAATAAGGAATTGTTGTTCTTTGTAGTAAATGTGGTTTGTGTGAGATATAAGCCACTCTGAAATAATGGAACGGCTCACCTGTACAAAAGTGTGGTAATAAACAAAGTTCTAATTGAATGCAGACTCTCGTGTGAAGGCATCGGAGCGAATTATAGGGGTTGATTTATATATATATATATATATATATATATATATATATATATATATATATATATATATATATATATATATATATATATATATATATATAATATATTTTGCCTTTCTCTATCTCTCAGAGCAAACATTGGTGCTCCTTCCCAGATCGCCCTCGCCATCAAAGCATTACTTCCCAATCCCACTGGACTCTCTGGAGGAAGAGTACCGCCTCCGCATGGCAGATGACGGCAAGCTGTTCAGAGAAGAATTTAATGTATGAGCCCACTCATACTCCAGCTCTCTTTTTTGTCTCATTCCACTATCTGTGTCACTCCCGCTTCAATACTTTAATTATTTGCCTCTTTCTTCCCAGTCTTTGCCGTGCGGTTTCGGCCGTGGAACATTCGAGGAAGCGAGCAAAGAAGAGAACAGAGAAAAGAACAGATATCCAAATATACTGCCCTGTGAGTCAAAACTGCAGACACATACATGGAAATACACAAATCCCAGTCCCACTGCTGGGTCGTATCCCAGTCCCACTGCTGGGTCAAATCTCTGTACCTTTTCTGGGTCAAATCTCAGTACCATTTCTGGCTCAAATCTCTGTACCTTTTCTGGGTCAAATCTCAGTACCATTTCTGGGTCAAATCCCAGGACCCTGCTGGGTTAAATCTTACTACTGCAACTGCTGGTTCAGATCCCAAATCTTAAATGTTAGCAAATCTTAAATGTGAACATACAATGATCCCACTGATTTTTTTCTTTGAAAATCTCAAAGCAATCACCTATTATTTCTGTTTTTCTTGGGCCTATTTCTTGAAAAAAAAAAAAGACATTTCAGACCTGACCCAATCATAATCCAGACCAGGGGTGCTGACAATTTTTCAGCTTGCCAACTACTTTTAAAATGTCACAATGATCTACCTACATTAAAAATGAGCTAAATATATACATATATTTCTAGATGGTATTAGAAAGTGATTCTTGTGGTGTTAAGTTGGTAGTTTTCGGTTACAGACAGAATTAATATTCGCCTTACAGTCGAGTGTTACAAGTGTTAATCCAAAATCCTTTCCAAATAACAGCAACAAGGTGGTTGTGAGTTACATCTCTGATGTGTGTAAAGGTGATGCTGGTGGACAAATGAGCATGTTCACAACTGTGATAAATCTTTCTTTTTTGTATTGTGGCAAAAGTAAATACACTCATTGTAACTGCAAATTTGAAATCTAAACATACAGTGGCTGAAACACTTATTTAATACTTGCTTTTTTTGTATAAAACTTCATCAGATGTTTTTTAGGTCTTTTTACACCATACTAAAATATGTCCACTTTCTCGAGATGAAATCTGTCTTTTTTTTTTTCCACAGATGATCACTCGAGAGTGCTGCTTTCACACACCGATGCCCGCATGTGCTCAGACTACATCAATGCCTCGTACATAGACGTGAGCCATTTCTTCCTGCTTTGTGCTACAAGTGATTATTTGAAAGAGTTGACCAAATGAATTTATGCACGTTTGTGTTTAGGGTTACAAAGAAAAGAACAAATTCATTGCCACTCAAGGTAAGCTTAAAAATGTCTATACATATATAATAATATATATCATTTATATATAGGGTTTCTGTGGCAGCTCTGGCGTCAAATTTTCAGTTCAGTATTTATTTTTCTGCTACTGTTTATAATCTTTAAACTACCAAAATAGATGTATACCACAATTCTGTCAAATTAAAATGTTATGTGTGAGCTGGAGATCTTTCTTCCCCTGTACTCCCCACCAATTTACAGCCCAGTGGTAAGGAGGAGGTGAATGTTACACCAAATTAACCCCAGGTCATAGGAAGCAGGTGAACCAGATATTTTTAGACCAGGAGCACCACAGGGACACTAACTTACATTTATAAGAATAAAGATTTTCTAGACTTGGTCCCCATAACCACACCCTTATTTTAGCCACACCGTCTTATAGCCACACCCTCCTTCACTATCACACTCTTTTGTCAGCCTCCTCTTAGTCACCCTGCTTTACAACCACACCCTCCTCTCAGCCATGCCTGCTTCATGAACACAAGCCGCTTCGAATCTGTTTACTTTATACCCGGTTTTGGTCCCTGTTCCTACCTGTAGCCTAAACTACAGCTGGTTGAGGGCTCACTAACATTACAGTTCAAAAACGTTGTTCTCATTCTCTCTCCAAAAATAGCATCGTATTTAACCAATGAATTATATAAGGCTAGATTAAGAATGAAGGAAAAAGAACTTAAAGCCCTGGACTCAACAAGCTGACAGTCAGTCGTAAGGCAATGTGTCGGTCGGCTCTAGTTTCTTTCTGTGTATACTGCACCGTTGGTTCTAATCGTACACCGTCGGCTGATCAATCGGTTGACCTCTACTTAACAGTCTCCCATGTTCAGTTATTGCTAATTACTTAAAGTAGATAGTGTTTTTCCAAACCGTCTTAAAGAGGACACTAACAGAACAGACTAACGACTGGATGTACAGTGGCCTAAAGAAGCAATGAACTCAGACACAATAAAAGACTTTTCTGTGCCCACCGGGATTCCAGCAATTCCTATTCTCGTTAGAATTATTTACATCATATCTTTCTGATCGAATTTTTAAAAAAAGATTTTAATTGTTTTTGTCTATTTTTAGGCCCGAAACCGGAGACAGTTGCTGATTTCTGGAGAATGGTTTGGGAGCACAAATGTGCCACTATAGTCATGTTGACTAACATACGGGAAAGAAAAGAGGTAAAAGCCATAATTATACAGCGTTCTATTTGGTGTGCGAATATCGGAATGTTCGTGTGGGGCAAATCCTGAGCATCTGCTTGTTTTTTAGGAAAAATGCTATCAGTACTGGCCAGAGCAGGGCTGCTGGTTGTATGGATGTGTGAGGGTCTCTGTGGAGGATGTCACAGTGCTGGTGGACTACACTATCAGGAAGTTCTGTGTACAATATGTACGTATAAAAATTAACACTAGCGAATACAGAATACAGTATTGCACATTTGTGTCATAGAACCATCATACACTCTAGGAATTCTTTACTTAGTGACAAAATGCACGTTTATGCATTTCTTTGAACTTGCCGATCTGTTTGGATTTCAGCAATCTTCAGAAGGCTGCAGATCCCCAAGGTTGGTCACTCAGCTCCACTTCACCAGCTGGCCTGATTTCGGTGTGCCACTTTCTCCTATCGGAATGCTAAAGTTTCTCAAAAAAGTCAAGAGTGTAAACCCAGCCCACGCCGGACCCATAATCGTTCACTGCAGGTAACGCTGACCACCAATCTGTCCATACGTAAAGTGAGTGTACAGAAATTTACATTAATTTGCTACTTCAAACAATTAACACAAACTAGCTATTGTATTTTTGTGGCATTTCACGCAAACACTGTGGACCAGAGGTACTGGAGTGACGATGCAGCACAAAACGTGATTTAATCGGATGTGTTATGAGCCCTAAGGATGTAAATCGTCAAACCAGCTATCTGTGCTGAGAACCATTTGCCCTATGTTTGGGCAGAATATTGCATAGGGAAATGATAATGGGTGATAATTATTTTAATAAATAAGAGAATTTCATTAAGTTCTATTTAATATAAATAATGGTAACATTGAAAAAAATATTGGTATTTATACCGATTATTGAAGATACTGTTCTCAAAAGTACTTTGTATAGGATCGAGAAAAAATAAGTTGTATCTCCTGTTCCTACTGCCATCCTGTGGAGAAATAGAGAGAAATAGAGAGGCCTTGCTAGGGGTTAGAGATGATATGACAAAATAAAAAAACGTAGCAGCATATGCTTCGCCCTCCACTGGCTGACATAATTGGCTGTATGTTGAGTTATTTTCAGAGGACAGTACATTTTTAATGCTATAAAATGCTGCACATTGACTATTCTAAAATATATCCAAGTTTCATTTCTTTAGTATTGTCACTTGAGAAAATGACAATGTGAGGGTGTGTGTGTCCAGTTTGTAACACCTTGCATTTTATCGCACCATGTAAAGGTTAATCAAATTATATAAAAAATAGCACATTTTCTTTTTGGAAATGAGTTTTCAGTTCCAAGCATGTGGGTGATCATTAAATAAAATTGGCTTCACTGCTGGTGAAGGGTTCATAATTACAAAAATTTTGAGTGCTTAGGAGAGAACACTATTTCATATCAATACATATGGCTATGATAACAATAAAGATCTTCCTCAAAATAAAGAAATTCATTAAAGCTCATTCATTTTTGTTTATTCTCTCTGAAATGTCTAGTGCTGGTGTCGGGAGGACCGGGACGTTCATTGTGATTGATGCCATGATGAACATGATGCATGCTGAGGGCAGAGTGGACGTCTTCGGACTTGTGTCCCGAATACGAAACCAGCGCTGCCAACTTGTACAGACAGATGTGAGACTTTAGACTGTCTTAGAAATCTAAATCTTTTGTAACCATGATCATGTATCATACACTATTTCTATCCATAATATCTGAGAACTCCTTCTTCATTGCTTGTACTCATGCAGATGCAGTACTCATTTATTTATCAAGCCTTGCTGGAGCATTTCCTGTATGGTGACACTGAACTGGACGTGTCCTCCCTGGAGGGCCACTTGCACAGACTTCACAGTACTCACATACACATGGACAGAGTCGGGCTGGAGGAGGAATTCAGAGTAATCAAACTATAATTTTTAATTTCATAAAAAAAATTTTTACCTTATAATATTCTATTGTCTTCTTCCTCCTCATCATATTATTATAATTATTATTTTATGTTTATTCTTTTGCAGAAATTGACTAATGTTCGAATTATGAAGGAAAACATGAGGACTGGGAATCTGTCGGCGAACATGAGGAAGAACAGAGTGCTGCAGATTATTCCCTGTAAGGAAACTATTTTTATCTTATTGAGCCGAAGAAATGCACTGATTGCTGCATGGTACTACATGTATTACATCATATACTGTGTTATATGTCTCTTTGTTAAATTGAATTTAGTGCTACTTGTATAGTGCTTTTAACAAATGTCACAAAGCAGCATTACGGAAATAAAAAGATTAATAGTTTACATTTTTAATTCATATATTTTCGCCTAAAAATTTATTCTATGCCAACCCCTAACCCTGATCTAATCCCCCTGGCTGTAACCCCAAACCCGTCCTCCTGCTCTTACCCCAATCCCTAACTCCTAATCCCAACCATAACCCTTCTAACAGTAACCACAATCCTACTTCCAACAGCAGCTTCAACCCGACCCCTAACTCTAACCCTAATCCCAGCCCCAACACCAGCACTAACTCAACCCTCAACCCAAACCCCAACCCTAATCCCTAATCTTCACCCTAAACCGTAACTATAACCCTATATTGCCTTATACAATCGTCCCCTGTTAGTCGCGGTAGTTACGTGCCAGAACCGGCCCACAAATGCTTTTATTGTTTAAGCCATAAATCATTCTCCCACACTCTTTAAACACTCACAGAAAACATTTGCAAGAAGCAAATATGCGAAATTTATTTTGTGTACATTTGTAGAAATATCACATTTATAGTAAGTCCTTTAGTACAGTACTGTAGCGTAGCCTATGCGTAGTTTCTCCGCTTGTTTATTGATTGAAAAAAGGGGCTGAGCTAAAGGTACACGTCACTGCGTTCTTTATTTTCATTGGCTAAATCTGGCCTTTAACTCTGCCCCTTTTTTTGGACATCATAAAACTATGCAACCTTCAACCTAACATACATTTATTCACAACATCCTTTCTTTCTATTTAGAATTTAGTCGCCAAACATTTGTTTTACTGATGCACCAAGTCTTAAATCAAGCACCAAAATCCACAATGATGCACACATCCTTTGCATCCTTCACAAAAACCGTCTGTGTGGAAACAGAGCATCAGTTCCGTTATGGTGTCCTGATGATTTACGTTTTTTAAAACATCATAATCGCTTGGAAACATTTACAAGAATATTTTGTCTTTGTGTTCTGTGTTGAGTCTGGTTTCACTAATAATAAACATACATTTGCATAAAGCATGTTTATTGGAGAAAACAGTAAATAGTAGATAAAAATTTGCGATTAATCAAATGTCAACTTATGACAATCATGCGATTAATCGTGATTTTAATAGATTTCCATCCCTAATATATATCATGTTGTAAAAGATGTTTCTGGTTTTACATTCCATTTCCATATTTTCAATGTTTTAACCTTGATTATGAATTATATTGATTATGCAGATATGACACTTGTTTTTCAGATGATTTCAACAGGGTAATCCTTTCAGTGAAACGAGGCCAAGAATTCACAGATTACATAAATGCCTCTTTTATTGATGTAAGTATTTTTCTTCATATTGTAGTCATGGATATATTTTGAACCCACTGTTGAGGTCGAGCAACCAGCCTGGTTAATTTAGATAATTAAAACTGTGAGTGTTTATTGTAAATGTTGTTTTTACAGTCAACCCTCGATAATTCTCGGTTCGGAAAATTTGCACGTTCTCATTTGCAACCTAACAGTGAGTGGCGGATTATCTTCAAATTCGCGGGAATCCGCAGCGGGACCGAATGTTCAGGAGCGTTAAGAATAACATTTTAACTAACAAATTTCATAAAAATTTCGAAAACACACTACTGTATTAAACTGACAATGTCTAGGTGAATTCACCAAAGTAACATAGGGGCGTCCAAAATTTGCGGATTTTCAAATTCCGAAGGACCACTGTACATGAAGTGACCAAGTAGAATATTGTAGTATAATGCTGACAACTGTATAAGAAAATAGTTATATGTTATATTTTTTATTCTGTTACATTTAGAATCAAAAACATACATTTGCATCCCTTCTTTCATTCGTTGATTCACCTTCTTTCCACTTTTAATGGTAGAATGGCAGGTGTCATTCACATATGCTTGCAAAATGTACTGTGTGCTGTGTGTAGGGTTACAGGCAAAAGGATTACTTCATAGCTACCCAGGGCCCGTTAGCACACACCGTGCAGGACTTCTGGCGCATGGTCTGGGAATGGAAATGTCACTCTATTGTCATGTTGACAGAGCTAAAAGAGAGAGAACAGGTACACTAAGTCGCTTTTGCGCCTGCTGATTCACTAATACTATTAACTGACATCCCAGACTGCATGCTTTCTATTTTAACCATGTAAGAAAATGCCATTACTTTCATTCTATTTAATATAATCAGTTAAATTTGATCAGATTTGAATTACGCCTTCATCCTTTGCTCCCATCTTTTCTTGTTCGCAGGAGAAATGTGTGCGTTACTGGCCTGCGGAGGGCAACATTATGTTCGGGGAATACAACGTGGAGTTGAAAAGAGACACGCTTTATGAGAACTTCAGCCTCCGAGATTTGCTCCTGACGTACACACCGGCAAGATATACTCACCTGCTACGTTTTCTTTTGCTTGCCATGGCTCAGTTTGGAATGATGGGTAGCAGTGGCATTGCTACATGTACAAGTAGCAACAAAAGCCTTTAAGAGACTAATACTGGTCCCAATTTAGGCTTCTAAGAGAAAGCAAATTTACTGCAATAGTGGGAATAATTTTCTATTTATATCTATATTATTCCACACTATATTTAATGAAGGCATTACAATTTCGGACATGGGTGGCATTAAAGGAAGAATTCATTTTCGTTGTGATTGGCAGCAATTATAGAAATCTCTCGATATGTCACTGAGTGTTGAACACCGATCTTCCAAAACATATTCCCTCTATCTAAAACATCTTTAATAGTCACTAAGAAGATCAGTACATATGTGTTACATCATATTGGTACTCATTGAAACACTCAGTGATCCCTCATGCCTTGTACAGTAGGTGGGGACATTATCCCGCAGGAAAAGACCACCCTCAGAACGAGTCAGAAGGACCATTTATTGATTTGCAGTGGCTCTTCTGTCTAAAGGGGATAAGTCGATTCAGGACATGGTGGCAAAAACATTTTCATTTTCAACAGATTAGCATTGGCAATTAGTTTGCCAGTGTGTCTATGTATCCTTCCATACACACATTGCATATTGTAAACATAATGTGTTTTTAGGAGAAGCAATCTCGCCTGGTCAGACATTTTCACTTTCATGGTTGGCCAGAGATTGGAATCCCATCAGACGGAAAAGGAATGATTGATCTGATCGCTGCAGTGCAGAAACAGCAGCAGCAATCTGGCAACCACCCCATAGTGGTGCACTGCAGGTACACATCTACATGATTGAGAGATAAAAATCTGAATGGAAATGAACAAGGGTTCTTGGTTTTTGCCTTATGAAATAAATACAATTATTTTCCCTTTCATACTGTCACAGAAATAATAATGTTGGCTTAATAGTAACAAATTTCTACGCTTTCTGGTCAAATATACAGACTTTAACTCACACTCTTTAACCTTCTTTATTAGTTTACACGCACAGATATTTCGTTTTCGCTCAGAATTCACAGAATAAAATCTATCGTGTTTCCTCAGTGCCGGAGCAGGCCGGACCGGAACGTTCATTGCCCTCAGTAATATCCTGGAGCGGGTTAAAGCTGAAGGCTTGCTAGACGTGTTCCAGACTGTGAAAAGTTTACGCACCCAGAGACCACACATGGTCCAAACTGTGGTGAGGATCTATAAGCCATTATTTAAAATAAAATATTAATCACATAACCAAGGATAAAAAACAAGTTTAATATTTCTTAATATATCCGGATATATATAAACATGTAAATGCGTGTTTTTTTTTCTTTCAGGAACAGTATGACTTCTGCTACAAAGTGGTACAAGATTTTGTAGATATCTTCTCGGACTATGCTAACTTCAAATAATTTCAAAAAGCATTTTTCCATCACTCAACATTTCAACATTTAAGTTTGTTTTGCTTTCAGTTCTGAGAAATTCTCACTAAGTTATAATACTCTATGCACTTCATCTTGCTCTTCTGTATTCAAAGTATTGCAGTTACACTAAAATTATTATTTTTTGTTTTACATAAGCAACTCCTCACTGTGTAACCACATGAAGACAACTGACACATGAAGGCAACTTGTACTGAATATATATATATATGTGTGTGTGTGTGTATATACATATCTATATCTATATATATATATATATATATATATATATCTATATATATATATATATATATATATATATATATATATATATATATATACATATATATAATTTTTTGTAAATTTTTTGTAAATTGCTTTAATGGTTTCTTTGTTACTATTCTTATTCTTATTCTTATTATTATTACTGATATTTTTATTATTATTATCATTAGTAATAGAGGAGGTACTAAGAAAGCATACGAATTTCTTTTTTTTGTATTTTACATTCGCACTGCATATTCTCTATGAAGTCTATCACAAGTATTCACTTGGGAGTTAAAAAAAATGAAGTATTTATTTGTCGAAGATATTTGACAAAAAATGGGGTGGGGTGGTGTGGTGGGGGCATTTAAATTAAAAAAATGCTTTATGTAATTTAGAATGAATTAAAGGGAAAACATTGCAAACAGACACTATGTATATTTGCTTTGGAGGCACATTTGCTGTTACCAAAAGCCATTTGACTGTGATTATAGTAGGTAGATAAAAACAATAAATTACATTTATTAGACATTTTTTTTTAAATGGAAGGAAATCAGTGGTATTGAAGAACCACCAAATTTTATTTGGTGTACCTGACAGAGTTTATCTGGGAGCCTTTTAGATATTTTGAGAGCTAATCGGAAAAAGGAAGACTTCTAACACCCTGCAGACGGACATGGCGTTTTTGGAATGACGCTGCTTTTATACATCTGAGGTGAACTCAAATAAATCAGATTGCTATTTGCTTATACAGCGATGTTGAATTCTTGAGAAAGGTTTTACATTTTATGTAAATGAAGGTATTGATGGTGGTATAAGGTTGTATTCACCTCTCTGCATTCTGTTTTTTATTCGAATAGCCAGTGATTGAATGATAAGCTACCTGGAAAATATTCAATACATTTTACATTGAGCTTATTACCTTAGCAGGTAAGAGAATGAAGAATAAACTCACAGGAAATTAGCATAGCAAATTGGCAAATGGCAGAAGAAGCTGTATATAATAGATTGTTTCCTAAAGGGATTTGAACAGTCACGTGTGAAATTGTTTTTCTGTTGTTCAATGAAGCAGCTTGGAACTGCAACAATGGTAAATCACATATGAAGTAAAAAATGTCAGCTCTTATTTCGTTGTGGTTATTGTTCAGATGTACACTGGTCAAATGTGTTGGCGTCTAACAGCTTCATTTTGGTGTATTTAATATTCACATGCATACAATAAGATAAAGAGTACACAGTTGTCTATGAAATCAAGGCAAGCCATTCAGATGGTAAAAGAAGATGCCTGAATGTCACTTAAATCTGTGGTAACTGATGTAAAATTTCAGAATGTGGGACAAAACAAAACCATATCACTTCAGGAAATCCTACCAAATGGTCACCAATGAATCAGAATTCTAACCAGCACAATTGTGAAAGCAGGGAGGGTAGATGACTAAAACTGACTATAACCACAGAAACGATAACCAGAGAAGGAAAAGGATGATTCAGGACCCCATTAAATGATTAATATACAACCCCAATTCCAAAACTGTACAACTTTACACTGTAAAACATCAATAAAAACAGAATGTAATGCTTTGCAAATCTCATAAACCCATATTTTATTCGCAATAGAACCATATATAAACCATTTTAAGGACAAAACAAGGTCATTTTAATTTCGATGGCTGCAACACATCTCGAAAATGTCGGGATGTGGCAACAAAAGTCTGAACATAAAACAGTTCATTTATAATTTATGTTTTATTTCTAAAACACTGCTTTACCCAAGATCAACACAACAGCCTCTTCAACATCAAACATGTCTGTCAGAAAAAAGACAAAGTGGTAAAGAATTATTGATGTATATATATTTTCTACTACAAATAAAATAACAGTATGATGTCACAAAGTGGAAAACCATTAGTATTCGATATATATATATATATATATATATATATATATAAAAATAATAAAAGTAATTCATATTTGATAAAGAAAAAACAAATATTCAGAGCTGACTGTGATTTGATGCACTTTATTAGTCTCAGAAAGGGGCAATATTTTTTTATAAACTTCAACAAAAGCTGGCTCTCCAAGTTTTCAAAATTTATTCGAGCTCTTTTTTTGGATTGAAAATGAGGCCGGCAGAATAAAAAAGCCACGGCAGATAAAGATACCGTGCAAAATGTAACTGGTAACGGTCATTGTCAATTAAAATATAGTGCAGTAAAAAGTACATATATTGAAACATAAATGTATTTGAGTAGAGAGTAAAAGTTGCGTATATGTTTGATACTCAGTAAAACTACAAAGTAGCCAAAAAATAACTAAGTACATCAACAAAGTATATTTACTCAAATATTTTGCACCACTGTGTATATATACAGTATATCAATGGTGGGCCATCAGGGCCAGCAAACCTTCTCCGCTGGCCTAAACACTATCAGAAGCACTGACCTACATATACAACCTAAATTCTAGTATGTGTTCCAAGAAATTGTATTAATTTATCCCCAACAGTTTATTCTCTTCATTTTATAGTGTTTCTCTTGGCTGCACTACTTACAGTACGTGTATGTTAGAGTTTTTTGTCCAATCAGATTTCAGCCTCTATGTGCTGCCATGTCAATCTAATCTGCCCAGGGCCTTCAAAGTCAGTACTGCTGGCCCTTTTACCATAGTCTCCTTAAGGAAATAGCTCTGATTCTTTAACATATCAGATTTCGTATTCGCCTCACGCATTAATACATCTGAGTTAGACTTTTTTTATGCCCACAATCGCTGACGGAGAAACCGAAATTGATTTGGTCTCGGACATTTTGAAAAATCAATTTCCAAGAAAAGTTAAACATCGTTAGGAGATGTCGGCCAACCCCGACGCTAGCTAGCTTGTCTCAGCCCGGGAAATGATTAGTTCACCACTTCCAGACCAGTGAATATGAGCAGTACCACTGGCTTACAGCTTCTGAGGAGCGGTGCAAATTATGACTATGCATCTCTGGTGAGTAGGTTGTATTTTATTTAAATTTTTATGTTTTTGTCATGTTATTAGACAAATATTGATTCTGAACTGCTCCAGGTGATGTACGTGGCACAGTTGATGTTGTAGTGTAGAGGTTTGGAGTCTTAACTGGGTTTTTTGCTTTAGTAAAAATGGTATTCACCCTCCATATGTGAAATGCCTCTCTTTCTGTAATGCCACGTGTTGTTATATTGCGTTGTTGTATAATTTTGATGGTTTCTATAATTGCGACATGATAGTGGTGGTATTAAGAAGTGGATTAAGTCGGCCCCGCGGGCCATGAATTTGGTACCTGGACCTTTAGAGGGGAGCCGACTTAATCTACCTCTAGATAGACAGACAGACAGACAGACAGACAGACAGACAGACAAACAGTTAGTTAGTTAGTTAGTTAGTCAGTCCCTGTTTTGCTGCCAAAACATTCCTGACCGTTTGAGCATGAACAACAATAACTTTTTCAGCAATTTGAGCTACAGGAGCTCGTCTGTTGGATTGGACCGGCCTTTGCTTCTCACATGCATACATTTTTTCCTGCTTTCAACACATCATGTTTGTATACAAAATGTTTATTTGCTGCCTAATATATCCCACCTAAAAACAGGTGCCATGATCAAGAGATAATCAGTGTTTTTTACTTCACTGGGCATAATGTTATATAATGTCATAATGTTATGTCTGATCGTGTATGTGTTATGTACATTTATAGTTAATTATTATAACTATTAGTTTATTAGATTTAAGTATGAGGTCATAACAATGACCTCAATATCATTTTATTTTACTGTAATGGGGTTCCTTGCGTTTGGGTGAAACAATGAGGAATTCAGCTTTCTGACGTCATAAATAGGAACCGCCCTCTCGCTGACTCTCTGCCCCATTAATAAATGACTGACGGCTTGAGCAAGTCTGCGGCAGCCAATAGGAGTGTCGTGGGCGGGGCTTGTGTCAATGGGCGGGGGAAGCCCTGACGCTGGAGTCTCTGATTGGTAGTGCACGACGTCGGTGTCGGCCAGCTTCGTTTTGCGGCCAAACATGACGCGCAGGCTGGGAAAAAAATTACATAAAAACAAATAAATAAACACGCAAACAAACAAATAACCGCTGTTTCATTAAATAGATTCCCCGCCTCCTCGGTGAGTCTGTTATATGGATATGTGTTAGGACAGAGGGGATAATTGCTGGGACATTGCGGGGACTCTGCGGGGACACGGCGTGCTGAGACTCCCACGGAGCGGCCCTGATGTTTTCCGCGAGTTCCTGGTAAAAACACGCGCCCCAGAAAGGTAACGGGACCGAGAGCTCGAGCTGCTGAACACCGTGCGCACTCAGAATGGCCGAAGTGTGTAACGGCCCAACATCTGGACCGGGTGACATCATCCAGCTGAACGTCGGAGGAACACGGTAAGGGCTCAAAGCAAAGACAAGGTTTCCAAAAATCAAAAAGCAAACTAATTGTGTTCAAACCCCGAAAATGAGTTACCGGTTTGTGACACATCAGTGTAACCAAGTCCCGAATGCATGCAAGTGATACATGTTATAGATGAGATGATCCCTTATTTAGCTTCATGGACTTCATATGGACCAAACACACCATTCTGATCACTGTGCATGCTCAGACTTTCCTGATAAAGCTGGTGAGTGTTGGGTAATGGTGGGATTTGTTTGTGAAAGTCATTGCTGTCTGGTTTTACATCAAATTCTTTGGCAAAAGGCAAGACTTAGTGAGTCACACATTCATACAGCTTTTGTCTAAGAAAAAGAAAGGAAAGCAGAGAAATAATGCTAAGCAGCCTTATTTGTAGTGTTTTTCAGGGCTGGGCAATGTATAAAATATACATCAAATATCAGCAATAATATTGTGGTCAATTTGTTAGAATATCGTGAATGAGATTGAGTTTACCTTTTCCAAAAGTGGCACAGATGGGTACGATCTTGTCATCGAAGGAGGTAAAACTAGACGTCAAGTCAAGTCAAGTCAAGTCAAGTCAAGTTTATTTGTATAGCGCTTTTCACAACAGACATTGTCTCAAAGCAGCTTTACAGAAAACAACAGTGAAGGTGAATGGTGTGCGTTTGTCCCTGATGAGCAAGCCGTGGCGACAGTGGCAAGGAAAAACTCCCTTAGATGATATGAGGAAGAAACCTTGAGAGGAACCAGACTCAAAGGGGAACCCATCCTCATATGGGTGACATCAAGAGTTTGGTCATAAATCTTTCAACAATACAGAACAATTTGTGATCATCATAGATCCAGCATCAGCTTCTCCATGCCAGGGCCTTTAAACACTCGGCATCTACTTCTCCATGATCATCCATAGGTCCATAATCTTCACGAGGTGGGACGTGACTGGAGCTGGCCAAACCTCAGGATGCCTCGGGATGGGGAGAGAAAGAGAAGCAGTGGAGAGGAATTAGCGTAGCTGCTGTTCATGATATTAACAGCACAAGTTGATAATGTGCATGTAATCATATATTCTGGAGCACAAGGTTGTGATGTGATGTGTGTGATGTGTGTTATGTGTAGGCTTTGCTAAAAAGATATGTTTTTAATCTGCACTTAAACTGGGAGAGTGTATCTGAACCCCGAACACTGTCAGGAAGACTATTCCAGAGTTTAGGAGCTAAATGTGAAAATGCTCTACCGCCTTTAGTGGACTTTGCTATTCTAGGAACTACTAGAAGCCCAGAGTTTTGAGATCTCAGGGAGCGTGACGGATTGTAGCGTGTTAAAAGACTGGATAGATACATGGGAGCCAAACCATTTAGTGCTTTATAAGTGAGTAGCAGTAGTTTGTAGTCTATTCGAAACTTAATAGGAAGCCAATGTAGGGACGATAAGATTGGGGTTATATGATCGTATTTTCTTGACCTAGTAAGAACTCTTGCTGCGGCATTCTGAACTAACTGAAGCTTGTTTATTAATGATGCAGGACATCCACCTAGTAATGCATTACAGTAGTCTATTCTAGAGGTCATAAACGCATGGACGAGCTTCTCTGCATCAGATATAGATAACATATTTCTTAGCTTAGAAATATTTCTAAGGTGAAAGAAGGCTGGTTTTGTAACTTGATTGATGTGATTTTTAAAAGATAAGTTGCTGTCTAAAATAACTCCTAGGTCTTTTACCGTTGAACTAGTAGTTACAGAACAACCGTCTAAATGCAGGCTGAGATGCTGGAGCTTCTGTGTACTATTTTTTGGGCCGATGAGCAAAATCTCCGTTTTATCAGAATTTAATAGCAGAAAGTTATGGGTCATCCAATCTCTTATTTCTTCAACACACTCAGTTATGCGAGCTAATTGAGCTGTATTGCCTGGTTTGGATGAAATATATAGCTGGGTATCATCAGCATAACAATGGAAGCTAATTCCATGCCTTCTAATAATATTTCCTAATGGAAGCATGTATATTGTAAAAAGCAGGGGTCCTAGAACTGACCCTTGTGGCACGCCATAATTTACTAGCATTATCCTGGATAGCTCTCCATTTAAATCTACGAAATGGTAACGATTGGACAGGTAGGATTTAAACCAGCTTAATGCCTTTCCCTGAATACCGATGTAATTCTGTAAGCGATCGAGGAGAAGATCATGATCTATAGTGTCGAACGCAGCACTAAGATCTAGTAAAACTAATAGGGAGATGTAGCCTTGGTCTGAAGCTAAAAACAGGTCGTTAGTGATTTTAACTAGAGCAGTTTCTGTGCTATGATGGGGCCTAAAACCTGACTGAAACTCTTCAAAGATATTGTTCTCCTGCAAGTGGTTACATAACTGGGCAGCGACAATCTTTTCTAAAATCTTAGACATAAATGGGAGATTTGAAATTGGTCTGTAATTCGATAGCGTGTTTGGATCCAGATTAGGTTTTTTAATGAGGGGCTTAATAACTGCTAACTTGAGGGATTTAGGGACATGACCTAACGATAGTGAGGAGTTAATAATATTGAGAAGAGGCTCACCAGCTGTATATAACACTTCCTTCAGTAGTTTAGTGGGAATTGGATCTAACTGACATGTTGTTGATTTAGCTTTCATAATAGCATCATACAGCTCTTCCTGTCCTATACATGTAAAACAGTGTAGTTGTGGGGTTGTAAGTACGATTGTGTCGGGAGATGCTGTCAGAGGTTGAACTGCCACAATTGTTTTTCTAATGTTATCTATTTTTTCAGTGAAGAAATTCATAAAGTCTTCACTACTAAACTGTGATGGAACACATTTTTCAGATCCCTGATTTGTTGTTAATTTAGCGACTGTACTGAAAAGGAACTTGGGATTGTTTTTGTTATTTTCTATGAGTTTGCTCAGGTGTTTAGCTCTAGCAGCTTTTAGCGCCTGTCTGTAGCTAAGCATACTGTCTTTATACGCAATTCTAAATACCTCCAATTTAGTTTTCCTCCATTTTCTCTCCAGATTACGTGTTGTTCTCTTTAGGGCATGCGTATGACTATTATACCAAGGTGCAGGTGCTTGTTCTCGAACCTTTTTTAACCGGATGGGGGCAACAGTGTCTAAAGTGCTAGTGAGGATAAGGTCTATGTTGTTCGCCATCTCATCAAGATGATCAGCAGTTATGGTTTAATGTGACACTGAGATAAATCAGGCAGGTTATTGATGACGTCTTTTGCAAGCTGTGTAAAATCCTGGTAGAACAACCCACGGCTGGTCTTTTCTTTATCTGCTGAAGAATCTGGTGGATGCATTCTCTTGCAGCATGCCATGAAATTACATCTATAGTTTTTACACAGAGATATGATACCCTGTGTGTCCAGAGG
This sequence comes from Silurus aristotelis, assembly GCF_946808225.1. Classification (NCBI taxonomy): domain Eukaryota; kingdom Metazoa; phylum Chordata; class Actinopteri; order Siluriformes; family Siluridae; genus Silurus; species Silurus aristotelis. The sequence continues at coordinate 20,742,310 of NC_139582.1, read as the reverse complement.
AAAAACCTGGTAGCTGCTATAGACAAAGTTGTACATATTCCACCCACAAATCTGTCTCACAAATGTACTGTCCAGAGATCCAGAGAACTCAGATATCGCTCTTTGTTACCACTTCCAGTCTGTGAAACAGAAGCTAAATCTAGAAGACCTACCTCATAATAACTTTACATTTCGTATGTGCATTGTAACAATGGCTGGTCCATCTAACAATCATGTATTTTAATGGTGCCGGAGGTAAATTTTTTTTATTTCTTAATTGTTTTAGAGAAAATGCAAAAATATCAAGAGATATATTGAACATTTGGAAATTAATTTATTTTCATTATATTGCCCAATCCTTGACTGTAGAGTGAAAGGTCTAGTTTAGAGGGGCCCAAAATGAATGATAAAAAGTTCCCCTAACATATGATTTCATAATATTTAGAAATGAATGAATGAATAAATAGGAAACATTAAGCTGTTCCCTTTTTTTTTCTCCACAAATTGGGCAAATTCATGAATATTCTCTCCACTTTTCATTTCTGGAGCTTAATGATAAAACTAAATATGTTATATTAAAATGATGAATTATAAAAGAAGATCTGTATCAGTGGCTTTTTTCCTCTTTTCTGATATATGGCATGGCCATCAACAAGTCAACTTGGTGAGCCAACTTTGGCAGGAGGGACCTTGTTTGGGCATTTCTAGTCTAGATAAACAAAATGGGTAGCAGGGTTTCAATAATAATTTGATTCTTGGAAAAATGAAAAGATTGGAAAAAAATAGAGGAGGAGTATAAATAATAGCATTTAGATTTAATTATTAAAAGCATGTTATTGTAACTTACGAGCAGTAGGTGAAGCAGGCAAGAAGTTCATGGCAGAGCCTCAGCTCATAGTCCTGAAGACGCCTACCAAGTTTTGTGTAAAAGAGTTCCATCCAAAATTAAAAAATGAGGAAAACAGCATGAGGTGTCAGTCATTCACCTCTCGAGGCCACTCTTGAATGGTATAACACAACCTGGAAAAAATATCTATATGGATTTTTGCCGATAGTCCCAGCAATCTCTAGTCAAGATGGTGTAAGCCAAATCTGGTTAAGATGGGATGACTTGTGGAGGAGGAGCAGTTAATTCTAAGATTTGAGGCATGTTTTTGGCGCTGGCATTTGTTACCTAGCTTCAGGTGATATTCCTGAACGTCCCTCATTTTGGGTCAGTGCTCAAAATAATTGCTGATATACAGCCTTACATCCTGTTTTAATGTTTTTGCGGATAGAATGGTGGTCTACAACTGTTTCCATCCTCATTGATTCTTGTCACTGCAAAATGAGATGATAAATACATACAAACATGCATATTATTTTATTGTATTTTAGGTTTAGCACCTCAAGACAGACTCTTATGTGGATTCCAGACTCTTTCTTCTCAAGGTAGGATAGTGAGAAGACTTGTCAAATAATAGCTTTTGATTTTTTGAGGCAGAAGAAAGAAAAAGAAAACATCTGAAACAGGATTGTGGTGGTGTGGTCCTAATCAAACCTTCTCTTTATGTTTTAGCTTACTCAGTGGGAGAATATCGACGCTTAGGGATGAAACTGGAGCTGTAAGTTTACTTTTTTTATTTTTTTATTGTGGGTCTAATGTTTGTCATGCTCAAACAGCTGACACCTTCCAAAAACATTTCTGTAAATTACCTTTAATACCACAGCCTTATTTCATAATTCTGTGGCTTTGTTTTGAACCACTGGGATTGGAATCCATTTACCCCTCAATCTACCAGTGGGGTCAAATTCCTGTTAGTGTTATTAGCTCAAATCCCTCACTGCTCAGCCAGCTAGCTGCTCTGGGATTACATGCTGACTTTTGTTGGCGTACGGCTCGGATTGCAATAGACCACTATTTTTGGGTCCCTGATTCATCAAGTGGTCATCAAGAGCCATGATACAACTGCTGTCTAAACGCCTTTAAACCCAAACACTGGATTTCCAAGGCTCACTTACTCGTTATGGTTTATCATATACACACAGTGTCTGGCTTCTTCACTACTGCAGTGACTGATATGGATATGATGAATCCTTAATAAATAAATAAATGCCCTGTGTGCTGTATGTAAGGCGTATAAAATGCTGAGTCTTTACCCTAACCATTATACGAGGTGGAATCAAAATGTTTACAGACTAATTTTTGCCCTAGTCTCAGGGAGCACTGTTGGTCATCACAGGTAATTCATCTCTAGGTCAGGATCTCAGAATAACTCTACACAACTCTCTGATTCCCCCTTCAGCCACTGCTCGCCACCTTGGGGTAACTATGGCCAATCAACTGTCTTTTTCCTCACATGTTGCTAATTTGACTCGCTCTTATCGGATTCTTCTCTACAATAGCAGAAGGATTCGACCATTTCTGTCCACACTGATTGTTAGGATGCTTGTTTAGTCTTTTGTCACTTCGAGACTGGGCTACTGCAACTCTCTGCTGGCAGGTCGACCTTTTAACGGTATTTCTCCACTGCAAATGATCCAAGACGCAGCTGCGCCACTTGTGTTCAACCTGCCCAAGTTTCCCATACCACTCCACTGCTGTGCTCCCACCACTGCCTTCTGGTAGCTGCACGTATCAGATTCAAAACACTGATGCTTGCCTACAAAGCCAAAAATGAACCTCAGAGACCTCATCACCTCATTATCTCCCACTGCTTAACTAGTACCACCTTCTCTCAGGGTAAGAGGTAAGTATACCCAAGGCTCTTCTCTGTTCTGTCACCGAGATGGTGGAATGAACTTCCCCTAGATGTCCAATCACGGAGTCACTGGCTATCTTTGATCAACGGTTAATGATCTACCTCTTCCTGAAACACTTAAACAAGCACTTTTCTAGCTTTGTTTAAAAAAAATCCTCTGAGTTGTAGGCTGATGGTATCTTAAGTTTGTAATTATCGAACAAGTGTTGAGTCATTTATTGATAGGGACTCAAAGCACTTTTGTACCTCGCTCTGGTTAAGGGCGTCTGCTAAAAGCCGTAAATGTAAATGTTTTTCATTCAGCATGATTTACTGTATGCCTGATAAGATGCCTGATTGTCCAGTTCAACTGATAATGTACCCTTTTGCACTGTAGATATTTATCGACAGGGACCCGACCGCATTTGTGCCCATTTTGAACTTCCTTCGCACTAAAGAGTTAGATTTAAGGTAAGGCGAAAGTTAAACTTTTTAACAGTTAAAAGTTAAAGTTTTAACTTTGGAATTCGAATGGCGAAAATGTTGAGGTTCTTTTTGTGTCCACTTTGGTTTTAGAGGGGTCAGCATAAGCATTCTGCGCCATGAAGCTGAGTTTTATGGGATTACACCATTAGGTATGACTTCTTTCTCCTATTTTTTAAAAATATTTTTTTAAGATGTGAATACAAGAGAATTGAATATGAATGTAGATGCATTATGATTTCGCTTGGGATTTGTTCCCCCTATTTTGTGCTGATTTTCCTACCGTTGCGGTTAGTTCGGCGTTTGCTGCTGTGCGAGGAGCTAGAGAGATCATCATGTGGAAGTGTGCTTTTTCATGGCTACCTCCCACCACCAGGTAGCCGTTTCTCAGATCTTCAGATACGCTATTCATGATGACCTAATACATTCTTGCACAGCTTGATGTTGGTCTCTAAACCAAGCCCAAAAAAATGTTTCCTGTCAGTCACAGCACTGGTTGGACCTTTCGCTTATGTCACTTTTCTTCCAGCTATCCCCCCTCGCAAGGTTGCCAGTGGGCAGAGTGCTGCTGCTGGAATCCAGGACGAGTACCCAGGCACCAGCGGAGCAGACGGGGGCTTCTTGCGATCATGCTTGCACACATCTCTCCCTGGACCCAACGGATTGGACGGGGCAACGAGACTTTGTGAGTACACTCCCTCTGAACATCTCAGCTTTGAATCCTGCATGTTGTACGTTTTCCATTTCATCTCGTGTCTGATCTAAAATTTATGAGCTGTTATCAAATCTGTGCTCTAATCAAAACCTTTCAGTTGTTCTTGTTTGTGAGTTTTGGCCTTAATATTGAATATGCTTTAAATCTTTTCTGTATAAATTACATGATACAGTCCTTTAACTAGCACAATAAGTAAAAAAAAAAAAAAGGCTATTTTCACCCAGCCAGTAAAATCACTGAGCTTTTATTAGTAAATTGAGGTTAGTTTAGAAAAATAGGTTCCCCTTCGAAAGTATTTAGTAACAGAATCTTGTCTACAGTCTACAGTAGCATCATAGCAGCATGCCTTTCATCTCACCTGGCTTTTTTTTTTATTGATCAGTGCCTAAAACTTTACCAACGTTCATAGACAATATAGATATAGTTATAGATATAGCTATCGATTGTTATGTCACACTTATTTGCAATAATTGTATTTAATAATAGTAATTTTTACATGTGCAATAACTTGTGTAACTGTTCCATTGTAGTCTGACTTTTTCTGCCATCTGTTTCACTGCTACACATTTCAGTAAGATTGGAAATTCATTAATTGTACAGCATCATCTATACTTAATATAAAACTTAATATGCATATTTTATTACAATTTCCTTAACTTTAATTTGACTTTATTCTTAAATTTTTTTGTAACCCAACAATTTCCCTGTGGGATTAAGAAAGTATTCTGATTGTGATTGATTCTTCTATATGTAAATAACCTCAGGTGACCACTAGGGGTTTTACGGTACACATATTTCTATATTTTGGTACAGGGCGTCGGTTTGGTACACGTGCACCGTTACACCCTAGTTGTCATCTGAGGTTATGTACATATAGAAGAATCAATCACAATCAGAATACTTTCTTGATCCCACAGGGAAACTATGTGCAGAACATAGTTAAAATCTGAGCTTCCCCCAGGAACGTTTTAAGTGGCGGACCGCAAGTTTGTTCTGTTGGCTTGCGGCTAACTTGGGTAACACTATGGATTTTTTTAGCGTTTTATGAAGGATGGAAGGAATAAAAACATTTGTTAAAGTATGCTGAAATAAGTAGAACAGTTAAGTAGAACATACAGTATATTTAGAGAATTAAATATTAAATGTAAAACACATTTTCCATTTATTTTATGTAATCAATATAATAAAAAAGTCTATTGCATTAATTTGATTTATTCCATTTTATTTTAATAAAAGTGTACAAAATATTATTTTATATATTATTTAACCCAGCAGGCATTTTATTTTAAAATTTATTTAAAAATTGTAACAAAATTTTAAATATTTTATTGTAATAAAAATGTAAGTAAAGAAGAAATTATCTATCTATCTATCTATCTATCTATCTATCTATCTATCTATCTATCTATCTATCTATCTATCTATCTATCTATCTATCTATCTATCTATCTATCTATCTATCTATCTATCTATCTATCTATCTATCTATCTAATCACTATAAATGGATTTCAAGTGGAAGATTAGAATTTCCTTCATTTCTATCAAATGCCATGAATCATAATCCAGAAGTTCAGGAAGTCTGTTCCTGTGAACACCTGGAATATCACCCCTGGATAGAGAATTCTTATTAATTCTGTTTTTATAGTTAATATTATTGTGTAACTTTTTTTTTTTTTTTTTTTTTTTTTTACGTTTGACATTTGTAAATGTATGTTAGAAGTTAGTTTGCAATGTGTTAAATATCAAAAATCAACCTGTTCTAAATATTTCTTTAGGAATGTGTGTCATTGATCGAAATCTGTTCCTGCAAGACGCTGTGACACTCTAAAAATCCACTGAAAACTCAGGACCATGCTTTATCTTTAGTTAAAATGGCCCAAGCCCAGTGATTTAAGCCTAGATTCTAAAGGAAACCATAATAATCGCAACACAAAAAATAGTGTAGCTAAAACGCTTTTTTGTGTCTTTCACTCAGCTGGATCAGCAGTTGATCCCAGAAAGGTGCTCATTGTTGCTGGTCATCACAACTGGATAGTTGCTGCCTACGCTCATTTCGTCATTTGCTACAGGTAAAACTCGGCTAAAAACTTGACTGAAATTCGGAAAACAAATCGTTTGGATTTGACTCTTCTGATCCGTCTTGTTCCACAGGATAAAGGAATCCTCAGGATGGCAGCAGGTGTTCTCAAGTCCTTACCTAGACTGGGTCATTGAGCGCGTCGCTCTAAATGCGAAAGTAGTAGGCGGTCCTCATGGTGACAAAGACAAGATGGTCGCGGTGTCGTCGGAGAGCAGGATCATCTTATGGAGTATCCAGGATGGGGGAAGTGGCAATGAGATAGGTGAGAGAAAGGGGCTTTAAACAATAATTCTGATAGTAAATCTTTTCCTGATTTGACTTGATTATGTTTATCTCTGAAGGTGTGTTCAGTCTTGGTGTGCCTGTTGATTCTCTTTTCTTCATTGGGAGTCAGCTGGTTGCCACCAGTCATACTGGGAAGGTCGGTGTGTGGAACGCAGTGACACAGCATTGGCAAGTAAGAGCATTCATACTAAATGTGTGTATAGCAACAATAATAAAAAAAAACAAGAATAAAATTCGATTAAACTACGTTTAAAATAAAAATGTGTTCCTTTGTTTGTAACATTTTACGAGTTCCTTTATGAGTTTCATGAATGAAGAACCGAATACTTTTGACAAGAAAAGAGGTCATTTGTAGATGACAAAGAACACATCATCAACACACCTGCATAACTCTGATATCCTCATGAAATCAGTGCTTAGATCAGATTAGAACTGTCAAGATTTTGAAGCTTGTCACGAGAAAAGAGTTCAACATTTACAAATCAATGTTAATTACAGATTAATGTACACTAGTCCTAAAGACCATTTAAATGATATGGTGGAAATTCACGTGCTTTTCATGCGAGTGTGTCGTCACGAGATAAGACACTGTTTTTGTTGTGCAGGTGCAGGATGTAGTACCCATCACCAGCTGTGACACAGCTGGATCCTTTCTTCTTCTTGGATGCAACAATGGCTCCATTTACTACATTGGTAAGCCACTGGCAGGTGTGCTGAGGTAACAACTGCGCTCACTACACTGATCTGACGCACTTTGTAAATGCATATACTGTGCATAGGTTACATCATAAAGAGGAACTAGTTTTCAGCCATCAATGCACAAGATGTGAAGTTGCAAGAAAATCCATGGCATTTTTTTTTCAGACATGCAGAAGTTCCCACTGAGAATGAAGGACAATGACCTGCTGGTGACCGAGCTCTACCACGACCCCTCGAATGATGCCATAACAGCTCTCAGTGTGTACTTAACACCTAAAACCAGTAGGTGACCTGCGTTTTGTGCGATTAAACGCAGAAATTATAATCACAATCGCTGTTTATAGACAGTTAAAACATTTCCCCTTGAAACAGAGCAACTGAGGTTGGTTACAGAGCTACACTTTTTTTTTCCACAGGCGTGAGCGGAAACTGGATCGAGATCGCGTATGGCACTAGTTCAGGTGCAGTGCGTGTGATAGTGCAGCACCCCGAGACGGTTGGATCGGGGCCTCAGCTGTTTCAGACATTCACGGTCCATCGCAGCCCTGTCACCAAGATTATGCTGTCTGAGAAACACCTCGTATCAGGTAACACTAAAATACTTATTCGGAAATCCGCTTTTTCTCGTTGACACTGCGACGATGATGATTCCACGATTTTGTGCTACAGTGTGTGCCGACAATAACCACGTGAGGACGTGGACAGTGACTCGCTTTAGAGGCATGATCTCCACTCAGCCTGGGTCCACGCCACTGGCTTCCTTCAAGATCATCTCGCTGGAGGAGACGGAGAGCCATAGCAGCTACTCCTCCGGCAACGACATAGGTGACTATGCCCTAAAGGACTTTGAAAACCCGAATCTACGTCAGAGAATGTCTCTAGCCTTGGTGTGTTTGTACAAATGGGGTGTTTGTACCCATACAGGACCATTTGGAGAGAGAGACGACCAACAAGTGTTCATTCAGAAAGTCATTCCGATAACCAACAAACTCTTTGTGCGTCTCTCCTCCACTGGAAAGAGGTAAACCCCTCAAATCACCGCCAAATTTTATCTACTAAATGTTTTCCGATTCTCAAATCTGTGCTTATTCGACCTGGCTGCATGTCCAACTAAAGGATCTGTGAGGTGCAGGCAGTGGACAGCACCACCATCACGTGTTTCACAGTGCGCGAGTGCGAGGGCTCCAGTCGCATGGGCTCCCGGCCACGTCGCTACCTCTTCACCGGCCACGCTAACGGCAGCATCCAGATGTGGGATCTAACCACGGCCATGGACATGGCGAACAAGAACGACAGCAAAAGCAAACGGGATGTTGGTGAGTTCAATTACTATTATTTATTTATTTATTTATTTATCATTAGTCAGTGGCGGGCCGTGCGTTTCACACCTAGGCCTTCAGAGGTGTTCTGCCAGAATCAGTTCACCTCAATACCATCATTATGACACCACGGCTATAGAAAGCATCAATATTTTAGAGAAACGCAGTATATGCTACGCTTACAGACAGGAATCTCATACAGCGAGAATGAATGGCATTACTGAAGCAAGAAACCCAATGCACACAATTCAACCAAGTCTCCTTTCACTGCAGCCACAGCCGCATACATACCGGCCGCATACATCATCTCTTGCAGAAGCTTCGATATTAACCTCATAAATGACCATGCATTTTTCAGTGCATTTTGCTTTTCCTCGGGATTTAAAATGTAGGCAAGTTGTGTGTTTTTGTGCAAATTCTACAGGAAAGAAAACGCAAAACGTATAAACGGTTCATGAAAAACACTGTTTTGAACTGATTTGGCTGACCTTTCCTCGTGATGTCTGGCTTTTCTTGAAAAGTCCGTCTTGTAAATGTCCTCGTTAAGAATGTCTGCGACTTTTCTTCTCCTCCATCATCGGTGGAACGAAAAACAGCTATTTAACATACATGTATATATTAGAGCGTGCAGTTTGCAACAGATGCGGGTTGTGAGCTCTGATTAGCACGTGCCCTGACCATCCAATCAAAGGATGTGAAAATGCCAACATGTTCTGAAGCTTTAAGTCATTGAAGAAAGCAAGTCGCAGTCTGATTGGTTAAAGCAATAGCTTCAAACAACATTGGTTTTATAGTAGAAAAGGCCTGCAGTGCTTATAGTGCCGGCCTTTTCCGCAATACATAAAGTGACGGCTAAAATCTGATTAGATAAAACTTGTATATAGACACAAATAATTTAATGCATAACCTCGTAAATGACCATGCATTTTTGGTCATTTATGAGTCCAGACAGGTTAGTTCTTCCTGTCCTTTCTGTTGTATATTAAACTATACATGTGACTATGTTGTGTTTTTTTCCGCCTCAAGAAGTTGGAGGGCCTACAGAGGAGGAGCTTCTAAAGCTGCTTGATCAATGCGATCTGAGTACATCACGCTGTGCCACACCCAACATTAGCCCCGCTCCTTCAGTACTGCACCACAGCCGACTCCGAGAGTCCTGCTCCAGGTCAGACTCAGTGCATCAGTCCCACGTTACTCACTGCCACACAGTAAACCACACTGTAAACCATGTCGCAGAGCAGGAAAATACTAACAGGTCTATTTTAATACTCTTCAGACTATTAAGACTTGTTATTCCAGTGTACATACACCAGATAGGATTGTTGCTGAATCACTACATTTGGAGCATTTAAGTCTATGGTTAATACTGGTGTATATATACTGGTATATACTGGTGTGTGTGTGTGTGTGTGTGTATATATATATATATATATAAAGCAATTATTTCGCCATTAGAGACTCAGTGTCTCACTAAAAGTATTGTAACTTTAGGGTTTAAGTGCATGTGGGAATTCAATGTTCAGTTTAATATATATGTCAAAATAACTCTTTAACGCAAAATCATTTGAACTGCATTCGTTTTCTTAACGCCTGATTAATTCAGTGCGTATTTCTGTTTATAAAATTAATAAATATAAAAACAGGGGTAAAATTAAAACCTTCAACACGACACACATTCATTCACGACGTCCTTTCTTTACTTCACTAAACATTTGTTTCACTGATGCGGCAAGTATTAAAAAAAAGCACCACATGATGCACACATGATGCACACATCCGGCAATTAAAACCATACGTGTGGAAACATAGCAAAAGTTCAGATTGGTTTCCGTATGATTTGCATAATTTAAAACACTAGAATTACTTTGTATGTACTTGGTACTTTGAATATTTTGTCTTCATGCTCTGTGGGGAGTTTGGTTTCACTGATAATAATTAAACATTTCCATAAAGCATCCATATTTGCCCATGTGTTATAGTGTTAGAAACTTAAAAAGTATTCATTTAAGGTACATTTTAAACAGATAAAAATGTGTGATTAAGTTGCGATTAATCACGAGTTAACTCATGACAATCATGACAAATATTATATATATATACAGTAAATGTATAGAGAAATGTGTATAGTGGGAAACTAATTAAAATCCCATCAGACTTTTGATGACCCACATTTTCTGTATCACAATTTTTTTCAGTCTTCAACTGCAGGCCCAAGAACTCTTGTCAGAGAATGCCACATACGGTGCTGTACGTCCGTACCGAGAGAGCCCCCTGCTGGCCCGTGCCCGTCGCACAGAGAGCTTCAGCAGCTACCCTGACATCCACACTCTCAACCTGGCCAAAGTCCTGAGGGAACACGGTGGGCATTGCAGCGGCACTGACGATGACAGCAACGGTGACACCGGAGACAAAAGGAGCTCAGAGAGTCCGACGAGCACCGTGGACAGTCCCAGAGATCACCGGCGTAGGGCGCACTCATCCGACGAAGGTACTTTAGAGGGCCGAGCGGAGGGTAAGAGGAGAGGAGCGTTTGAAGGGAACTTCCTAAGCCGGAAGAAGGCGCCTCCGGTCCCTCAGCTGAGCTCTGTGTCTGTGGGAAGTGAGGCAGGAGGCAGCGACTCGTCCAGCACTGCCTCCCCCTCTCCAACTAAAGCGTCCACTTCCCCACGCCACCGCAGGGGTCTGGACATGAGCGAATGAACGCTAAAATAGGGTGTGTATATAAATAACAAATACATACCGAAGCAGTATTACCATAGACATACACATATCCCTGAAGAGGTTTATCTCTGGTAAGAAACACAGAGATACAGGATACTGGTGTCTAAAGCCGATGTTGAATGAATATTTAAATATATCTACTGCATACTTCTTACTCAATTCTGAAGCACTTTAGTGTCAGTTAATATTCTAATCCCTGTAAAGGTTAAAACAGAAACGACCGAAGGCAAAAGTAACGCATCACTACCATCAGCTAACTCGGTAACTCACTGCGTTCGTCTGAAAAGCACTTTATTTTGCTCATTTCACATTTAACGATGGGAATAATCTCAACGTTTGCAGGTGCCTTGGCTTTTTTTTTTTTTTTTGAATGACTAGCTCACGAAGAACGATCATGTTCAGCAAAACAGGTTTATCAAACCCTATTATGAGATTGGAAAATACACTCATAGAGCAGGTCAGAAATCAGATGCAGATTGATAAAGGAATATTTTAGTATTCACTAAATGTATTAACTAATGTATTGGGATACAACACTAAAGAGTGGGTTGGGTATACTAATAAGTGTTATTACCATTATTAATAGCTTAATATGGAGTATCAATTGCCTATTTAAATATTTATAATCTATTTAATCGCACGGTTTGTTTTCACCCTGGGTTTTGTGGGTCACGTTTTCCCGAGCCTGTTTAGATCGACGACCCACCCAAACCCACGTTTTCTCTCCGTCATGCCGTTGCTACTCATTAAATCGGAACGTCTTTAAAGTATTTGTAACTTTTTCAATGTAATCTAGCCATAATATGCCTCTGTTTAAAACAGGGAATGAATCTACATTACAAAATCGAACCCTAATTACCGTATTTGCACTTACAGCTGTCTCTCTTTACACAGGTTGGCACAGGGAAAGGGGGAATTTTGGAACGAGGAGTTTAGTTATATTGGAGCAGTGGAGCGTTTGCTGTGAAGCCTTTTATAAGAATGGTGATAGTGATTATAACGTCTGTGTAAATTTGGTAGTAACACCTCAACACTGCAATGATGCGTGTTGTGGAACGGAGCAACAATGGCGCTTCACGATCAATATTTGGTGGTGTATTTTTATCGGAAATGAGCAGACGGGACATGTGAAATACCAACCTGAAATTCCATTACACAAGCAAAACACAATCATGCATATTACTAATTTTTTTTTTTTGAACAAAAGAAAAAAAAGATAAATTATCAATCACTATATACCCTCCCAATTTCTTGAACTGTATATGTAGCTTTTCCTGTCCATCTTCATCCATCTGATGTCTCCCTCACACAGTTCTAAATGTCTACCATCTGTTCTTCTAGTGTTTACAGTTCAGTAGGAGATACCATAAAAATGACAAAGTGATCTATTATTGCTATATGGGTTTTTCGCTTAGGTCAAACACCGGTCAAGGAAGAGTATCTCCTGTTAAGTAAATATATCACATATCACAGCCAATCCTATAATGAACATTACTCATTACATCAGCAAAACTTTTATTTTAAACGTACAGGACCGGCATAATACAACATTCCACATTTTTTTTCCTCACAGGACACAATCATGACGCCGTAACAGGCAATGACGGCGAAATTCTCTTAACGCTGCTCTCACATGATCACCATTCTGATAAAAGGTTCTACAGCGAACGCTCGTTGCGCACCTCTCCACTGATAACTAATGGCAAAGGGGTTCTAAACCAGGTCACACTGGTTCCTTTGCAGGAAGTTCCAAAACCTGTTTCCCTGCACCACCCTGTGTGTGTGTATAATATATAGTATATATATATGTAGATATACACCGATCAGGCATAATATTATGACCACTGACAGTGAATAACTAATTATCTCTATCAGGGCACCTGTTATTGGGTGGGAAATATAGCAAGGTAGCAAGTGAACGCTTTGTCCTTGAACATATGTTAAAAGCAGGAAAAAATGGCAAACATTTGTGTGACTTTGACAAGGGCCAAATTGGGATGGCAAGATGACTGGGTCAGAGCATCTCCAAAACTGCAGCTCTTGCGTTTCAAGGCTGCAGAGGTCAGTATCTATTAAAAGTGGTCCAAGGAAGGAACAGTGGTGAACCGGAAACGGGGTCATGGGTGGCCGAGGCTCATTAAAGTATGTGGGGAGTGAAGGCTGGTCCGTGTGGTCCGATCCAAAAGAGGCGCTCCTGTAGCTCAAATTGATGAAGTTAATGCTCAATGGGTCAGAACTGATTTGGCATCAAAAGGGGACCAACACAATATTAGGCAGGTGGTCATAATGTTACGCCTAATTGTGTACATATATATGTGTGTGTGTGTGTGTGTGTGTGTGTGTGTGTGTGTGTGTTAGGTACACCCCCACACATTTTTGCATCTTATCAAGGGACAATACTATACTAAAAATGAAACTTGAATGATATGTGGATAAATGTGCAGCTTGAATAGCAGTACAGATTTACGGTTCTCAACAAACAGCCATTATTATCAAAAGAGCTGGCAACAAAAGTGAGTACACCCAAGTGAATGTCAAAACTGTCCAAAGTGTCAATATTTTGTGCGAGCACCATTGTTATCTAGCACTGCCTTAATCCTCCTGGCTGTCTGGCCAGTTTCTAAAGAGAGGGCATCATGTTATGCTTCTAAATATCACAGAACATGTTGGAATCCAGGATTCCCTCATTGAATTATTTTGACTATAATGACTGTATGTCAAGTTATTTTTAGATGACAGTAAATCTGTACTTTATACAAGCTGCACATTGACTCTAAAATATATCCAAGTTTCACTTCTTTAGTATTGTCCCTTGAGAAGACACTAAAATACAATAGTTGTTGAAATGTGAGGGGTGCACTAACTTTTGTGAGATACTCTGTGTGTGTGTGTGTAATATATATGTATATAAGATAAAGCTATTTAATAACAACTGCTAAGCTGATTGTACTTTCTGAACATAAGCGTGTGCCACTTTCTGCTTTGGCTTTACTCCGCTATGTTTACAGTTAAAATAATGAAATGTACAGGATATAGCTGTTGACATTGGTATACGATGAATACATTTATTATCGTAAGCCATTATGTAAAGATTCATGCTATTAAGGTATTTTACATGCTTGCAGTGGAAGTTTAAAAAGTGTGTGAAAAAAAAAAAGATATATATATATTTAATTTGCTAATGGACCTATTTCAATTGACAGACACAACATCAAGATTGTTTTATTCGTGTTTAAGTTGTTCGAAATGTCAGTTATTTCAGACGTTTGAATTGGATGGAATTGATCAGATTCTGTCCTTTTTTTTTTTAATGTACATTTAAGCTTATTTGTTTGTCCTACACACTAATTTTTCCTTTCAGCATTATTTTCAATCTTTCATTTCAAGCCTAAATTGATTTACTAAAGGTGAAGGTTCGAACGATTGTAAATCGAGCGAGTGATGTTTTTCTTCTTTTCTGTAATTAGCAGCTATACTTCAGGACTATGTATAAACCCGTCATCCCGATCGGACAAATGACGTATGCTCGGGTCAAAGTTGAAATCGACCGGGTATAAAAACGTATGGTTGCTAATATAAAGGACGTTATAATAACAAGGCCCTGCGAGCGAGGCACGGCTGCATCGTTAGTTTTGACAACAGAGCTATATTTTAGTCAAAGGAGATCAGCAAGTAAAATGTAATACTAACACAAGGTACATTACTGAAACACACAACGGTACACATTCTTGTACTTTCACTGACAATAAAGAAATAAGAAAACAAGAATGCATTCAGAGCCATGATTTTTAATACATGTAAACACTTTCTTTTAATAAATGCATGACTACCTGTCATATAAAAAAGGATTTATATATATATATATATATATATATATATATATATATATATATATATATATATATATATATATATATATATATATATATATATAAAAATATAAAATCCTGACAGGATGTTAAAGTACATTCTTATTTGTACAAAAGAAAAAAATTATTTATAAATTACTCAATAAATAATACTGATAACCTCTTTAAAATCTCATAAAACATCAAGGAAAAGTAGTTACCGAAGCACA
Organism: Silurus aristotelis; assembly: GCF_946808225.1. Taxonomy (NCBI): domain Eukaryota; kingdom Metazoa; phylum Chordata; class Actinopteri; order Siluriformes; family Siluridae; genus Silurus; species Silurus aristotelis. Next base: position 20,727,230 of record NC_139582.1, on the reverse strand, counting down.
AGACGAACAGGATATTACTCTTATTGCTATGACATACAGGTTTAAACCAAACCTCTATGGAAACACGCAAAAAACACGACAGACTTTAACAGGATACAGTAACATACTTACTGTTCGCTTGGCATTGTCACAATTATTTCTACTATATTGCTCTATGTAATAGGCACAGAGTCATGCTAGCTAGATTTGCATTAGTAGCATCCTACACATACACATGATCAGAAATGATTTCTGGGACAAAACATTGTGCTGCATTAATAGCTGGTTGATTAAAGGTGAATCGTGGTTCGGAAATGCAACCTGTGATGTTGCCCTTATATGGATACATTATATTATTATATCCCTGGGCATCCTAGGATTTTCTTAATTTCTTGTCGTACTTTTGGACATCGTTTTGAGGACTTGAATTAAAAATGGAAAGTCTAAATGAAACGATTGAATAAAAAGGATGACTTGAAGACTGGAGCTGAATTCTAAGCTTGATGATCAATTAGCCTACGTATAAATCTAAATTATTCTCAGATCTGTGAGAGACCGCAGTCCATTTTGTATTTTGTAGAAACGTGAAAAGATGGGAATCGTTCGATATGTTGGTACTAAATGTCCCAGGTTGCGTTTCGTCCTGAGGTTTAGCCTCTTGTACTAAATGAAAACCGCAAGAACAGATGATTGAGACAGTTTACACAGGTAGCAGCTGTATAAGGGGTGTGCGATAATATCGTAATTGTTTTAACGATATGCAAAATCATATTATCGAGTGTGTCACTCATTTTCTGCAACTAAGCAGGTGACAGATTGCTGCGTTTACCAGAAGAACAACCGTGACCCCTTACGATCCATGCGAGAATTCATTCCTAGGTTTGGATCAACATCACAACGAGCATGGAGGTGGTTTGGTTTTGGTTTGGGATGTTAGTCAAAAAAAAAAGAAGACCGATCTCTTTCACCGTCTTCAAACTTCCCACCTAAATGAATATGAGGATTAAATAAAATAAATGAATAAAAAACGCCCCCCAAAAAAAACCCCGAATTATTTAGCAAGCAAAAAAAACCAAAAGATATAACGAATGCTGTCCCCAATTACGTTGCCTGAGACATACAAGTTCAAGCAGGATAAAACAGTTGGGTTTGAACAGCTTTTAAATACGTTAGACCCAAGATACACACTTGCTGGGCGAAAATACTTCAGTGAAACAGCGCTGCCTAAATTGTACGAGTCAAGAAGGTCTGCATTTTGTGTATTGTCTGTATTGCACAGTTCACTTTAAAGAAGACCAGGAGTCTTAAAAAATGGTGATCGGTATGGGGCAGTATGCTGTAATTTGTAAATAATTTAACAAATTACAGAGCATAATTAGGCATAACAGAGCAATTTACAGTACTATAATGCTTATGCACTTTACAGTGTATATATGTTTGTGGCAACGGGTGAGTGGACGAGCCCCGGGTCGCTGGGGGGGGCAGAGCCGGTTGTGCTGTGATTCATTTTAATGGTGACGCCGATAAAAAAAAAAAAGGAGCTAAAATTGGGCTTCGAAACACCGAAAGCAAATAAAAAAATATGCACTTTAACACCAAGCCAACTGAACTCTATAGTAAGGCATCGCACAAGGCAGGAGATGTGTATATCTTTGAATGGGAGTAAAAATGTACTATAAACAATACCCAATGTTTAAATATTTGTAAAAAAAAGATTTTGTGTCGATATCGTCAACGTAGGATCGAAAAATCGTAAGTCGAAAGATCATCATAACTCGGGAACTACCTCTATATTGTTTCAATTAAACAGTATCCGGTTGACAATGTAAAAAGGAACGAGTACAATATAATAAATTGACACACATTTTTTGAAACCCAGAAAATATCGAGATAATTTTTTCCCCCAATATCGCACACCCCTATGCTGTACACACTGCAGGTGTATCTCTGATATGTCTCGAAATCTTAAAGGGGAAATATTTAACGGAGCATATATGATTAATAAAAGTCTGCAGAGTCTTATGTGTATAGTGGTTTAGGTTCTGCACTTTTCAACTTTTTCTTGATGATACATTCAATTGAACAATAAACAGTATTTCTTTCGAAAGCTATTAAAAGATGCTGACATGGTCAATTATAATGAGGCAGAGTGTGGAGATTGAGGATATTTGTGTTCGTGTGTATAGAATGAGAAAAAGCTCTACAGGTGTGTATCCGTGAACACTGCATGCTCTTTCTTCAACGAGCTGAAGCCCTTGAGAGAGTCTGCAAACTCCTCGTCTCCAACATACTGCAAAAACAAGACATGCATTTCATGTCGTTGATCGTGATGTAACACACACTGGACACCGAGTCATAATTAGAGTTGCGAAGGGGCGGAAACTTTCCATGGGAACTTCATCTGGGGAATTTTGGAAATATTCCAAGTTGGATACCAGGGATTTATTGGAATTAATAAGAAATTTTGGGAAATTTATATAAACATCATATACAGGAATGGGCACTATTTATGATACATGTATTTCAAATATACAATAGTACAGCGCATCCGGAAAGTATTCACAGCTCTTCCAGTTTTTTTTCCACGTTTTATGCTACAGCCTTATTCCAAAATGGATTAAATTAATTATTTTGCTCAAAATTCTACAAACAATACCCCATAATGACAACGTGAACGAAGTGTATTTAAAATCTTTGCTAATTTATTAAAAATATAAAACATTCACATAAGCATTCACAGCCTTTGCTTGTTGAAGCACCTTTGGCATGAATTTGATACTATAAGCTTGAAACACCTATTTTTGGGCAGTTTCCTGAATTCTTCTTTGCAGAACTTCTCTCAGGTTGGATGGGGAGCATCAGCGCACAGCCATTTTCAGATCTCTCCAGAGATGTTTATTTGGGTTCACTGGGTTGTCCTGTAGGTACTTGTTTGTTATCTTGGCTGTGTGCTTATGGTCGTTATCCTGTTAGAAGGTGAACCGTTGCCCCAGTCTGAGGTCCAGATTGCTCTGGAGCAGGTTTTCATTAACAATGTCTTTGTACATTGTTGCACTCATCTTTTCCTCAATCCTGACTAGTCTCTCTGTTCCTGCTGCTGAAAAACATCCTCGCAGCATGATGCTGCCACCACCATGCTTCACTTGTAGGGATGGTATTGGCCAGATGATGAGCGGTGCCTGGTTTCCAGTTCAATCTTTGTTTCTCATGGTCTGAGAGTCCTTCAGGTCCCTTCAGGCAAACACCATGTGGTTGTAATGTGCCTTTTACTGAGGATTGGCTTTTGTCTGGCCACTCTACCATACAGGCCTGATTAGTGGAGTGCTGAAGAGATGCGTGTTTTTTTTTAAGGTTCTCCTCTCTCCACAGAGAAATGCTGGAGCTCTTTTAAAGTGACCACTGGGTTCTTGGTCACCTCCCTGATTAAAGCCCTTCTCCCCCGATCGCTCAGTTTGGCCAGGCGTTCCGCTCTAGAAAGAGTCCTGGTAGTACCAAACCTCTTTCATTTATGAATAATGGAGGCCACTGTTCTCATTGGGACCTTCAATGCTTCAATGCATACCCTTCCCCAGATCTGTGCCTCAGGTGGACTCCAGTCAAGTTGGAGAAACATCTCAAGTATGATCAGTGGAAACAGGCTGCACCTGAGCTCAATTTTGAGTCTGATGGCAAAGGCTGTGAATTCTGTTGTACATGTGATTTTTTTTCATTTTTATTTTGTAATAAATTTGCAAAGATTTCAAACAAACTACTTTCACGTTGTCATTATGGGGTATTGTTTGTAGAAAATTGAAAGAAATTATGAATTTAATCCATTTTGGAATAAAGCCGTGACGTAACAAAATGTGGAAATGTGAAGCGATGTGAATACATTCTGGATGCCTTCATATTTTGTATCAGAATACTTTAGTGTTTTGTATTTACAGTAAAATACTGTAAAATATTTTGTAAGAAGAATACATGATGACATCATAAAAATGCGGCCTATGATTGGTGCCTACTCAGTAGTTTGCCCAGACTGGTTGAGATCAGAACAGAAAAATATCCATATTGTAGAAGGTGGTCAAGGTAAGAAACGTGCAGGCTGCCAACATTCAAATTGATCATTTAAAAATTGTTGATATGCTACAACGTGTGTTTTCTACTTCCAAATAGGTGTCCAGTTATTGATATATAAATATTCGATTGCCGAATATTGTGCCCTAATTGAAGTAGCTGTTTAGTAGGATCATGATTTTGCATCCTATTGCATGAATGGCTGCCTGACACATAATATATTATTATATTTACGATTTACAATCAAATAATTTACTAGTTTGAAACTAGTTGCTATGAATGCAGGTGGCATCAGTCGTCATCTTGTGAATGACTTGTTTGTCTTTGAGTCGGTGTTGCTGTTGCAAAGTAGCCCTTCGTTACTAAACACCAAGTATCTAAATTTAACATTAAACTGTTGGCTACTTTAAAACTGAGCTTCATCTGAGAGATTACAGGGATTATTTATGTGAATATTTGATCCGTTATCTGGTTGCATATGTCAGATTAATTGTGTGACTCGGCCACAGAAAAGCTGTTGCTATCAAAAATTGTCTAATTAATCAACTGAGTCATTGTGATGGTGAAGGAACGGATCAAATAGACCAATTTGCAAAGAAATTTCATTTTTTAAAATGTATTTTAATACATGATGTGGCTACTGTATTTTGTAGTTTATTTTGATACACTTAAGGTATTTGTTTTTTGTTGTTTTTTTTTAATACATTTTGATATATCTTTGCCCAAACATACACATTTTGTTTGTTTATAAGCTGACATACATGTTTTATTTATGTATGTAATATTTGTCATTTACATGAATACTCGCCAAGATTTTGTGTGCAAAATTCAAGAAATGATGTGTTGAGGAAACACACAGTGCATGTAGGGGGTGTGGCCTCAGTAACCCTGCAGTAAGTGTGTGCTGTGTGCGATTGATGGGATTGAAAAATGTGCAGGGGAGAAATTCGACTAAACTTGCATTAATGCTAATTGTTTTAACAAAGATTATCCTGTAAGATGTTAAAGGCTAACCCTGTCATTTGATACATTTCCAGTTTATTCCCATTTAATTCCCGTTACGGAAAGTTCCAATCTTCCAGGAATTTTGCAACCCTGTGCATAACATCAACACACACGTCTATACATACAAGCTTCTCACCATGCCACTGTCGGTGCCCTGGCGCTCAGTGTCCCATCTCAGGCCTGCCAGGGACTTTTTATCCTGTGTGTCGATCAGCTGACTGACGCTGCGGTGCAGGGAATTCTGGGAGTAGGCGTGGCTAAGCTGGCTCTGACTGGGAACACGCAGCATGGGCATGGTGCTCTGGTAGCCACGATTGGTGACGCCGAGCTTCGTATCGGTCAGACCCTGAAATACACGTGAGAAACAGTGAACAGGTTTTCTCCCACTTCTCCAAAGCTTCACAGCTTCACTATGTTTTTAACGAAACCATGCAAAAGCAAACAGAGATTCAAAGAGGAATGAATAAAATGTAGATGAATGCAGCACAAGGGTTTTGCCCATCTGTGAGGGGAAAACGGATGAGATGACTGGGATAAGGACGAGTTCTCTTTTGAGTCTCTGTACTCTCAAGGTTTCTTCCTCATACCATCTCCGGGAGTTTTTCCTTGAATTAGGGACAAATTTAGGGACGTTAAAATGTATATTTGTAATGTATTTATTTCTGTAAAGCTGCTTTGGGAAGTGGGAGCTTAGGCTCTGGGTTTCTGACTGGAAAAAATATGTTTAAAACCCAGAACTGCCAAGCTGACATTGTTGGGCCCTTGAGCAAGGCCCTTAATACTTTCTGCTCCAGAGACACTGTATCATGGCTGACCTCGCGCTCTGACCCCAGGGTCCTAAAAAATAAAAATAAAAAAAGGATTTCGCTGTATGTATGCCTTCAATTTACTTCTGCCCATTAGGGTTCACCACAGCGTCTCCGATGTATGTCTTCGATTTACATGTAACAAAAACCTCTTTCTCTCTTTTTTTGTTCCTTTCTTTTTGGGACAATGTCTCCTACAAAACTACATTGAAAAAGTCGATGCTTTTAGTCTACATTTTTTAACAAGTCACTACAATACAACGGGCCATGGATCTGCCTTCTTATCTGAACATCATTTCCTGTTTACCAAATTGTCTGTTCAAATCGTTCTGACAAAAATGCATACTGATTGCCAAAGTTTGCATCCTTCTTGCTTTTTGGAGGGAAAAAGGCAGAGTTTTTATCAAAAATACAGAAGACTATGCTCATTTATGTTTTAAAACTGAATAGTCTTAAATAAAGTCAGGGTCATTGGACATCATCTGGACATTTTGGGTTTATTGTTTTTGCTTTGGCCACCAGATGCCGCCACTGAGCTCTTATTCCATATTCACTACCCCCTAAATGTTGAATGTCTCCCACCTGCTCCTCGTTTGTTTTGTGTATTTAAGTAACCCCTTTTATGTTGGTTCATTATATTTGACTTGGTATTTGTCTTTGTCTTTATTTGTATTGTATTTCAATCTGGATCTGTGTGAGTTTGTTTGTTTGTTGTCTGTCTGGTGAGTGTCCTGCTATTTGTTTTTTTAATTTCCCTGAGTCTCCTGGTATCTCCTGTCTTCCTGAGTTTCCGTGTGCATTTCTTTGTCCTGTTTTGACAAATACTTTTATTACAATTATTATTGTTTTATCATTTTTGTATTTTTGATAAACCCACAATGCCTGTGCTCAATTTCGGTTCTCCTTTCTCAGGTTTGTTTGTTTCCTTGCTGCTAGAGTGTCTGCCACTTACTTTAGCAGCCCGGGTTCGAGACCCACTCTCGGACCTGACAAAATACCAGTTATTTACAATTATTTAGTTCTCAGTAGTACATATAATCTGAAAGAATATGTCAAACATGATAGGTGGTTTAAATCCATCACCTCAAAACAAGTAACAGGAGAAAACCTGTTTATATTTATGCAATTTCATAGATGCCCTCATACAGAGCATCATACATTTATCTCATGCGTACGACTGTTCAGCTATGGGGTTGAGGGCCTTGCTTAAGGGCCCAGGAGAGTCAGCTTGGTGTGGCTGGGATTTGAACTCATGACCTTCAGATACAAAGTCCAATGCTTTAACCACTAAGCTACCGCCCCACCCCATTTAAAAAACTAGCTTATGGTCTGGAATGTTTTTTTTTGTCTGGACAAGTCTCTTGGTAGACATTTTATACACATTCCCCAAGGTTTCGTCCACTTCTTTCCAGTCTCAGTGTCAATTCAGCAAGCACGCAGCACAGACAGATCATTTTCCATTCCGAGCAAAACAAATGATTGTGTGCTTTGGAGGAAAAGAAAAAAATTATATAATAGATATGTTTAAATTTAAATTGTTTGCCACCATTATACAATAAATTAAGTAGATGTTTGTCCATCATTGTGGAAAAATTAGGGACCTGAGTGTCCTCACAATCCATTAAGAGCTGAATTTGATTGTTTATAATGTTACAATTGGCCTTGCAGACACCTGGATCTTTTAGCTACAAATACTGTCTTGCAGAGCTTAGAGAAGAGGAACGAGTTATATCTGAGTGGTCTATACAGGTTTGGTGTAACAGGATTAGCATTATTTTAAGGGTCCTGGTTACACAGGGGGCGTAGCAGAACCCCATACTATCCTGTATGATTTTGGTATATAAATTGTCGCTTTGCACAATAATCTGTTAGGAAGCACGCTATAATAAATCCCCCCCTTCATGCCAAGTGCATGCATGCATGTGTAAGCCCCCTTTAGACGGTTGCAGGATTCAGAACCGCGGCGCTTCACGGAAGTTCTGACTCGTCGCACAACGATGGCAAAACGGGAATGGAGCTGAGAATAAAAGAGGATGTCAAAAGAGGAAAGAAAAACTTGTAAAAGATAAAAGAGAGCAACAAGGGGAAGATAACTAGTCCCCTAGTTTAACAAACCAAAAAAAACTTCCATGCAATCCAGCAATAGTAATTGAAGACCATACAATGGTGTCAATCGCTGTACTGTATACAGTTTGCAAAATTTCAATTTGATAAACTGTTCAAATTTAGTTCTTTATTGTCTTCTTACTGAATACACAATTCTTATGCTTATTATTAATGTTGTTACATGTAGCAAAAAGATCAGATAATTGGGGGATTGGGGGCCTTGGGGCCCGGAATACAAATTAGCCAGGGGGCCCTGAAACCCTAGCGGCGCCCCTGGGTCTGTCTATGCTAATGATGGAGTTAATTACTCTAGTTAGCGTGCTGATTTTAGCTAAATCAAACAGGAAGGAATGAAAGTGGGAATAAAAGGGTAAAAATATTTATTAATATCTTATTCAACTCCACCCTTTTACTCTTGAATAACTGCGAAAGTGTTTTTAGGGGGAAAGGACTACGTTTAAACCTAGTCTAATAGTATTTAGTAAAAATTAAAAAGAAAATAATAATAAAATAAAAAAAAGTCAATAGGATCAGGACAAAATTTTATATATATATATATATATTTTTTTTTGTCCTGATACTATTGAATTTTTTTATTGTATTTATTGTATTTATTTATTTTTTTATATATTAATATATATATATATATATATATATATATATATATATATATATATATATATATATATATATATATATAAAAGATCATTTACAGATAATTGTTAGTTAGATAATTTAATTACTAATTGATTAATATTAAAATATTACAAATTTTTTTATTGTTATGATTTTTTAATTTTTGATTTTAGTTATTTTTATTGTGCAATAGATCATTCATAATTAAATATAAATTGTAGTTAGAAAATTATTTATTATTTATTTTTATTGTTAGTTAGATAATTGATTATTAAAGATGATGAGGTCATTTTGTTAGAATGAATTATTAGTAGTTAGATCATTCATAATTAAAGATAAAGATAATTAAACAATTAAAAATAATTGTTGACAATAAATGTCTCTGTTTCTAAGTACAGCTTTGCAAATTGATGTCCTCAATTACACCGTATAGAAACTTCCAATGGCAAAAAAAAAATAAAAAAAAATCATAGAATGGAGATGAAAAAAAAAAAGCACACTAAAACACAGATTGAAAAAGAAAAACAAAAAAGAAAACAACCAAACACACTTTCAGCTCTCCACACGCCAGATGCTGTACCTCTGTGTGTATGGTAAAGCCCTTTAAGGTTACGCTGCTGGATGAGTCCGGGACATTGTCAAACTGTAAAAAGAGATTGAGCTGTGAGCAGACAGAGGGAGAGAGAGGAAGAGAGACAGAGAAGAAGAGGAGGAAGAAGAAAAAGCAGAAAGGAAAGGAGAATAAGTGCTTACCATTCCTCCATCAGCCTGAAGGAGAGCAGTGGAGGCATGGTTAGAGCAGAGCTGCAACACCAAGAGTGATCCCGTAACATCAGGAGGAAACCAGAAAAGCATTCAGACATAATAATGAGTCTTAAAGTATCCAGAAAAGGGAACATTTCTAATAAAGTAAGTGTTGCATAGATCTTGTGCTGTTGTATATGACCACAAGGTGGCAGCACGAGCAAGACAAAATTATTGTGCCCTCTTGTGACCATTTTGTGCAAGTACATGAAATAGAGAGAAAAGTGTAAAGCAGGTGACATATACATTACACTCACAAGCCACTTAAATAGTAAAACGTGCCTCCTTGTGCATAATGCAATCGCCCCTTAAGCCAATAATGAAGCAGCAGAAGAAAATTGAAAAAGGACCAGACTACATTTTCTCAGCCTTCAACTGTCCTGATTCAGGTGAGCCAGTGTCCATTATTGATTCCTCTTTGACAAGAATAACTTCCAAGTTCAGCATTTTTGTGCATGCTGACATGCTTTTCGAACCAGTCTGTCCTCTGATCTCTCTCTCATTTTTACACTATTCTTTATGAACTATATTAAAACTGTTACATGTAAAAACATGATGTCAGCTGCTTCTGAGATAATTAAACCAGTCCAATTGGTTCCAGCAACCAATAAATGCCAGAATTCTGATGTTTGTTGTGAACGCTAACATGATTTGACTCATTATACTGTGACCACACGAATAAGCAAGGTTTATAGGTGTTCCTATTAAAGTGGCAAGTGAGTGAACAGTATTTATGAATCAAAATGAGGCAATACTTGTAATAATTCTAGAAATTTAACAGTGTGCAATGTTTTTTTTCCCTATTGTGTCATCACCTTGTTTTTAATTTTCTTTATAGTAATATTTATCAGATGTAGTTTTTGACTTTTTGACTTTACACACACTGTGTAACACACACACACACACACACACACACACACACACACACACACACACACACACACACATACACACACACAGAGCAATGCTGTAAAGTTGGAATGTTATCAAGAATTAAAATGTTATATTGTTTATTTCTATCAATATTTTAAATGGAAAGTGAGTGAACAGAAAAAAACCCCAAATCAAATCAACATTTGGTGTGACCACCCTTTGGCTTTCATTCCGTATACTTGTACAAAGTCATGGCTTTTGTACGATCAGGTTGTAGGTTTAACCAGTTTTACAAAGCAGGTGCTAATGATCATCAATCACATGCAGGTTGGAACATTATCTGAAACAAGACTGAGCACAGCAACAAGACACAATGTAATTCGACTGCATCAGCAATTATGGACGGAAACGTGCAAAAAATGACAGTAGGTACTCTTGATCATGAAATATTTGGCTGTAGCAGGAGGCAGTTTGTTCACTGAAAAGCTGGTAAACTGATAAACAATTATGCTTGCCTGCAGGCAACAGTGAAGCATGGTGGAGGTTTCCTTGCATGTTTGGGGCTGCAAATTGGTCAGTATTAATCATGTTCGCAATACTGGGAAATACAAGCAGATACAATACAATCTTCTAATTAGCCCCAAATTTATTCTGCGCTCCGAACATACAGCCAAAGTCATAACAAACTACCTTCAGCGTAGAGAACAACAAAAAGTCCAGGAAGTGATAGTTTGGGCCGCCACAGAGTTCTGATCTTAACATCATCAGGTCTACCTGAGATTACATGAAGAGACAAAAGGATTTGAGGCAGTACCTTCAATAACCAGTACCTAAAATAATTGATGGGTTGCTCACACAAAATATTGATGTGATTTGGATTTCTTTTCTGTCCATTTACTATGTTGTTCAGAAATAAAAATAAAGTATTAACACTTACATTTGTTTACAGTGTTTCCACTTTACAGCATATTTTCACACCTAAAGCCTAAAACATTTGCACAGTACTATATTTAAACATAACTAATACTACTCATAAAAGAGGAACTTATTCATTTCTGGCATTTTTTTTTTATCTCAATAAGTTGTTAAAATTCTGCATTATCCTATAACTTGTATTTTCAGTTATTAATACCAATGAGAAAAAGCACGGATCATCACTCTGTGATCTAAGTTAAAGTTAAATATATATATAAAAAAATCAAGTTCTATCAAATAGCATCAAGTTAAAAAATGAAAGAAAATAAAGGTGTAGTTGTGTTAAGCACCCTAACTGATTTACTTGCATTAATGGCAGAATTGTTTGTTTGTTTGTGGTTGCTTTGAACTTTATTTTTATTACAGAGAATCATAAATGAAGAATAAGGAAGAACACGAAAAAGATTATATAAATCTTGCCGTTCATTGCGACCCACCTGTCATGTCTATATTACCCACTAGAGGGGTGTGCCCTGCACTTTAAAAACTACTGATTTATACAAAACCTTGTTTAACATAAACCGAGTCAGTTCAACTGTGAAACGTATAAAAGACTATAAAATAATTGTGAGGTTTAGCAATTTGTTCAACGACAACTGAAAAGTGTGTGGTAGTTATATAGGTGTTGTGTTCTCTGACCAGGTACGAGTCACTGGGTGGGTATTTCGGGCTTCTTCCCTGGAGCGGTTGGAGTGGTGCCCTCTCTCTTATGAAAGATGGCTTCCTGAGAGCTCGGCGCAGGACCAGACCCAACAGAATGGCCACGAGCAGCAAGCCCACAAAGGCCATGAGTATGATGAACCACAACTCTGTGTAGAATTTGTATCCTGATGCATACAAGCCAGTCTTGCCACCAGAATTGGGCTCTGTAGCATCTGTTTGGAAGGAAATCTTTTACTTTTCTCTGAATCTTTGAGCTGACATTGTAAGAATACATAATACTGTACATTCAGAATTCAGGACGTGAGACATTATAACATTGGAATATGAATATAAAAGTGGTTTAGGTGGCCGAAAGAACCAAAGATTTGTCACTTACATTATGGAGATGGAGCATTCTTCACCATTCCCATACATACTCAGTGAGCACACATAATCAGCAATAAACCTACCTATACCAGTAGCAGTGTGGTACTTGATTACAGGAGAACTGGCACTGCCACTGTCTGTTGTACAGGTTACTTGAAAGGCAAATGCTAAAAAATAAGTGTAGTGTGGAGGGGGTTAGAGAGACAGAAAATAAAAGAAATACAATTTGATATAGACATTGGATGTTAATTCAGATATAACTTACTGTACACATTTTTATTAGGGACATAGGTCTAGAGACAACATTTTTAATAAATACTTTTATCTGAGGTCCGGGGAATGTAGATGTAACTGTGGAAGCCGGTGTAAAGGCGCAGGCTACTTTCGGTCAGGGAGTAGTCACGCAGCGGTCCATTTAGAGAGAAAGACCTACTCCAGTCCACGAACACCATGGTCAGGTTGCTCTGCACTACAAATGGCCCCTTATACTGTGGGGCTACAACACAACATGGACCAACAATGTCAGCTGTCTAAATGGGTTTAGACTAAATTGTCAATACAAGTATTCGACTTTTAGAAGATGTAGTGCATAAAGGATACTGATTAAAAGACAGATTGTACCTTCCTTTAGTGTCGCGATGGAGACCCAATCGGATGCTGTGCTCCCCATGTTGTTATAAGAGACCACACAGACTTCATAGGTGGTGTAAGGGAGGAGGGCAGTGACATTAAGACTCAGGCCCTTTCCAAAGAACCTGGTCTCCACTGGCCCCACAGAACAAGGCATTGGCACTGGTTGCAGCGGTTGGGGGCAAGCCGTGCGCACCAGCAGCTCACAGCTACAACGGCAGAACGCAAAAATCAGAACGATGAACAAATTTACTAAATAGACAGTCAGAAACACTTTTGGAACATTCCAAGCACCTCTCAATGATCCCATTGGGCTGCAGAGGCTCATCCCACTCGAGTAGAGCAAAGCGCGAGGTGAGAATAACAGGTCGAGGTGGAGGTTGCTGGAATGGGACTGAGGCCTGAGTGTGGAGTTCACTCACAGGGCCACGACTGCAACACAAGAAGCAGGTACAAGCCTCCACCCTAACAGAGTAGGTGGTGAAGGGCATAAGGCCGTGCAACGTTTGCTGCCGTGATGTCCCCTCTGACAACTATGCAGATAGAAAGAAGTGTTTAGTAAGCGGATAAAAGAATGGAATCAAGTGACTGTAAGTCTATTCAAAGCTTAAGATTGAAAAATATAATAAGATTCTTTTTCTTTTTTTTTTCATTAGTAAAGGCCTTGTTTCTTTTAAGACATTATTTTAGTAAAAACATACTCAATAATCACACTTACAACCTAATAACAAATTACCAAGAGTATAAAATAACAAGAGTCTGCAGTATTAAGTCATCCCACGTTTTCCAAACATTATGCTGTAAGATTAAGCATAACATAAACTGAGTTGATTAAGCAAAGAGTCTTGTGACAAAATGTATAATAGGAACATTATAGCCATAAAAAAATTATAGTACTTTGAATTAGTGGTACTTAGTACTTTTGTATTATTTGAAGGCAAATACTTGTGAACTTTTACTCAAATAAAAGTTCAAAGATACTTTTACTGGAGTAATATTTTACTTTTTTTTTTACTCAAGACATGGTTTGTGTACTTCGTCCACCACTAAGTATTTTACACATTCGAACATCATACAGTAACATTTGCAAAGAACTATGACTGTGTGTCTCACTGCATTCTTGTAATTACGGGGACAGATATTAACCACTAAGACTGGAATGACATAGTGAGAACATTGCCACAAAGGGTGTGGTGGTGATGCATGAGTGCAAATTGTACCAGATAATGTGAGTCCTTTTTCTGATCAAAAACTCTATAAATGGTGATGATGCCATTGGGCTTGGCAGGAGGACTGATATCCACTACAGCAGAGGTAGCTTGGATGTGCAAAAATGTAGGAGGTCCCAAACCCTCGGGAGGAGCTGGCCCAGTCCGACCCATAGTCCAAGGGCTTCCTGTTCTTCCAGCAGAGTTCACAGCCCACACCTGAAATAACAGAACAAGATGCTCTCAAGAATGTCTTACCCAAGGAGTCAGAAGAGTCTGTACAGACAATATTACATTTAAAGGATGTTTACATAAGTAAGAAAGTTAATAATAGTGAAGTGTTTGTTTTTACATTGGAATTTAATCAGGATGTTTTTTTTCTCAAGATGTTTACTACAAACTAAAAGTACTTAATTTTTAGCTGGATTAATAAGAAAGTAAAAAGAAATATCTTTTGGGACTCCTGACTTTTCCAGCCATATGTGGTTCTTTCCCAAACTTTTATATCAAAGCTGAAGGCACACAATTGTACAGAGTATCTTTGGAAGCAGTAGCATGAAACTTCAACTAGAAGACCCAAAGTTGTTCCAGCATGACAATGCCCCTGTGCACAAAGCAAACATCATTAAGATATGCTTTACATGGGTTGAAGTGGAAGATCTCCTGCTATAGAGCTCTGACCTCAACCCTATTAGGGGTTTAACAGTACACATACTGTATTATTACAGAAATTATTCGGTACAGGGATTTCGGTTAGGTACATGCAGTACGTGTACCGAATGCAATCCTTTTCATGTACAAAACATAGTTACAACATGAGTTCCCTACGTATTAAGTAAAGGAGCGCAAGTTTGTTTAGTCTCAACCTCGCTTTTTGAGTGCCTTTTTATTATTATTATTATTATTATTATTATTATTATTATTATTAAACATGACACATATACACAACAATGCCTGGGGAATAAAAAGGAAACTAGAGTTAGCACAGTGTCACCGTGGCTGCTCACTCAGCACCAGAAATATGGTTTGTTTTGCGCATGCATGAAAAAGCTAAAGAATATGGATTCTTTAGCGTTTTATGTTCAGCTTCAAGAATTCTTAAAAGGAGAGAATCCTGACAATTTTGCATATCGAGGGAGTGAATGAATAAAGGATGGAAGGAATAAAGACATTTGTTAAAGTATGCTGAAATAAGTAGAACAGTTAAGTAGATAATACATTTCGAAAATTAAATATTATATGTAACACGCACGCCCACGCGCGCACACACACACACACACACACACACACACACACACACACACACACACACACACACACACACACACACACACACACACCAGAGGTGGCAAAAGTACACCCATCCTTTACTTAAGTAGAAGTACAGATCCTCATGTTTTAAAATACTCGGGTAAAAGTTGAAGTACTGATTATACTTTTTTACTCAAGTGAAAGTAAAGAAGTTTTGGCTCTGACATGTACTTAAGTAAAAAGTAGTTATTACTTCTACCTGTTTTAGCTGTTAAATGGACCTCACATCATGATAGATAGATAGATAGATAGATAGATAGATAGATAGATAGATAGATAGATAGATAGATAGATAGATAGATAGATAGATAGATAGATAGATAGATAGATAGATAGATAGATGGATGGATGTGATAGCCTAGTGGGTTAATGTCAGGGTCCCCATGGGATTGAGTTTGAGGGTTTGATTCCTGGTCGAGCTGGTTGCTGTGTTGGTAAATAAAACTTCTGGACCTTGTCCACTCTGAAAACATTTCAATTCTGTCCTTTCTGTGTTTGATTTATTTCTTGATTTCCTGGTCTTTAATGAAAGATAACCCCACCAAAAAAAATAAAATAAATAAATAAATAAATAAAAAAGCAAAAGCACTTCTGTGGTAGCTCAGTGAGTTAAGGCTTGTGCCTGAACATGGTCCTTAATATAGTCCATGCTGGTGATAAGGTTTCAAAGCCAGTCCTACATGCCTTCTTTCTTACTACGCTGGCATGAAACAAAGTATGAACCGTCCAAAAAGCACACATGCTTTTCAGCAGTGGTCGCTCAGTGGTTTAAGTCTTGTTCCTCATCTAAACACGCATCCCAGTGTGATCTCTTCCATGGTTCATCGGATTAAGGCTGGTGACTCGCTGATGGTAAGGATCAGGGTTTGAATCCTGCTAGTTGCGATGTCGGTTATGTTCCTGCTTCCTAAATCTTTCTTTAGCTTTATATTCTTGTGTTGATGGTTTAAAGGTAGAGAGACCTGCTCTAAACAAACTTCCTGGCCTGTCTTCTCTGATGGTTCAGTGGGTTAAATGAGGTGTCGCGCTTTTGGTGGGGTTCAGGGTTTGAATCCTGCTTTCTGCCTGCCAGTCACGATCAGGATTCACTTCCTACATTTTTCTTTAGCAATATATTTTTGTTTTTAATGGGTTGAAGAGAAAGATAGACCTGCTCTAAACAAGCTGCCTAACCTGTCCTCAACGATGGTTCAATGGGTTAATGTTGGTGTTTCGCTGGTGGTGGGGATCTTGGTTCGAATCCTGCTATTTACAATGTGGGTTCAACTTGTGCTACTTACATCTGTATTCACTTCCTACATCTTTCTTTAGCGTTAAATTCTTGTGTTGATGGTTTGAAAAGAAAGATAGACCTGCTCTAATCAAGCTTTCCATCCTGTTTTTTCCTGATGGCTTAGTGGGTTAAGGCTGGTACTTTGCTAATGTTGGTGGCCAGGATTCAAACCTGGCTTTCTGTCTGCTAGTCATGAGGTAGGTTAAATTCCTGATTCTTACATATTCATATTTTTGTTTTGATGGGTTAAAAAGAAAGATAGACCTGCTCTAAACAAGCTTCCCAGCTTGTCCTTCCTGATGGTTCAGTCGGTTAATGCTGGTGCCTCGCTAATGGTGTGAATCAGGGTTCAAATCCTGCATTGTCCCTGCTAGTCACGATATGGGTTTGCTTCCTAAGTCTGATGGTTTGAAAGAAAAGATAGACCTGCTCTAACAACTAGCACAGCCTGTCCTTCCTGATGGTTCAGTGGGTTAAGACTGGCATTTTGCTGTTGGTGGGGTTCAGGGTTCGAATCCTGCTTTCTGTGTTTCTTTCTGGTCTGAATTTCTTGCTTTGAAGCATGAAACGAAGGATAAACCCCCCCCAAAAAAGAAGGTGAGTTGTAGGACTTGATGGCTTTGTGGTAAAAGCCTTGCCTCTGAGTTTAGAGGTTGCTGGTTCAAATCTGGCTAAGTTGTGTTGAAATTAGTGTGTGTTGAGCAATGGAGTGGGTGACTGTGAACAAAGGCTGTGAAGACCTGCTAGGTTACAGCCTCAGAAAAAAGTTATTGCATTTTGGGGGAGGAGAGAAGGTGGAATAAAATTTCTCTCTGGAGCCTATGTCGAAACTTTTTTTTTATGTTTTTGCTTCATAATCCCCTGTTTTCAGCTTCTCAGACGCCAGGGGGGCAGATGCCTGAATATTGCCCCCCTGGTTCAGGATACGCCTTTAGAAACCGTCCACAACTGACCTTCCACGCAGCCATTTCTGACACCTTCCTCAGTATGGTCACCAGTAAAAAGTAGACAAAAGTAAATAGTTGTCTGAAAAATAAATAGTGGAGTAAAGTACTGATACTGAAAAAATCTACTTAAGTACAGTAACAAATTATTTGTACTCCGTAACTTCCCACCTCTGACACACACACACACACACACACACACACACACACACACACACTTACAAACACATCTGTTTCTGGGATCTAACAAATGTAAACTATTTAAATACATTTTTCCATTTATTTAATTGTATTTAACCGATTTCATTTGTGCCAATTTAACTGATTACTCAATTTAATAAAACATTTTATTGCATTAATTAGATTGATTAGATTTGTAATTTTTTTTTATAAAATATAATAAAATATTATTTTATTTATAATATAACCAAGCAGGCATTGTATTTAAAACTGTTTAAAAAAATTTAAAAGGTTGATGTTCACAAATATTAATAATAATAAAACTGCGTGAATAAAAAACAACAGGCAAGTTAAATTTAATCGAACCGTGACTTAAAAACTAAGGTACATACTGAACCATGAATTTTTTTTACCGTTACACCAATAAACCCTACTAAACACCTGCGTGATGAATGTGAATGCTGACTGCACACCAGGCCTCCTCACCTCACCCACATCACCTGTACCTGACTTTACTTACACCCTTGTGGTTGAATGAGCATAAATCTCCACAAGCATGCTCCAAAATCAACATCTTCTCAGAAGAGAGCAAACTGGCACTCAATGTGAAATGCGATACTCAAACAGCACACTCCACATTTAGGAGCAGGTGCCCGCAAACTCTTGGCAATGTAGTGTATATGCTTTAAAGCTGTACTAGATGGTCAAGGAACCTGACTGACATTGGCCCAATAAGACAATACAAAAGCATGTATAAAACAGCTTCTTCGAGCCATCCCCATGCTACTCATACGAACTTCATACATGTCTTAACCTCACGTCCCTAAACTGCCAGCTTCCATTACATAACTTGCTTTGGAGAAATCTACGCGGAAATTGCATTCCACCTTCATTAAGGGGCACGTGAACACGCCGAGGTAACGTAATCTTATTTTGGCGATGAGCCGTTGGTGTAATTAGAAAGGAGAAACAGTAAAAGGTCAGCCGGGGTCTCCATTTGCATGTGTAAGTAATTTTGTAAGTAATTTTGTAAAAAATTAAATTGTCAGTCGGAATCGAGGCGACAGATGGATGTTCTGGCAGATAGGGTTAAATTATCCTCAATAATAGGCAATTAGACTGTGATCAATCAGAATGATAGATCTAAATGGCAATATATAGGGACTGCATGCGGCACTGCATTCTTGTCTGGAGAGCGATGTTGACACGGATCACCTGTCTGCATGAGAGGTATAGGAGTGGGCTCTGGCCGTAGTGGTCATAGAAAAGGCCATCTTGTCACCTTAAAGAACGAAAAGGTCAACATGACACAAGCAAGATAGAGAATGAATGTGCGTGGGACATACAGATGGCTTTTTTGGACAGTATATTGTGTCTGTAGAGTTGACCAGACAAGTAGTATGAATAACGGACAAAAAGGGGAAGAAAAAAAAATTCTGGGCTTAAAGGTAGCCTTGTACAGTGTGACTAGGACATCGGCACGTCCTTGTATTTGGAGCAGACCTTTTTACTGCAGCACCAGCACTCGCATACCGAGCTGTTATTACAGTAATTAGGAGAAAATAAAAATATGTCATGTGTGAGCTCTAATGGATTCAGGTTGAAGCGGAGAGGTGAGAGTCTGCCCGGCGACAGGTTCTAAGCGAGCTCCACCACGCCCCACTCATCACTTACCAGGCCAAGAAGCAACCACTTCCAACAGAAGAGCTAATTAAGGTTCGGCATAAAAGTGTCAATAAAATATGTAGCTGCTCACGGCTCAGGGAACAGGTTCGGTTCTGTTACGAAAGTTGAGCCGAAGCAAAACCTCAGCAAAAAGAAACACGGCATGCGCGAGTGTTATGATATTTTTCATAAAGACGGAAATCACGGGGGAAAAATTCCCTGTGAACGCTTTCAAATATAAAACGCACAAACATTCTGGTGTCAGGTTAAAACAATGTGTGTCCAAGGTTCCTGCATGGTTAGCATTCTCTCCAGGGAGAGCAAATTGGTATTAAAAGGTCTTTCCAAGGCTTGTACTTGTAAGAGGCGACGATGGCTAATTCGATGGCTTCGATCGTAATCAGCAGCACAATGCCAGGCCAGAGATTAATAGCCCTGTCACCTGTCTGTTGTTGCTCAGCCCCCTGTCATAAATTACCACTCATAAATAAGACAGAACAATCAGGTAGAGTCTATAAATTTAGCCCACGACTGGCCTATGCCTCTTACACCTGACAATCAAATGCTAATGTTATTTTGCTCTAAAGGCTCGCCTGTCAATTAAGAAAGATCTGTAAAAGGGGGAGCAATGCTGTGAATATTGGTGCTATATTAAATACCTGGCATTAAACTAAAAGCAGAGTGTGGATAAATTTTGCCAAAGTGGTGCATCTGAATGTAGTCGGGATTTTAAGACATAAGGTTGAAAAATAAAATGTTTTCTTTACATTTACAAAAATGGACAGTACATTTGTTTGAAAATTTTAAAAATCTGTCCTATAATGTAAGCCACCACAAAATTAAATAGCACCTGGTACTCATAGGCTGTGTAGGGCAGCAGCTTGTGGTCATGATAGGAGGACGAGATGTTGCGGTAGAGAAGTGTAGGGTGGCTTCCTGTATCTTCACCCAGTCTCCGGTAGAGCTTGTAGTGCAAAAGTTTGCCATTCACTTGAACCGGAGGAGCCCAGGAGATAAAAAAAATATTCTGCATGCCATCTGAGTTGGTCTGCAGCTCGAGCAGGGGTGCACTCTGTCCAGCAGGGGGCACCTCCTGAGTCTGAATCGAGGACCAGTCGCTGGCAGCGCATCCGAGCAAAGTGCAGGCCTCCACTCGCACTTCATACCTGAGTCAAAGCCACACACAGACATCCACATGCTAAACATTTTCCTCTCGTAGTGAAAACATCAGAGATGACTCCATTTTTAATAAGGTTCATTTTACTGTACACAGTTACTATTATTACTGTTCTGAAACAATCTATGTTCATTTCATTTGAGGATCTCTCAGGAGAACTAGTGCAAATTCAAAAGGACCAAGACCTCTAAAACCTCTTTTTATTGTTTTGGTCATCAATGAATCTTCAATCGCAACTCAGAAAGCGGCGGCAGCGGGATTCAAGGGGACAGGACAAAAAAAAGGAAATGAAAGAAGGAAAATACAGGGAAGGTCATGTGACCGAGGTGGCGATGGTGAAACGATATTGCTGATGAGCTATTATTTTACCCCTCTAAACTTATCTCTATTTCACTTCCACATGAGTATATGGGCATGGCTTACCAACCATCCGTCATTTGACTGCCTGTCTTCCTTTCTTCGTGTAAACCGGGGTGATGGAAACATAAGTAAAAGCCTTACGATTTACTCTGTTGCTCTTTTACTCTCAGTATCTTATTTCTCACTTTCATTCTCTGTTGACATTGTTAAAAAGATGTATCTATCTCTAGAACCATCTTAGTGACATTTAGGAACATCACTAGCAACAGTTAATATTAGTTCTAATACTATTTCTCTTAAAAAGCAAATAAAAAGTTACAGTTTAATGTCCTGAGCAACCTTAAGTTCTAAATATTTTTTAATAATCCATTACATCATAAATAATTACTAGGGTTAAACTACTAAACTAAACTAATAATAATTAAAATAATAAATTTGATGTATGGCACTTGACTACATGACACTCAAGGACACCTTACATCTAAAAAAACAAAAAACCCAAAACAATTAACACCAACAGTTAAAAATAATGAAACACCAATGAGACGTACAAATACAATGTGAACGATATGCCTGACTGAAAAGATAAGTTTTTTAAATGAGATTTGAACAAGTGTTATAAAGTGTGCTGTAAGTGCTACCTGTAGTAAGGCTTCAAAGCGGTGAGAGAGAAACTGCGACTCTGAAAGGCACTGTGATGCGGTGCAAAGATCGTCCTCTGCACGTTGGGCTCGGTTGGGTCACGTGTATAAAGCGAGTAGCTGATGATGATCCCGTTTGCTCGTGCTGGCGGCTCCCACTGCACCAGCACACTTAGTGGCCCAAGGGCTTGCAGTTGTGGTGGAGCAACTCCTGATGGAACTGAAGGCTGTGTACGAGCCACTGCTGCAAGACTAGTGGCTGTGCCCTGGCTGTTATTAGCAGTGACTGTGTAGCTGTACTCAATGCTGGGAAGCAAGAGAAAGTCATGGTAACGAGTATCCATGCCGGCGTAGATCAGGTGGCCATCGCGCCGGAGTTCGTAACCTGTGATAACCCCATTGGGGTGATCGGGCTCTTTCCATGACACCTCCACTGACTCAGGACCGGTGACCTTCAGACTTGGGGTTGGCATGCTAGAAGGGGGAGCCTCTTTGGTTAGAACAGAGGTGGGCAGACTGGCTGTGCAGCCTCCATTAGTGCAGGCTGTTAGGATAAGAGCATATGAAGTGTGTGGCTTTAAATTAGACACCTGGACACTCCGCTTTTTCCCACGGTAAACCTCCTTCATGTTGGTCTGGAGAATATATGCCACAATCTCTCCATTCTGGATGGCCGGTATGGTCCATGACGCATTTAAGGAGTGGGAGGTAATATTAGATACAGTGGGTGGCTCAACTATTGCTGGGGCAGCCTCCAATGTTCTAACTGTAGTTGACTGGCTTGTAACGCAGCCAGCTATTGTGCATGCGATAACTGCATAGCTGTAGTTAGTGTAAGCAGTCAAATCCTCATCTGTATAGTTTAAAACTGACGATTCGAAGCTGAAATGAAAGCTGATGTCATCTCTCTGAATCCTGTAACTCGTAAGAACACCGTTGGCCTCGAACGGTGGCGTCCAATTTACAAAAAGCTCATTAGGGTGCCCTTCAAGGTGACTGACAGTTGGGGCTGCCAGTCCGCTCGGAGGAGCTTGCTTTGTTTGAAGAGTCAGCCATGAGCTTTCAGTTGACCCTGCTGTGTTTGTAACCCGCACCTTGAATTTATACCTGGTCCAGGGTTTTAGGCCGGAAACATTGCAGAAGAAGCTATAAGCCTGGACGTCCCTTTCTGTGTAAGCAACCTTGGCATGTACCATGTCATCCTCCTCACTCTTGACCGCCAGTACTTGGTAATGCAGGATTCTCCCATTGGCTTGTCCAGGTGGGACCCAGTGGAGCTCCACGCTCTTGGGGCCAATATTCTGGGCGCTAGGGGGTAGCTGAGATGAGGGAGGGGCTTCATCAGTGGTGATAGGCTGAGGGACACTCCTGGTGCAGCCTGCTTCAGTGCAAGCCTCTAGAACCAAAGAATATGTGGTGTAGGGTTCCAAGCGGCGAAACAGAAACTGGCGTGAAAGACCACTGAACTCCAGGTTGTCATCACTGTAGACGTTATAAGTCTGGAAGGATGACAGAACACTTACAAGATATACATGGCTACATAATTAATGATATACACCAATCAAGCATAACATTTTGAGATTATAACATTATGACAGATTAAGTGAATTGTGAAACACTGATTATATCTATTATGGCACCTGTTAGTGGGTAAGTTACATTAGGCAAAAAGTGAACATTGGTTGGACAAAGACTGGGCGACTGGGCCTGAGCATCTCCAAAACTGCAGCTCTTGTGGCTGTTCCCGTGCAGTGGTCAGTATCTATTAAAAGTGGTCAAAAGAAGGAACAGCGGTTAACCAGTGACAGAGCCACGTGGCCAAGGCACACTGGTGGGGAGCAAAGGCTGGCCAGTGTGGTCCGATGCAACAGACGAACTCCTGTAGCTGGTAAAGGTCAATGGGTCAGGATTGTTTTGCCAGCAAAAAGAGGACCAACACAATATTAAACAGGTGGTCATAATGTTATGCCTGATCGGTGGCCATAAATCTATTCATGTTCAGTGTATAGAACACTACAAAGCCATGCTGAAAGTAACAGTACCTTGATGATTCCATTAGGCGAGCCAGGTTCAAGCCAATGCAGCAGTAGTGCACGTCCATGCACTCTCTTTTCCACGCTGAAGTTGGCCAGACCATTGGGAGAAGCTTGGAGAGTCTGAACTGAAGCCAAGGGACTGCAGACACTCCCTGCTTTGTTCACCGCCTCCACACACACACCATAGGTGGTGTAAGGTTCGAATCCAAATACATGGGCCTGGTATACATCTCCCTGAGTCAGAACAAACAAACAAACAAAATGCTAAAGTATCATTCCACCTGTACTAAAACTAAAAGTCTTAGCGATCAAATATCAATAAAGCTCATAATAATTCAAGTGAAAGAATAACGCATTAAACTCTTAGATAGCACAGTTGCGCCAGTATTAGCAGTAGGCTCGGTGCCAACAGTCAAGCAGTCCCCTGCTAGCTTTTCCACCCACCCATCATGGCACCAGGAGGCGGTGGGGCATTTAAAAAGTACCTTTTTAATGCGGTGAAATATGGAACATGTTGGGACTATAAAGCCGACAAACATATGCACACTGTCAATAGCAACAGCTGCTTCATTCCACTTTATTTCGGCACTGAGACTTATATCTGGCCCCTAGATGGCAATGCTATCAAACACTTTTCCAAACACGGATGCTGCGATATTAACAAGCACATGCGCTCGCTGAGCCGAAACGCTCAAGGAAGCCATTAAAAAGCGACTAAGGCGATTGATTTTGGTTATAGATTTTCAAATAAATGTTAACAACACAGATTCCTAAAATTGGGAAATGTTTATGTTTCGATTAACAGAATGGAAATACATTTAATACTATGCAAAACAGGCAAATAAATAAGACAAGGATCAAACTACACTGCTCTGTAAAGAGATCGCTCCTGGCACTGCACAAGTTAAACACAGCACTCTTATCCTTTTATCTTCTGTTAAGATGTTGAGTTTTGAACAACGTACCCAGTAACCTGGCTTTGAAAAGCAAACTCCCTTAGATCTTTTTAAGTGACAAAAGCGCTTATCCCACTTGAACCGATTCAAATCACTCAGAGAACGAAAGCGTTTCCTGTTTTATACATTAGAGGGCTTTGAATACTGTACGGGCATTCCTGGCATTTGTACAGACGAGAGAGTCATTTCAAACATGTTTTTCCTCCTTTTTTCCCTTTCAACTCGACGCAGGTCTCTCTTGTCTCATCCACGGCCTGCGTGCGAGTTATTTCCTGTGACAGCGCTGGGGGTCGCCTGGGCCCAGGGATGATTTTAATTAAGAATAACCATGTGTATTTGTCACAACAATTATGCTAATTAGGCAAAAGCAGAGATTCCTGACCCTTCAAAGGTGTGGGTCTGCCTTATCTGCATAAAGTAAGACAAGCCTGTCCCTTCCTGCTGCTGAATCCAGCCTTTAGCTTAGGGCATAGCAAATTTAAGAAGCATCAATGGCGTTTATTCAAACACTAAAAAACTGCTTTTTCTGTATTTGGCTGCATTTGTATCATTTTTGACATTTCTGTTCATTTCAACAGTCATGAAGCTACACTCATGTTGCTCATATTACAATTTTTTTAGTTGCTTTGGAGTATTTCTCGAATCATTCTTAATATTTGCTAACCAGTAAGTGCATTTCTCCAAACAATTGGTACAAATAGCACAACGCATTTGATTTCTTGCAAAAGAATGTACTCTGCGTATGTTTCTCAAAATCCTTAGTTCATCTCTCAAAAGTAAATATTTATGAAAATGAACATCTCATTGCCCTCAGAATAACAAGTCCTGTTGTCATTGTTCACAAACAAGATCATTAAAATGTGTAGTCGTGTTGTCGGTATGACGGCGCACGGTTTCAGTATTTTCTGATTACAACGATTGGAAATGCACAAAAGCTGAATTTCTTTTGTATTGCATCTATGAATTTCAACATAAAAATAATACTGCATGCACTGTATATTGATTGCAAGAGACCGGACATGATTTACACTTTTACTGTACTGTTATAGTGTTTGTTTCCTGGTTGTTCATTCATTTTCAGAAAATTCTGTGTTTTGCTCTGTCACCAAATGAAGGTTTGCGAGATTCACCTTTGACTATTTTTAGAGATCTAGTTGATCATTGGTTGAGCTGATGCCGTACACTCGACATCATTAGTTACATTCAAGATTCGTCTGCACAAATCATAAATTTAGGAAATTTTTTAAAAAGCTTGACGCATAATGACAACTGGTTTAACCATTTTGCATTCAATGACTTATGCAATGAACTGATGTTGAGTGGTTTTGGGGGTTGACACCATTCAGGTGAGAACCAGTAACTATTTTTTTATCAACATGACAAACAATTGATAATGTGAGAAAACAGCAGACGATTGTTCACAATCAATTAAACGAATGTACTAAAGCGTTCGTAATTTGTTCAAAGCACCGATAAATTGCTTTTATGATGTGCACAAGTGACACCGTGATGCGGAGGTTGAACAAGTAGTTTTGAGAATTTAATTTTTTTGAGTGGACATGCCCATAATTGTTCTGCTCTCTTTATAGTTATCAATATAATACAGTTGCCCAGTTGACAAGTTAGAAATGCGATACAAATAAATATGGTTTTTCTGTTTTTATTGGACATATTTTATTCATCATGACCCAATTTCTTACTATTATCTCAAATTAAGCTATAAAGTTTTAAAGAAAAAAAAATGGATCCGCTTTATCCATCACTAAAAACACGTGCTGAATAAACACAAGGTTTTCTTTACCCGTTCCGTATTCTACACACACTCCTTCTAATAAGACCCCACTCTTTACTAGAACAGAAATCAGTAATACAAAAAGACCCAGCGATACTTTCAACCTCTCCTGATTGACCAAACCGCCTCTTCTAACTGCAGTCCAGCCATCCAAGCCTCTTAATCCTGAGTGCAGCCATAACACAAGCATTAAAAACGCAGAGATCTGCACAGATATCCACGGACGTGCTTGTCATCGAAAAGTGTGTGGCCTCTTGTGCAGGGGTAATAATGAAACAGCAGACTTTACTCGAAGGGTCTCAGCGTATAAGATCCTTGTATTGGATTGCCGATTTTGCTCTTTTGAACGGGAGATCCTGGTTAGGAAAGAGAAAAAAAAAAAAAAACTAAAAGAAAAGCTCCAATCAGGTTAAGAGCTCTCAAATCACTGGGCAGTTCTTCAGACTGAACCAGTGTCTGATGAAGGCTTCCATCGCAGCTGAAGGACATGGCTGCGTTCGAGTGTCGACGCCGTAACGCTATGTGTGCACATTATCAATTGAAGACCGTTTCAAAACTTTGACTGAAGGAGTAAAGAAGGTTTGAGGACAGCATCTGCAAACGACTACAAAAGTAGTATTCGGGATGTATCAAATAGTGCAGGTGCACATGGTGCGATTTTGGCTACGATTTGTTAGTCGGAAGACAAATTTAGAAAATCCTAAAAGATTCCTATAATCCTAGGCTAAAACCTTTAAGTCTTTGATCGCCGGGTTTATGACGCTTTCCTGCAGCGTGATTTCTCTTACGACGACCGTCAAACCAAAAACCGATAAAAGCGCCAAACCTGATGATGAAATTTGCGCGACAACTTTAAACCACCTCGGGAAAAATTTAACTTCATGAGTTATATAGGTTATAAAATATTTTTTATCAAGGCATGTCATGAACAATATAAACGGGACTGGCCTGACACAAAAAACACACAAGCACACACACACACACACACACACACACACACACACACACATTAATGGCAAAAATCTAAACAAAACACAAAATTGAAAAAAAAAAAAAAAAACACAACATAAGACGAGAAGACAACTTCAGTACAACCCAGATGAGGATGGGTTCCGTCTTGAATCTGGTTCCTCTCAAGGTTTCTTCCTTATGCCATCTCGGCGAGTTTTTCCTCGCCACAGTCGCCACCGGTTCGCTCATCAGGGACAAACTTACTTATAAAGAACATATTCACTTTTAATCACCACATTATCTGTGTAAAGCTGCTTTGAGACAATGTTCATTGTTCAAAGCGCTATACAAATAAAAATGAATTGAATTGAATTAAAGATACAGCAACTGTCCCCAGTTTTTGACAGTTGCTGTGTCTTCTTGTCTTATATTGTCTTTTTTTTTGTGATAAATGTTGCACATGTGCACATTGTGTGGTTAATTCTGTGAGTTCTTTTGGTTAATTTATGTTGTTTGATATCTTGGTCCTGGGGAAACTTTGTTTTGTTTTACTGTGTACTGCGCTGTATGTGTTTGGAATGACACTTGAATAACGCTACGGATCGATGGCGTAAAACTTCGGACGAGTCTTTTTCTTGTGTTTTTGACTGTCGTACAGTCTGACATTATGACAACTGAGATCCCACAGTGTGGCATCAGGTTCATACAGTCTGACAAGCAACAACCACAAAGGACTATTAAAAATCCGCCATAAGACCAAAACTCCTTCGAAGATCGATCGGGTTGTTCGCATTAGGCATTGCCGCGTTATTCAGACAATAAATTGATGCAACCCAGACAAAACAAATCCGCATCTATAAAGAAGACGTATGCTGTTGACGTCTATTGTACTCCGACAGCTGTATTTGTTTACTAACGAGTCTCACTACAACCTATAAAGCAAAGTGTTATTGAACACGGGGCTTTACAGCATTCATCCTATTAGTTATTGAGCAGCCATGTTTGCATAGCCCCAAACTGGCTGCTCAGAATTCTGCTCAGATCGTCCCGCTCTCCAAATGCACACCTCGCCCGGCCTACGGGAAAAAAAACTAAAAAAATGAGACATGGTCCAGCGCTTGTTCATCTTGTCTATACACTCTTTGCTCTCTTCTTAATGATACACTAACAGATTGTAAACATGCTGTTGCTGTTTCAACACCACCACCCCCCCCACACACACACACCCTCAACCCCCCCCCCCCCCTTCTATTTTTCTGTGCATTTTTTAAACAATGTCCTTCATGTTAGAGTGGTTACAGGCAGCAGAAGGACATCATTAGAGCCATGGTTAAACTGCAATTTACACCATTAGGAAGGCAGGAGCAATTTTTATTGCCTAGTAAATTTCAGCTCTGAAATATTTGGACCATATGGCTCAATTTGTGTAATAACCTTAATTTCTTGCACCCTTCAGGTCCTCCTGCCTCTCCGACAGAGTTGGGCTTCAGTGTACGAAAAAAAAAAAAAAAGGCAAAGTGTCTACGGTGCACCGGTGAGATTAATAAGGTGTCACGTCCTGTTTGGGTGAAGGCGTTGGAACAGCGGCCAGATGGTATCGCGGCAAATGACTGTCAGGGGTCCTGATCTAATCAATAGGATGTATTAATACATCTCCCATCGCTGGGAACCTCGTGGGGCCGCAGCGCAACATCTGGAAAGAATAAGGGAAGGGTGTGGGGCTGGGAGGATGAGTGAGGGGGGGGGAGGTGAAGTGAGAAGGGAGTACAGAGAAAAAATGAAGGTGGTGTATAGAGAGGCGTGTAGTGCTAAAGCTATTTACCTAGAATGGGAAGTATAAGAGAAAATAGCTACGTAGAAAGCGTGGTCCTTGAGGGTGTGTTCGGGGAGATAAAAAAAAAAAAAAAAAGGCGAAGAAAAATTCTGACACTGGATCACGCTCTTTCTCTTTCTCTCTGTAGCATTGATAAGTGTTTGGTAATGAGGGGCGTCTGCACACATGGTGAGGGAGGCAGGTTTTTGGCGGCTAGGACCGCCCGCGCTCCGTAGCCTCATTCAGTCCTGCTGCTGTGACGTGCCCATTAATCAGCCTCTCTGGCACTGGCTACAGCACACAGCACAGCCAGGGATCAATAGCAGCCCCCCACCCCATTTCTAACTTCAACACAAACACACACACTCACGAAAGCAGAGAGTGAGGTATTGGATAGGCCTGCACAGACCCGAGAACTCCATGCGTCTCCTCCTGATGCTCGGGTGCCACCGAACATTACAAAGAGGCATTATGGAACATTACACCATCTGCTCTGCTCCCCGCCTGCCCGAGACCATTCTCTGTGTGTGTGTGTGAGGAGAATCTTCTAACAAAGCCATAAAATACAAATAAAATCAAACAAACAAAGATGCTTAGCCGATTCGTCAGCACAAAGTAACGTACGGGAAGGTTCGAGTAACGATTCGGATTTCTCCCGGAACGCTCGTTTCACTCAGTCTTTAAATAAAAACCCCTGTCGTGTTAACTCCACGAGAGAAGATCAACCTGTAGCCATTCAACAGTTGGTTACAGCCAAATCAATACGACACCCTACTGCAGGCCAAGTATTGACACAGCAGGCTGGACAGCTGATCTAGCACAAAGCTTGTGTCCAAAATTCCAGCCGGATCAATGGATTATAAATGTAGCCCTGAGAAACTGTGCTAATAACCACACGCCAATTCCCCGGTATGGCAGGTGGCACATGAGTAAGAGGATGCTTCCAGATTAACTGGAATAGTAATTCTAGAGTAATTTACAAATATTTGCTTATCGTGAAAGAAAATCAAAATCAAATTTTATTTGTCACATACACATTCATACAGAGTATGGCATGTACTCAAATGCTTTTTCACCACTGTCTAATACTATTGGGACACCTGACCTTCCCGGCCACATGCTGATTTTCCCGTCCACTTGAACTAGAAGACCCAAACCTGATCCTATGCAGGGTGTCACAAAGCATACTAACATGAAGATATGCTTCACGTGGGGTGGAGTGGAAGATCTCCTGTTATAGAGCACTGACCTCAACCCTATTGAACACCATTGGGATAAATATGAACAATGACTGCACCCCAGAGCTCCTCACCTCACCTACATCAGTACCTGACTTTACTAACACCCTTGTGTCTATATGAGCACAAATGTCGACAAACGCACTCCAAATCTAGTGAAACAAATGTGGAATGTGATGCTCAAAAAGCACATACCATCCCTATGACCAGGTGTCTGCAAACTTTTGGAAATATAGTGTACATGTAAACTGTAAAGTATAAAATCTAAGTATAAAAAAAAAATTCTATAATATTAAATATATATATACAAAATAACGAAGAGAGGGATGGTAGCTCTGTAGTTAAGGCCCTGATATTCACCCCCCATATAAACCCCTGATATCACCAGGCTGCCGCTCTTGGTTCCCTTGAGCAAGGCCCTTAACCCTCTGTGCTCCAGGGGTGAGGTAACATGGCTAAACCTGTGCTCTAACCCCAGCCCCCTGCATTGCTTGGATATGCAAAGAAACAACAATACGTAAAGCAAAGCCTGACTCAAGGGCAACTTAGGTGAAAGTGTGTAAAAATGTAAAAAAAAAAAAAGAATAAAAATAATCAGTGTGATGTGACTTTAATTCTTTTCTTTTATGCTGGAAAAAAAATTGGACCATAAAAAAACAACCAAAAAAAAAAACATAACAATACCCGAGATGATAAATCAGCAGCACCCATTATCAGGTCAGGGTCATAACTCAAGAGGGCTAAGGACAGCGGAGAAAATTAATTATGAGCTGATTACCAGCAAACTACCTGATGTCACACACGAATGTTGACTTTCTGGAGGTCAAGAAGAAGCGGAAAGGGCTGCCAAGAGAATAGCAACTGCAACTGTAAATTATTCCCATAGAAGCGAGAAAGGGGCACTGATAAAAGGCTTAGCTCAGATGACGTTCATTAATTTCTAGCCAAATAATTAATTTCTGTATTGAGCAGGCATTTCTCTGAAGCCTGGTGTAGGGGAAGTGGAGATTCTCAGTGGGACGTGGATTCCTTTCCCCTCATTACAGTGTTATGAGGTTAAAGCCAAATTTGGTTTGTACAGAAAGCTATACTGGCGCCAATGAGATGCTACTGATGGAGGAGCTGGAGTGTCAGAGTGATGAGCTGGGCTAGCTTTACAGGTGTAAACCTTCATTAGATTAGGTTCAAAACAAGACTTCATATACACACATGATTTTTTGCCCAACGGAATGACAAACATCTCACGAAAGAAGTTTTCAGTTGAGCGATTATATTATATAAAGTCAAAGTAATCAAGATGAGTTGGTAAAAACAGCGGTGGATGATGTACACAAAGCATGTACTTGAGTTAAAGTAGTCAACGTAAAAGTGCTACCTTTAAACCTTCACTTGAGGAAATGTACAAAAATATTTGCCTTCAAATGTACTAAAGTAGCCAAAGCTTGATTGGATGATGATGTAATGATGATGAAACGATTTAATATGGCTATAACGTTCCTGTTATAATTATTATTTTTTTTTATAAGATTTTTTTAATAATAATGAATTATGCACTGATTGATATCTATTCAAATGATCATGAACCCCAAAACTTCTTTTCAACTTATTTGAAAAAAAAACAAAAAAACTGTGCAATTAAGGCCACAGGTGTTGGGGCAAGATATAGTCAGGAGTTTCTTCCATTTTTTCCATTATTTATCCCTATCAAAATGTTCTGCTTGAAGTTGAACTGATGCTGAACTGCATGTTGGTGATAATTAGACAGCACCAAGAGCCAATTAAAATGCAAGGTTAAAACAGAGCGAGCGCTCGAACCCGATTGGTGGCTTGCCGCATGATTGACCATTTAAATTTAAATAAATAAAAGGTAACAACTGATTTAGCAAAATGTAGTTAAGAAAAAATTAGTTATTTGTCTTTAAAATGTAGTGAAGTTAAAGTCTCCCTAAATAGAAATACTTCCATAAAGAACAGATAGCTCCTTAAGTACAGCTATGAATTACATTTAATTCCTTGCTGTCCACCTCTAGATCAAGATCTTTGGACGTTGCGAGCGGACGCTTGGGTATGCTACAAACCCATGGCACACATGCACCCAGCACGCAAAGTGAATAATCTCCTTGCAATAAATCTCATGTGTGTTCGCTTTGCTCCCTGGAGATGGGAAGATAAAAGGAGGGGGAAAAAAGTCACTGATAAATGATTGTGACCAAAGTTTAATTCAAATGAATCCGCTGAAATGGCACCATTTACATTCCATATCGTTTATTACCAACAAAGAAAGGTCAGCAGTAAAACGCTGGTCCTGCACGTCGCAGTGCCGAATGCATACAAAAAAGTGTACAGAATCTCCTTTTTTTTCTTATTTAAAAAAAACAAAAAAACATTTACGACATAATACGTAATCCGTCACTCCCATTTCAGAGAGGTTCTTCTTTCATGGAAAGCTGTTCATGTGCTCAGGCTTAGCCAGGATGTGATTAAACCTTAAAAACAAAAAGGTGGAGTTCAAGTTCCAACAGGCTTCAAAACTAATTATAAAGTGTACTTTTACAAACGAGCGTCGGCCGTACAGTAATTACGCAGCTCCACGGCAGCGGCGTTTACTGCCGCCTTAAAAATGCTCAATTTACTTTGCTCCCCCATGAACCTGCGTTTAATAAACGATTACTAAAGGCCTTTCCAGGCTTTGGCCATGCAAAAACAAATACACAGATAAAATAGGCAAGAATTGAATCAATGCATAAATGAATGGCATTTTGATAGAAAAATTACTTCTGAATGATTGTTAAACCTTTCTTAGAGAAAAAGAAACAAAAACTTCTTAAATCAATATTCTATAGATATGTAATAATGCAACAAAAATAAATTAAGGTCCCAGAACACTATACAGAATAAAATTTTTTTTTACATTATTATTATTACATGTAATATTATTTTATAACATGAATTTACATGACCTTTATTTAAAAGCATTTTATTTATTTTTTTGGTTTATGAAGTGTAAGGGTCCAGGGTGTTGGTATAAATCTCCAACAGTACCAAGGCCCAGATCTGAATCTGATTTGTTGCTGAAATTATTACAATTACATGTATATTTATGGCATTTGGCAGACCTCCTTATCCAGAGAAATTTACATCTGAGCAGTTGAGGGTTAAGGGCCTTGCTCAAGGGCCCAGGAGGGGCAGCATGGTGGTGCTGGGATTGTGACAATTCAATCTAAAATCCACTGCTTTAACCACTATGTCCATCACCTCACACGTATTAATAAATAAATATTTTGAAACAGACATAATTTTTAATCACTGAATTATAATTGTCTTATAGTGTCCTGTATTCTATCTATCTATCTATCTATCTATCTATCTATCTATCTATCTATCTATCTATCTATCTATCTATCTATCTATCTATCTATCTATCTATCTATCTATCTATCTATCTATCTATCTATCTACACACACATACATTAAACAGAGAAATATAAGAAATATAGAAGAGCATATAACAGATATGCTGATGAGTCAGATGACCTACCTGCACTGTGAGGGCTGTAATGATGCTGGAGTTGAGTGTGGGATCTCTGGACTGTTGCTTATATAACACTTTGTACTTGAAGATGAGACCATTAGGATTCCTGGGCTGTGTCCAGTTTAGGAGAACAGAGTAAGCACCAGTGGGCCGTGCCGTGGGCATTTCCATTCCCTCCGGCTCAGCCTCCAGTGTACAGACGGAGCTCCAGGAGCTAGAGACGGAGCCCTGAGAGTTCTGGGCAGTGACTCTGTACTCATACTCAGTGAATGGCTTGAGGAAGTCTGAAGCATCAATAAACTCCAGAGGACCATTGGACCAGATGAAAACCAGGAGCTCTTCCAGGGTTCCTTTCAATCGCCTGCAGGATGAAGGAAATCATATTCACAAAACAGAAGTAAACACGATTCAGATCTGTAGATCTGATGTCAAACACTTACCCTTATTAGTAACATTGAATCAATTGATCTATTTGGGACACGTTTAGTTATTTTAGCATGACGGATAAAGACAACTGGTTGAACCATTTTGCGTTTAATGACTTATGCAATGAACTGATGCCAAGATGTTTTGGGGGTTGAGACCATTCAGGTGAAACCAGTATAATATATTTTGATCAACATAAGAAACAACTGATAATGTAAGAAACAGCAGATTATCGTACACAATTTTGTTTAAAGCAACGAGAATCTGCTTTTACGATGTGCACAAGTGACTCCATGATGTGGTGGTGGAATACGCAGTTTTGAGAATTAAATTTCTGAGCAAATGAGAAAAACTGTAATAAAATATTACTATAAGAAAATAAGAGACCAACCCAAATGCTAATTCATGTCCAATTCAGGAAGCTAGCGCTTCGAGAGAGAATCGGTAGAAATGGGAATCGGGCACAGAGAGTCAGACGAAGGAAGGAAGAGAAAGGAAGGATGCTGTGCTCCACACAGGACAAACCTCGTTAATTCAGCTACATTAAAGTCAGCGCCCTCCATGCTGCTGCAGAAAATGACATACAGGCTACTTTAATGTGGCCCCTGCTGGCCCCACTCGGCCCGCCACTCCCTAATCCAACCCACTGTATTCAAATCAAAGGAAATGGTGATGAGCAGGGGGGTGGGAAGAAGGGGGTGAAAAGCCACACACTGTGTCTCTAAACTGCAGCATGCTGGGGGAACAGGGGTGTGACACACACACACACACACACACACACACACACACACACACACACACACATAAAGATAATAAATAACTATCCTGATAAAACTCTCCAAGTTCACTTGACTCGCACATGTGAAGGACAAACATCCGATTGAGAAAGAGACAGGACAAAGTCAACCCCGGATCAACACAACAGATCTGTATTTGATGTAATGTTGATCTCTGGTATTACCTTAAATGGCTACCACAACACGCCAAGTCTCTTTTTAAACCAAACAGTGGATCCTCCGGCTCCTCGGCAGGGAGGTGCATCACGTTCTTCCGCGTTTATCCGAGCCCAAAATCGCAGCTCAAAACAAATCCGGCCTCATGTGTTCTAAGCGCCTGCAGCTCTGCGGGTATGCTAATGATATTTCTTCAGGACTTACGCTGGCTTATGCTGGTGTGACCTCGAGTATGGATGACATTGGTCAACGTGCCACGCCGCCCTTGACGAAAGCTCTTGCAATAGCATACGCCCGTGGGAAAGGAGAGGAGAGAGGACAGGAAAAGAGTTTTACAATGACGTGCAAACTCTCCGAAGTCTGAATTTACTGAAAGCTCCTGCAAGCGAGATCATCTATCCAACTGGAAAGAAGGATATTTTTACAGATTTTCAAAGGAGTGGGGAACTGGACTTAACACTACACCGCTAGGACACTTATAGCTCACTGAGACTTTATTGATTTTCCTGCCAGTATTCATCATGCAGTTCTGCTTCACTCTGCACATTCTATATAATTCTGGACAATTATTCTGTATTAAGTTGCATTATTCTTTTCCATCATTTTATTCATTTATATAATTTATTGTATATACTAGACTATATGCATACAGTATAAACAGCACACCGATCAGGCATAACATTGTGTTGGTCCCCTTTTTGCTGCCAAAACAGGAGCTCATCTGTTGGCTCGAACCACACAAGCCAGACTTCCCTCTCCACATGCATCAGTGAGACTTGACTGCACATGACCCTGTCGCCGGTTCACCAATACTTCTTCTTTAGACCACTTTTGATAGATACAGACCACTGCAGACCAGGAACAGCCCACAAGAGCTGCAGTTGCCCATTTTTCCTGCTTCTAACACATCAAGTTTGAGGACAAAATGTTCACTTGCTGCCTTATATATCCCACCCACTAACAGCTGCCATGATGTTATATTGTCATAATAGGGGGGTGGTAGCTTAGCGGTTAAGGCATTGGACTTTGGATCTGGAGGTCAAGCGATCAAACCCCAGTCACACCAAGCTGCCACTCCCCTGAGCAAGGCCCGTAACTCTATAGCTGCTCAGTTGTAAGAATGAGATAAATGTAAGTCGCTCTGGATAAGCGTGTCTGCCAAATGCCTGAATATAATGTATTAATGTCATGACTGGTCAGTGAATAGTCTGTATACAGTATAACAGTAATACAGACAATGTACATATCCCATATTGTAATACAACTTATATCTATGTTAATATTTATTCATAGTGTACTTGCTCACCAGCTCCTGCACATTTGTACTCTGCCCAGAGCCTTTATATTTACTAGGTGTACATTTATCCACTCTTATATTTTCCATTCTGTACAGATGTTTATATTCACCTGCACCTGGCAATTTGCACAGTCCCAACTATTTGCACTTCTGTCTGTCTGTCTGTCTGTCTGTCTGTCTGTCTGTCTGTCTGTCTGTCTGTCTGTCTGTCTGTCTGTCTGTCCGTCCGTCTGTCTGTCCGTCCGTCCATCACAATACTTGTTAAACTCGTTCTTTAATCCTGTTGAATCGCAGATGGATGCATAAATGAAAGGACACAGCTGGACAGCAGACATGCCACGACTTTCTAAACATCTCTGCAGGACAAAGAAAAAGGAAGCTGTTATAGAAAACCTGTTTTAGACATTTGACCTTGCTGTGACCCGTTGGGATCAATGTATCACCTGGTTACTATAATAATATGAATCTTTATAGTTCA
The DNA here is from genome assembly GCF_946808225.1 of Silurus aristotelis. Lineage (NCBI taxonomy): Eukaryota > Metazoa > Chordata > Actinopteri > Siluriformes > Siluridae > Silurus > Silurus aristotelis. The sequence goes on along the minus strand of NC_139582.1, from coordinate 20,690,100 downwards.
GTAGATAAGACTCTGGGATACTGATCGGAAGATTTGAGACTCCAACAATACTCCAGGGGTTTTGAATCATAGCTGACCCAAGC